>NC_057803.1:407762349-408095510 GCF_018294505.1 Triticum aestivum
AGAGAGAGCCATCAGAACATACCTACACTTCCAATACACATTTTCTGAGAGAGAACCACCTACACTTGTGTTGAGGTCAAGATATTCCATTCCAACCATATGAATCTTGATCTCTAGCCTTCCCAAGTTGCTTTCCACTCAAATATTATTTCCACCAAATCCAAATCCTGTGAGAGAGAGAGTTGAGTGTTGGGAAGACTATCATTTGAAGCACAAGAGCAAGGAGTTCATCATCAACACACCATTTGTTACTTCTTGGAGAGTGGTGTCTCCTAGATTGGCTAGGTGTCACTTGGGAGCCTCCGACAGGATTGTGGAGTTGAACCAAGGAGTTTGTAAGGGCAAGGAGATCGCCTACTTCGTGAAGATCTACCGCTAGTGAGGCAAGTCCTTCGTGGGCGACGACCGTGATGGAATAGACAAGGTTGCTTCTTCGTGGACCCTTCGTGGGTGGAGCCCTCCGTGGACTCGCGCAACCGTTACCCTCCGTGGGTTGAAGTCTCCATCAACGTGGATGTACAATAGCACCACCTATTGGAACCACGACAAAAACCTCCGTGTCTCCAATTGCGTTTGAATACTCCAAACCCTTCTCTTTACATTCTTGCAAGTTGCATGCTTTACTTTCCACTGCTCATATACTCATTGCATGCTTTCTTTATATGTATTGTGTTTGTTAAACTTGTTCTTAAACTCCACTTAAACTTAAGAATTTAAAAAAACTGCAACTTTTGGCACTTAGTGTCTAATCACCCCCCTCTAGACACCTCTTCTCGATCCTTTCAATTGGTATCAGACCATTGGTCTCCATTGCCTTGGTTTAAACACCATTGGAGGAAGATGGATGTGTCTACTTTGGGGAGTCTTAGACATAGAGTGCCTATTCTTGATGGAGAGTATTTTCATGAGTGGAAAAATGAAATGCTTGAGATTTTCAATGAATATCATTTGAACAAGTACATTACTAGCCCTTGTGCACCTCATGTTGATCCTTTGCACCCTACCCCTAGATGAAGATATTGACATGATTCGCAATCTTAGAACTGTTAACCTTATCACTAGAGGCTTGCCTAGAAACTTGATTGGATGTTTGCCAACTCTTAAGTGTGCCTACACCATATGGAAATATCTTGAGGAACTCTTTCCTAATTACTCCTTGAAAGATCTAGATGAAATCCTCCATAAGTCTATTGCTTTGATTAAGATGAGTTCCAATGATCCCAAATTTGGTGACTGCTTATTTGAGCTTACTGATCTTACGAGTGCCAACGGAGATGTTGGAATCATTAGCAATATCATTTCCAGAGCTATTAGAATTCATAAAGATAACTATAGAAATGATCATTTATCTAATGAATTGCCCTCTCTAGGAATTGATCAATCACAAGATGATGTTGAACATGAATACTCGGATGAGGAGGAGGATGATGATGATAGTGACTATGATCTCGATGATGCGATGAGACCTTTGGTCTTATGGCAAATCTTCACGGCTACATGGCTGGAGGAAAGGAATGGGTCCTTGATAGTGGATGTACTGATCATATGACCGGACATAAAGACATGTTCCGTGAGCTTGCTGAAAATGACGGCCCTCGAAAGTATGTCACTTTTGGTGATAATTCAAAGGGTAAGGTGGCCATCTCACATGATAGCTCCATACAAAATGTCATGCTCGTTGAATCTCTTGGCTACAACTTACTTTCAGTATCTAGACTTGCTGATTTCGGTTTCAATATCCTATTTACTGAAGTAGACTGCCAAGTGTTTCGTAGAGATAATCATAAAATGGTCTTTTTACCGGTATATGTAGAGGAGATCTTTACATTGTTGATTTCACTAAAAAGGCTCAACCTTAAACTTGTTTAATTGCCAAATCTTCTAAAGGCTGGTTGTGGCATAGAAGACTAGGTCATGTTGGTATGCGAAATCTTGATAAGCTTATTAAAGGTGATCATATCCTTGGAATAAAAGATGTCATATTTGACAAGGATAGACTTTGTAGTGCTTGTCAAGCAGGAAAAAAAGTTGGAGGAAGTCACCGCGCAAAGAACATCATGACCACAAGAAGACCACTCGAGCTACTTCACATGGATCTCTTTGGTCCAAATGCCCACAAGAGTCTCGGTGGTAACTCATTTGGTCTAGTCATAGTTGATGATTTTTCAAGATTTACGTGGGTGTTCTTTCTTGATGACAAATCACAGGTCCAAAAGATCTTCAAAAACTTCGCTAGGAAGGCCCAAAATCAGTTTGACGTGAAGATCAAGAAGGTTCGGAGCGACAACGGAACGGAGTTCAAGAACGCAAATGTGGACACCTTTCTTGACGAAGAAGGGATTTCACACCAGTTCTCGGTTACGTACACACCTCAAGAAAATGGAGTTGTTGAAAGGAAGAACCGGACTCTTATCGAGATGGCAAGAACGATGCTTGATGAGTACAAAACGCCAAAGCACTTTTGGGCGGAAGCGGTTGAGACAGCTTGTCATGCAACAAGGTCCGACGAGGGTGGCGACGCTGCTGGTGGAGGACGGCATGGGCGCAGAAGGCAGGGGCACGAGGAGACGAATCATAGGACGGGGAGGCCGGAGGAGCTTCTGCGGATGCTCGCCGGAGGTGAACGGCGGCGAGGCAGGGCATCGTCCTGTTGGCTCGAGGGGCACGTGACCATGGCAAGGAGCGCGAGGAAGAAGCCCAAGGAGCGGGGCTTCAAGGCGAGGAGGAGGCCATGGTAGGAGATCGGAGACGTGGACTTGGGGGCGCCGGCGACGCTTGGCGCGATGCAAGGCTCTAGCGGCGCGGTCAATGAGCAGGAGAGGCGGGGTTCAGGACGATGGGTCCGAGCAGCGAGGAGGCGTGGCCATGGAGACTGGGCGCGTCGCGTGGGACTTGGGGCGCCGGAGGACAACGTCTGCGGGCGCAGGGCCTCGCTACTACCCCTGGCGAAGCAAGGACGAAGGAGGGAATCCAGTGAGGGACGCTGCGAGTGAGAGAGGGTGAGGGAGAGAGCGAAGGAATCGGGTGGAGAGAGGTGGATCGATGGAAGAGAAGGACGAGGGGAACGGGCGCTCGCGGCGGAGGGAGAGAGATGGGATCGTGGGATGAGGGGATCGGGTGAGGGAGCGCTAGGGTTTGGGAGCCCGGCTGGGCCTAGAGGACTGGGGAGGCCGGCGGCTGGGCCTCCAGGAACAAACGGGCCGGGCTGATCTCTTGGATGGGCTGCTCTCTTTCACTCTCCCTCCTTCAGACTCTTCCAAAAACAGAAAAAACAGAATAAAGAAAAGAGAGAGAAAAATGAGTGGACACGAATTAGGGCATCGGGATTATCTCCCGAACTTGCAAAAAAATGAGCTCAATCCCGAAAATAAAAGTGGCACGATTGAAAGAGCTGGATTCACATCCATTTGAATTTAATTCAAATGGTTTGAGTAAGTTCAAGGTTTTGAAGAGTCCAAAAAATGTTGGGAAATTTGGTGGAGCTCAGGAAAGTGTCGAAAGGATTTTACGAACAAAGTTCGAGGTCAAGAAGCAAGATAACAAAGGCATGGGGAAATATTTGCGAGTGTGTTTTAGTAGATTCCATAAGAATGGAATATTTATCATAGCTCCCTAATATCGGGAGGATATGTTATAAAGAGAATCACCGTGTGAATTCCCTCGGTTTAAATAGATCAACGATCTATGCAATTTATTTAGTTGAGTTAAAAAAATGACATGATGGCATGATGACATGATGCAATGCACATGATGCATTGATGAATGCAACGAACCAAACAAATCACCCCATGAAACCCGGAAACCCTGGAAGGCATCTGAAGCTTCAGTCTTGGGGCGTCACAACACTCCACCACTACGAGAGGATCTCGTCCAGATATCTAGGATGGCACCGGGGGGAAACGGAAGAGAAAGACGAGAGGTAAAAACTAAGTTGCTTATTTGACAAACGAGTGAAACCAAAGAACCTTGAAAGGTTAAACAACTTAAAAGAAAGAATACCACGAAGAAGAACAATGTTGAAAGCACTCCGGTTGAAAAGAGAAACAAGGAACATTACGAGAACCTTGTAGGTTGAAAGACAAAAGAAAAGGATTGCAATGGACAAGAAGTACATGCAAACACTCCGGTAGAAACGAGATGTACAAGGATCGATAAAGATCAATTATGACAACACTCCGATTAAAACAAGATAGAGGAGGAATAAGAATGATGTACTTTGGACAGCACTCCGGCTGTAAATGGAAGGAATTAAACATGAATTTTACAAGATGAGAGGATACTTGATCAAATCAACAACACACTGCCTCTAGAACTATTGAAAGAATGCCACAAGAGGTAAGAAAGATTTTAGACAGCACTCCGGTTGATAAGGGAGGCAAAACTTGACAAAATAGGAAGAACTTGAAAAGAGGGAACGACACTCTGGTTAGATGGATAAGCAAGAAAAGAACACGATCCTCACCATTCGAGATGATGAGAGAAAAGAGCAACATCACAATGCCTCCAGATGAAGGAATAGAAGGTAGATCATAGGAATAACAAAATGGAGAAGAAAATGCCAACTTCTACCACAAATGAGATTGGAAAGCACCCTTCCAAGAAGGTTAAATGGAGTTGTTGGGAAAAAACAACAACGAAATGAATAAGTTTGTATTGGGCTTATGGAAAACATCTCAAAATTATGAGGTGAAATTCTGCCGCTGTGGAAACAATGGATTTGGATTGATATGAACAAGGAGACGAGAAACTTATCTCACCGGTAGGATAAATGAAGAACTTGGATCATTTATAAGCACCATAATTAGCAACAATCCTTAGGGAAGGCTTTAGGTGAAAAATAACCCAAGATAACCCCAAAGAAGATATTTATTGGTTAAGTAGAAGTCTTGAGCGAAGAGAAAAATGATGGATTTTGATATGTCACTCTTGAAAACATGTGAAACATGAAACACGAAGGGAAATTATCAACAATGGCATAACACCACCTCAGCTGATAAGGTAGAAAGAATTGCATTTTGGAATGCAAGATGAAGAATACTTGAGCTCCTCTAAAAAGAATCTCGATGAACGCTTTGAGAAGGAATTAAATCCTTGATGAGCCATCATGTAGAGCCTCCATGAAGAACTCCGATAACAAAAGCATGATCAAACGGAAGGAAGGAGAAATTGAAAACACAAGGTGAAGTCTTGCGATGCTTTAGAAGGAGCTTCGCGATGAGATAATGCGGAAAAGCTTGGAACTATGGAAAAGAAAAGAGGAACAACAGAAATCAAGAATTTAGATGAACCTCCGGAATAAGGAATTAATCACTTGGATGAAACAAGAATAAGGATTATGTTATCTGTATCCTTCACCAATTTAGATTGATGACAAACAATGGATTTGGCATGCTACTTATTCTCATAGAAAGGATTAAAAGGGATATAGTGCAAACTTTAGAAAATCTTCAACGAACCGCCGGAAGGATTCAGACAACGGATAAATTGATATGATAACCAAGGAAGAAATCTTGAATGAACCACCGTAAGAATTGAAAAATGAATGAAGTAAAGGGATGAATCACCGGTAAGAATTAGCAAATGAACGAAGATACATGAGAGTGTTTAGATACATGAGAACAAAGAGATCACGAGCTGATAAGAGGATATTTGAATGAAGCACTGGTTAGATTTCGAGAATGATAACTGAAAGCTGAGAATGAATAAATTTTGAGATGATGGGCTCCGGAGAATCAAACTGAAAAGACTCCTGAATTGCTTCGGATGGGTGAAAAGAATTCTCACAATCGAATACAATTATGAGAGGATGGCAGCAAGCTAGAACCATGAATCTTTGGAAGAATGGGTAAGGATTTAAGAGACACTCTTCTTCGGTCTTCAAAACCCGATAATGACGACGAGAAATATAAAGGTTGAGCTAATGATGAAAAGAATTTGAAAGATCTTGGAGGAAGACATTTGACTAATGACAGTTCATTCTTACGTCAAACTTTGAAATAATTTGAGGATAGCGCCAGGAAAAGAAGAGTCAGGTAAGATCCTGGGAAAAGACCTATGGGTTAGGGCCCACTCAAGATAAACATCGTCGAAATGATTTAAAGAGAGAGATTGCACTGGTTGAATTAAATACTTGAATGAGATAACATCCTCGAAAGAGCTTGAATGAATGTAGAGTGAAAACACGAATCTTCGAGATATTTTGAGCACTCCGGAACAATAGAATAGCGAGCGGGGAATGATTATGAGGTGCACCGGCATAAGAAAAGCATTGAAACGAGGAAAGGATATGATCAACAAAGCTTGACTTGAATCCGCCGGAGAAGAAACATGAGTGAAGAGTGACGAACTTGAAGCTCCGTTAGAATCTTCATGAGAATCACCGGATACGAACATTGAAAGACAAGAATGAAGAGTCTTCACATCCATAAGATGGATACTTGATAAGAAAATCTGAGTCCTTAAAGGAAAAGGGAGGGAGGGCGGGAAAACAAAGGAAACTTGGGACGGATGAAACAAACACCGTTGAGAAAGATGAGATTGAATCTTGCGGACATTGAAAATGAACGGATCCGCTTGAAGAGAAGCACACTGGTTGAGAAAAAATTAACATGACAATCTCAATGATCCAGAAGGATTATTATTCACATCGGAGTATGAGAACACCATTTAGGAAAGGCATGGAATCAACACCTGACTTCGAAGCAACTCGAATACCACAACTCAAAAACAAAACAAAGGATTGGCTTGCAAAATAAGCCGGAACAAACATATGATAGAGATTTTGTCCGAAGTTTTCATGGTGGGGCCCACACGGGCTCGATCGTATAGCACCATCATGTACAAGGCAATGCACATGACATACGAAGCGTCCCCGAGTCAGCATAGCCAAGGACTCTTTAAGACATAATGAGACCACTGTAAAACCAACCGTGGATGGGCGGACCACTAGACGTCGAACCCCAATCTCATATCATGCATCTGTCAGAAAGATATCCTAAGAGCTACTTGAATTCCCACTTATAAACTCCTGAAACTTTCCGGTTATGCAATCAGGTGTTGGGGATACAGGGGAAGCATAATATCTAACCCAATTCTAGCAAATCCTACATCTAGCTGTATCCATCCTCCAACACATAACCAAGAATCCTTCGAAAATCATTTACCTCAACCTTCAAAAAGCATCCGTTATACAAGTTATGGCAATACTCCCAAACTCCCACCCCAGTACTGGGTGGCGTCGAGGTTATCTCACCAACAACTACATAAAAGAGATTTTCGATGTCGGCGAAACTCAGGTATTCCAGAACTGCAACAATAAAATTGTGACGACAACACCTCGGAGCTCAACTCCCCGGGACACTGCCACAACCGCTAAATGTCAGGAGGCACCAAGAACAATGTTCTCGTCACAAAACCATCGGAACGATTCCAAGATACCCGTGTGATCCTAAAAAAATTTAGTGAAATTTGAGAAGAGAAGAGTCAAAACTCTACGTCAGGATGCCTCACCAGAGCGACGAAGGAACTGAGGAGTAAAAAGAATCCTACACTCCGATATATATAATCCTAAAAGACTCAAAACATTTTTCTAGACTCAACAACGCCAGCGATTCGATCAAGCAGGGGGCTCCTAAATCGAGGAAGGCTCTGATTACCAACTTGTAACACCCATGATGCGGCTATATCTCCCACGTGTCGGAGCACGAATTAGAGGCATAAACGCACTGTAGGCAATGTCGCAAGAGGGGTAATCTTTACACATCCCATGTACTGAATAAGAAAAGAGATACGTAGTTGGCTTACAATCGCCACTTCACACAATATCATAAATATAGCATTACAATCATCCAGATACAATCAAGGTCCGACTACGGAACCAAAATAAAGACAACCCCAAATGCATAATGTCCCCGATTGCCCCAACTGGGCTCCACTACTGATCGCCTGGAAAGAAAACATAGTATCGTCCTGAGTCCTCATCGAACTCCCACTTGAGCTCGGTCATATCTCCTGGAATGGTATCATCGGCACCTGCAACTGGTTTTGGAAGTAAACTGTGAGTCACGGGGACTCAGCAATCTCACACCCTCGCGATCAAGACTATTTAAGCTTATGGGTAGGAAAAGGGGGTAGTGAGGTGGAGCTGCAACAAGCACTAAGCATATATGGTGGCTAATTTACGCAAAAGAGAGCGAGAAGAGAAACAAAGCACGGTCGAGAGGCTACAAAGATCAGGAAGTGATCCTGAAACTACTTACGTTCAGGCATAACACGAGACCGTCTTCTCTTCTCGGACACCGCCGAAAAGAGACCATCACGGCTACACACGCTGTTGATTCATATTAATTAAGTTAAGTTTCAGGTTTTCTACAACTGGATATTAACAAATTCCCAGCTGCCCATAACCGCGGGCACGGCTTTCGAAAGTTCAAATCCCTGCAGGGGTGTCCCAACTTAGCCCATCACAAGCTCTCACGGTCAACGAAGGATATTCCTTCTACCAGGACGGACCGATCAGACTCGGAATCCCGGTTACAAGACATCTCGACAATGGTAAAACAAGTCTAGCAAGATCACCCGTTGTGCCGACAAATCCCGATAGGAGCTGCACATATCTCGTTCTCAGGGCACACCGGATAAGCTAAGAATACGGGAACCAACGTAACCCAAGTTGCCAAGGGACGGCCCCTCACGGTGCTCTAGGTTGGACCAACACTTAGAGAAGCACTGGCCCGGGGTTTTAAAATAAAGATGACCCTTGAGTCCGCGAAACTCAAGGTAAAAAGGCTAGGTGGCAAATGGTAAAACCAAGGTTGGGCCTTGCTGGAGGAGTTTTATTCAAGGCGAACTGTCAAGGGGTTCCCATTATAACCCAACCGTGTAAGGAACGCAAAATCAAGGAACATAACACCGGTATGACGGAAACTAGGGCGGCAAGAGTGGAACAAAACACCAGGCATAAGGCCGAGCCTTCCACCCTTTACCAAGTATATAGATGCATTAAAGTAGACAAGATATAATAATGATATCCCAACAATAAACATGTTCCAACAAGGAACAAACTCTAATCTTCACCTGCAACTAGCAACGCTATAAGAGGGGCTAAGCAAAGCGGTAACATAGCCAAACAACGGTTTGCTAGGACAAGGTGGGTTAGAGGTTTGACATGGCAATATGGGAGGCATGATAAAACATGTGGTAGGTATCGTAGCATAGGCATAGCAATAGAGTGAGCAACTAGCAAGCAAAGATAGAAGTGATTTCGAGGGTATGGTCATCTTGCCTGAAATTCCGCAAGGAAGAAGAACGAGTCCATGAAGAAGACAAACGGACGTAGTCGAACGGCTCCTCACAAACGCGACGTTATCGGAACTAACCTGAAGAAACAACACCTGAAAGAAACAAACAACATGGTAAACAACCACCACATACACATGGCATGATGCACAACCAAGTATGATGCATGTCCGGTTTATATATGCATGGCATGGCAAAGGGCACAAACAAAACTACAAGTTAAGTGGGGCTCAATATGCAACGAGTTGCATATTGACGAAACACCACATCAAATATTTAGTTTCTCTCGTTTAGGTACTCAACAATATTAAATGTTGGTTAACATGGAAAGAGGTGAAGCAAAAGTAAACTACACAATCTGAGCAATTTAAATGGGGCCGGATATAACAAACAACGCATCCGGTAAATCCCCATATGCATTTAGTAATTTAAAGCAAACAACAATTTTAAACATTTTAATTGTTGTTATCATGATGTGGATGACATGAACAAGTTTATGCAATGTTTATTAAAAGTTGACAAGAGCATTATGAAGCATTTGTCACCGCGGTGGAAAGAAAGGGTGCCATGGCGACGAATCCGACAATGATGCGACGGCAACATATCGGTTCCGGTAGCTCATGGAGATACCGGTGCAAAGGAAGGGTGGCGGGAGCATGCAAAATATAGGGGGGTGATCCCGGTTACCGGGTTCCCATGGATGGACGGCATGGCAACGAGGAGGACCGAGCAAGTGACAACTCGGACATGGTGCAAACATAGGGTGCAACTCATACATCGCAAGCATTCATCCACGAGCGTCGTCTCGGTGGTATACCTTCGAAGCGTGCCATCGGGATGGAACACGTTCGTCGAAGGAAGTAGTGGAACACGGGTCATAGTGGAAGTAGCGGTTCATGCGACGGTGGTTGAACTTCACACTTGCGTTACATTGGTCTTCGGCGATGGTAGTCGTACATGGTTTGTAGTGGTACTTTCATCTTCGGACTTGTCGGTCTCGATTCTAGCGACGGCAGCGGATCACATTTTCGTAGGCGGACTTGACGAAAACACGTCGAGGGTAGAGGTACAGACGTGCTTGGTGTACTTGTTGGTTTGGTCTTGACGATCTCATTTATGCGACGGTAGTCGTACTAGTCGGCGGTAGTTGTACATGGTCCATGAGTCGTTGATCGTCGGGGTCCGACTTGTGGATCTTGCCGACATGAAGGGGTACTTAGCGTTTTCGTAGAGGTACTCTCGATCTTGGCAACGGTAGGCGTTCCCATTCGTACCGAGAGCTGCTTGGTGACTCCAAGTCCTTCGGGGTCATCGCGTAGTCGTTTATGTCGTAGTCGGACTTGACGCAAAACACACTGGCCGTAGAGGTACACGACTCGCAGCCATTCAGGGTCATGGTACTGGTCATAGCGGGCGAGCAAAGGCGCGTCCTCCTCTCCGCTCGAACAAGGCAGAGGCAGAGCAGCGGCTTGACAAACTTGAGGTCTTGGCTGCGGGCTGAGGAACGAGGTCCGGTGAGGGTGGCGACGCTGCTGGTGGAGGACGGCGTGGGCGTAGAAGGGAGGGGCGCGAGGAGACGAAGCAGAGGACGGGGAGGCCGGAGGAGCTTCTGCAGATGCTCGCCGGAGGCGAACGGCGGTGAGGCAGGGCATCGTCCTACTGGCTCGAAGGGCACGTGACCATGGCAAGGAGCGCGAGGAAGAAGCCCACGGTGCGGGGCTTCAAGGCGAAGAGGAGGCCATGGAAGGAGGTCGATGACGTGGACTTTGGGGCGCCGGCGACGCTTGGCATGATGCAGGGCTCCGGTAGCGCAGTCAACGAGCAGGAGAGGCGGGGTTGAGGACGATGGGTCCGGGCGGCGAGGAGGCGCGGCCATGGAGACTGGGTGCGTCGCGCGGGACTTGGGGCGCCGGAGGATGACGTATGTGGGCGCAGGGCCTCGCTACTACCCCTGGCGAAGCAAGGACGAAGGAGGGAATCCAGGGAGGGGCACTGCGAGCGAGAGAGGGTGAGGGAGAGAGCAAGGGAATTGGGGGGAGAGAGGTGGATCGATGGAAGAGAAGGACGAGGGGAACGGGTGCTGGCGGCGGAGGGAGAGAGATGGGATCGTGGGATGAGGGGATCGGGTGAGGGAGTGCTAGGGTTCGGGAGCCCGAGTGGGCCTGGAGGACTTGGGAGGCTGGCGGCTGGGCCTCCAGGAACAAACGTGCCGGCCTGATCTCTTGGATGGGCTACTCGCTTTCACTCTCCCTCCTTCAGACTCTTCCAAAAATAGAATAAAGAAGAGAGAGAGAGAAATGAGTGGACACGAATTAGAGCATGGGGATTATCTCCTGAACTTGCAAAAAAAAGAGCTCGATCCCGAAAATAAAAGTGGCATGATTGAAAGAGCTGGATTCACATCAATTTGAATTTAATTCAAATGGTTTGAGTAAGTTCAAGGTTTTGAAGAGTCCAAAAAATGTTGGGAAATTTGGTGGAGCTCGAGTGAAAAAGTTGATGCTCTTGTGAAATTTGTTGCTAGTAGAAGTGCTACTATTGATCTTAATGATATGTCTTTGTCTACTTTGATTGAGCAAATAGGGCATAGATGTGAATTTTATCTCTCGAAATAATTTCAACACCAATGCTTATAGAGGTAATTTTAATCATAGGCCTTTTCCTAGTAATTCCTCTAATAATTATGGTAATTCCTATGGAAATAAATCTTACAATAATAATGGGAACACCTCTGATCTTGAGAACAATATTAAAGAATTTATCAATACACAAAAAAATTTCAACACTTCCATAGTAAAAAGTTGAGTAAGGTTGATGATTTGTCTAGAAGTGTTGATAGAGTTGCTCATCATGAGGAAAATCTCAAGATGAAAATTTTTGTGCCAAAGGTTGATGAATCAATTAAAGCTCTTTATGTTTCTATGGATGAAAGTAAGAAAAGAACCGCCATGCTTAGAGCTAAAAGAGAATTTTTAGAAAAGGCGTTTTCTAGTGATATCTTTCGCAAAAGTGATGAAGATCTTAAAATGATTGGTGTATCTTCAATTGATTCCTTGTTTAGTAAAATTAATATTGATGAAAAAGGGACTGCAGAAGAGTCAACTTTAGGTAGAAGGCATCCCAATATTTCAGAGGGTGAAAATCTTGTTGAGAAAATTGATAAAAATGGATTTGAAGAGGTCAAAACTTTAGCTAGTGATGTACCCACTCTTTTGAATTACAAAGACTTTAATTATGATAGTTGCTCTTTGATTGATTGTATTTCTTTGTTGATATCCATGATAAATCCACCCCATTCTTATGAACAAAATAAATCTTTTACAAAACATATTGTTGATTCTATGATCAAAGCTTTTGAAGAAAAGTTGGAATTTGAAGTTTCAATTCCTAGAAAATTGCATAATGAATGGGAACCTACTATCAAAGTCAAGATTAAAAATTATGAGTGTTTTGCTTTGTGTGACTTGGGTGCTAGTGTTTCTACTATTCAGAAATCTTTATGTGATGTGTTTGGTCTTACCGATCTTGAATCGTGTTCTTTAAATTTGCACTTGGCGGATTCTACTATTAAAAAGCCTATGGGAAGAATTAATGATGTTCTTATTCTTGCAGATAGAAATTATGTGCCCATAGATTTTATTGTTCTTGGTATTGATTGCAATCTGTCTTCTCCAATTATTCTTGGTAGACTGTTTTTACGCACTATTGGTGTCGTGATTGATATGAAAGAAGGGAATAGTAAGTTCCAGTTTGCTTTGAGGAAGGGTATGGAACACTTTCCTAGAACAAGAATTAGTCCACAATATGAATCAATCATGAGGGCATCTTATGGATCTCGAACAAAAGATGACAAAACTTAGATCCTTGCTTTATGCCTAGCTAAGGGCGTAAAACTATAGCGTTTGTTGGGAGGCAACCCAATGAATAAAATTTATTTTTGCTTTTGTATCCTGTTTTTGAGTGTTAGCACAATTACGCTACTATTATGATTGTGTTTTCTATATTTTAGTTAGTGTTTGTGCCAAGTGAAGCCTTTAGGGTCTTCTTGAGTGATAGTTGTTTGATCTTCCTGAAAAAACAGAAACTTTTGCGCTCACGAAAATAATTATCATTTTTTACCAGAGAGCGATAAAATACCCATTCCACTTGCAGTAGATCAATATACAAATTTCTCGGGCCGTCCTAATTTTTCAGAATTTTTGGAGTTATAGAAGTATTCGAAATAGTCAGATTGCTACAGACTGTTCTGTTTTGACAGATTATGTTTTCTTTGTGTTGTGTGCTTATTTAGCTCTATGGTTTTCTTTGATGAGTTTTTGCCATAGAAAAGTTTGAATACAGTAGATATAATACAAGAGCAAAATATGAATTGGTTTGATACAACACTTATAGTAGTGATTTATTATTCTTATACTAACGGATCTCACTAAGGTTTTGTTGAGTTTTGTGTGATTGAAGTTTTCAAATTTTGGGTTATCTTACGATGGATAAAGCAATAAGGAGTAGAAGAGCCTAAGCTTGGGGATGCCCCCGAGTGGCATCCCCTCTTTCTTCTAACGACCATCAGTATTTTACTCGAAACTATATTTTTATTCGTCACATACTATGTGTTTTGCTTGGAGCATCTTGTATGATATGATTCTTTGCTTGTTTTATTTTTTGTTGTAAGTCTTGATCCCTTGCTGGACACACCTATTTGAGAGAGCCAAAATTATGTCATGAGTTGTTCGAATTGCTCTCTATGCTTCACTTAAATTTTTATGAGCTATGGACATGCTCTAGTGCTTCACTTATATCTTTTTGAGCATGTTGTGCTTTATTATTTTTGAAGAAATGCTCTCTTGCTTCACATAGATTTATTTGAGAGTTAGTAAAATTTTCAAGAAATTCTCTCTTACTTCACTTAAATTAATTTGAGAGAAAGAAATTTTATGCTCATGATCTTCGCTTATATTTGTTTGAGCTTGTCAAAAGAAACACATGAAAATGACTCCCAAAGTGATAGATGTCCAAGAAGGATATAATAAAAACTTTCATGAAGATCATTGGACAAAATAAACTTGATTCTTAGTAATGGTTTTGAGATATGATGATGTGATATGTGAGTCATCTTGATGAGCAATTATGCTTTAGTAAGAATATTGGTGTTAAGGTTTGTGATTCCCTATGCAAGCACGAAAGTCAATAGTTATGCAATGAAATTATATCCTACTTATGGTGCATTATTCGGTGTTAGTTATGCTTAATGCTCGCTTATGAGATTATACGTTTCTTGGTTGGTCACTTCCTAATCTTTTGCTAGCCTTCATTTTGCACTAAGTATGATCACTACTTGTGCATCCAAAAACCTTTAAACCAGTTTTGCCACATGAGTCCACTATATCTACCTATATGCGGTATTCTTTTGCCGTTCTAAGCAAATTTTCATGTGACATCCCCAATTTTCAAAAATAAACTTCTCTTTTGTGTGTTCGTTTCGCTCGCGGAGCGGCGAGGGGTGGCTAATATTTTCCATGCTAGATGTGTTATTCTCAAGATGAGTGTTTATTCACTTGTCATTGCACGAGAGTAAGGCAAAGGTATTAGGGATGCCCAGTCCCGAAATGAAAAAATGCATTTACTTTATGTTGTCAAATAATAAATTCCTTAGAAAGTGTTGGTCTGGATGACAACGGTGGATACGGCTAGCCATGGAAAGTGAAAGTATGGTGGAAAAAGGAATAAACTTTATTTTCTGTTTGGGAACCGCCTATGACATATCTAAGCAAGGAAAGTATTGCGAACTCTAAGTCATTTTCGTTGGTGGGATGGATACACCTCCCAAAATGTTTTTATCTCTAAGTTTTTCGCTTTGAGCTTTGGCACCTCTACAAATCCCTACTTCCCTCTGTGAAGGGCCTTTCTTTTACTTTATGCAATTTTTAATTTCAAATTTGAGTCTCCATCTTCTCTTATAAAAGCACCAACTAGGAGGCAATATGCTCGTACTTGAGTATTGGGTGTAGCTAATATGCGAGTGTGTTTCATGAATGGATCAATGGTTGAGCATGATGGGCTAGGGATAGCTTATTTTAGCGCTGATATTTTGAAAGACATGGTTGCTTGTTGATATGCTTGAGTATTTAAATTATCATGTCAAAACTAGACTATTGCTTTGAACAATATAAAAGTCCAAATGTCCATGCTATAAAGAAATAAATATGATATGACATGTTAGGCAGCATTCCACATCAAAAATCCTGTTTTTATCACTTCCCGACTTGAGGACGAGTAGGAGTTAAGCTTGGGGATGCTGATACATCTCCAACGTATCTATATTTTTTTATTGTTCCATGATATAATATTATCAATCTTGGATGTTTTATAATCATTTTATAGTCATTTTATATCATTGTTGGTACTAACCTATTGACATAGTGCCAAGTGCCAGTTGCTGTTTTTTCCATGTTTTTTACATTACAGAAAATCAATATCAAACGGAGTCCAAATGCCACGAAACTTTACGGAGAATTTTTATGGGCCAGAAGGAACACAACGGGCCCTGGCTACGCCTGGGGGGGGGGTTCCCCTAGGGAGGCACAACCCACCAGGGTGCGCCAGGAGGCCCAGGCGCGCCCTGGTGGGTTGTGCCACCTCAGGTGCCCCCCGGACCGCCTCTTTGCTCTGTAAATACCCCCAATATTCCAGAAACCCTAGGGGAGTCGACATTGATCCAGCCACCGCAGAGTCCAGAACCACCAGATCCAATCTAGACATCATCTCGGATGGGGTTCACCACCTCCATTGGTGCCTCTTCGATGATCCGTGAGTAGTTCTTTGTAGACCTTCAGGTCCTTAGTTAGTAGCTAGATGGCTTCATCTCTCTCTCTTGATTTACAATACAATGGTCTCTTCGAGATCCATATGATGAAACTCTTTTTGCGGTGTGTTTGTTGGGATCGATGAACTTTGAGTTTATGATCAGATCTATATTTTTATATGCATGAAAGTATTTGAGTTTCTTTGATCTCTTTTATGCATGATCTCTTATAGCCTTGTATTTCTTCTCCGATATTTGGGTTTTGTTTGGCCAAATTGATCTATTTATGTTGCAATGGGAAGAGGTGCTTTGTAGTGGGTTCGATCTTACGGTGCTTGATCCCAGTGATAGAAAGGGAACCAACAAGTATGTATCGTTGCTACTAAGGATAAAACGATGATGTCTATCTCTACATAGATAGATCTTGTCTACATCATGTCATCGTTCTTATTGCATTACTCCGTTTCTCCATGAACTTAATACGCTAGATGCATGCTGGATAGCAGTCGATGTGTGAAGTAATAGTAGTATATGTAGGCAGGAGTCAGTCTACTAATCTTGGACATGATGCCTATGTAATGATCATTGCCTGGATATCATCATGAGTATTTGAAGTTCTATCAATTGCCCAACAGTAATTTTTTCACCCACCGCTTTGCTATTTTTCTCAAGAGAAGCCACTAGTGAAACCTACGGCCCCCGAGTCTCTTTCTCATATTATTTGCCTTTGCGATCTACTTTTATTTGCATCTATTTTCAGATCTATTAATCCAAAAACCAAAAAATACTTTGCTGCACTTTATTTTATTTGTGATCTATTTATCCAATCTATTACAACTTTTTCCTGTCACGCACCAATTTCTGGCACCGTTACCCGAAAGGGATTGACAACCCCTTTTAACACGTCGGATTGCGAGGATTTGTTATCTGTGTGCAGGGGCTGTTTACATTGTGTTGCTTGGTTCTCCTACTGGTTTGATAACCTTGGTTTCATATCTGAGGGAAATACCTATCGCCGCTGTGATGCATCATCCCTTCCTCTTTGGGGAAATGCCGACGTAGCTTCATGCGACATCAATGTACACTAACACTTCCTATGTTCGTTGTTGGACTAGCACCTAGGCGCAAGAGGAAATAAACATCAGGGAGAATGCTCGATAAGTTAACTAAATCTAGAGGAGGAAGAATGGAGATCCATTTTGAGGCAGGTTTAAAAAGTCCACATGATGCTAGAGAGTCAGCCAAGTTAGTATCAGAGGCAGCGGTTGCCATTAGGTGTCATGTACGTATCCTCCCAACATGGATTCAGTACAAGAATGACAAAGATGAAACCCAGTTCAACACCTTCCTCGACCATTTATCTGTAAGTATGGTTATGTATGGAAACTAGTAATATCGTCTTGCTCTGTCCCATACTTTCTAGGTTGCTGATAACGAGACTCCCATAATTTTCAACATATGAGGTTCAAGTTGGATAGCCAAGATGATGATACCAAACAAGCTTGCACCCATGTTTTCAAGTCTGCTCTGTGACAGTATCGGTATAACTTGAGGAAAACTCACTTTGAAGGCATGGCTAACAGTGAACTTGCCCAAACATCTCGAGTGGAGAATATATCGGATGAAGACTGGAGATGCCTCATTAAACACTGGTCTGATCCAAAGTATCGGATACATTATATATATGTGATCAGATCTCATGTGGAAGTCCTATTTACGCATGTGCCTCACAAATCTATCATCTTGTAGGTGAACTATTCAAAGAACAAGGCCAACCATACGAAAGTGAAATTCCAATAGATGACATGATCTCATAGTTATATTGCACACTACGAGGCTCTTGTAATTAGCTATTGTTTCACTCTTTTTGTTGTACCATATTATCATATCTATATTGACTTGTTCCAAATCTAGAGGAAAGCCTGCAAGGACCACAAAGTACCTGAACCAAATGTTGTGGAAATCTTCAAGGACTGTCACATCAGCAAGATGAAGGGCATGACTACACCATTCAAAGCCATTGTTGTAAGTCCTTAATCCTCATGCCTTTTAACTACTACTTACTCTGAATTGTGCATTGAACTGCATGGTTTGAAGCCAATGTCTATTACTCTTTTCAATTTTATACACAATTGTCTTAGTGTATCATTGCACCTTACAAGGTTTAAAAGAGAGGAGTGATGTTCCTTTGATCTTGATATGTAATCTAGTTCCATTCTAGACTTGCCCACACAATGTTACAATTGCATGTTTGTCTGTTCTCAGTTGTTTTGTCATATGAATGATGTCATGCTATGCTTACCATATTATAAACTTTGTCTCTTTATCCTTAGTTGTCAATACAATGTGAATAAATAGACAATACATTAGCCATGGTACATGGTCATATTTTTGGAACCTGGTTTTATTATGTACTTTTTAGTAAAATACAACTAATATTTTACATGGGTTCACTAGAATAAGCTATGTATATAGACCAAAGCTATTTTGTTTGGTTTTGTTGCCTCCTTAATATCTTCTGTTCTGGTACTACTAATGCAAAAACTCAACTTTTCAGCAAGCTATGGAAAAAATGGTGGAACCGCCACCTTCTAAAGGTGATGAGGCAATTATAACCGCAATGTCACCTCTTGCTATTGTGGGTCAGTACTTGTCCACTAATAGTGCCAAAAGCACGTTCCTGCGTAATACTGGGTTTGTTGTTCAGGCAATCTCGTCCAAACTGCCTCATGATCAAGATATGCAAGCTCAAAACAATGTTATATCTGCGCTCCAGACACAAGTCCATTCCCTAACAAAGATCCTTTGTGAAAGAAGGACATACATTGTTCGATGTCGTCAAGATATGCATGGCTTTGAAACTAGACTATTAGACATTTGCTATGTTGTTCAGGAGCCTAGGAGAAACGAAGGCGAAGCTTATGGTGCTCCATCATACAGTACAGCATGAAAACTTAACAGTCAGGTAAAATGAACTGAGCTTCTGAACTTCTGGTGGTGCCTTTATCTGCCAGACTGTTAACTTTTATGCTAACCTTCCTTTGTAATTTGTTTTGTGCGATGCAAAATTTGTTCTTAACGTGCAGCCACCGGCTGAAGAAGACAGCAAACCCTTTTTGTATACTGTGTTCCCTATATTTGCACTGGTGGTGATCTTTGATGCCTAGTGGATGTAATCTGTGCAATCGCCTTAATAGCCTAGCGTTAGTTTCGGGCTTATTTATTTCATAGTCTTCTTTTTCCCTGGTTTGCTAGTGGCCGCAACAACCATGGGCCATATATGGACCATGGTAACATTGACCCTGCTACAGGCCGTAGGATCCATGGGCCTCCTACGGGCCGTCGGATAAATGGGCCTCCAACGGGCCGTAGAATCAGTGGGCCTCGGGCCGTCGGATAAATGGGTCTACATGGGTCGTAAACGGGCATAATTGGTATCGGCCCAGCACGGTAACGGGACGTTAACATGCCGGAGGACAACAAAGGCATAATTCTGTCGTAGGCATAATGGGTCGTTAATGGGCTAGAATATAGGACAGGCTGGAGACAGCAACGGGTTAACAGGCCACAAACGGGCCGATTCTTGCCACTGGCAGAATTTGGCCCATTAGGGGAATAGGCCAGTAATGGGCCGAAAGTAATCGAGGGCCAGAAAGGAGCCCAAGAACGTATGGGCGTCAGTAGGCCGAAAGCTAACACGGGCTGGAAACGGCCCATGTGAATCATGGGCCATTAATGGGTACAAAGAAATTTACTATTCATTATGGGCTAGAGTCACCGTGGGTGACTAAAGGGTCTTAAGATACGAAAGGCCTCATATGGGCCAAAATACATCATGGGCCATACATGGGCCAAAAGTGAGACAGGCTAGTGTTGTATTCGACAGCCCACACGACGTTGTTGGGCCGATTTTGGGTAGGCCCTAACGGGCCGTAAAATGGGCTATTTGCAAAGAGACCTTTAACAGGATTTTCATGGGCCATCTCGCTAACTTTTGAGCAAGTCAAACGGGCCGGCCTTTGTAAGCTAAATGGGCAAGTGGTGGGTCGTCGCACATGTCGACATATCATAGGCGCCTATCTGACCCACTGACGAGCTGACACGTGTTTCCTCCGGCCAATGGAAATTTTACATGTGGAAAATCTCCATTGGTCCGGGCTGTTAACGGGTTATCGGATCCAAAACTGGACCCGATAGCTTCCGCGACCCGTTATGATGTATGCCACATGTCGGTTACCCTTAACGAAAGCACTTCCATGACACGTCATTTATCGTCATGGAAGTGAACACTTCCGTGATGATAATTTTGGTATTGTCATGGAACACTTCTACGACAGTACAAGTATGACTATCTTGATTCTATCATAAAATCGTCATGGATGTACATACATGACAGAAAAGGTGACCTACTGTGACAAACACGAATCATCACGGAAGTGTATATTTTTTGTAGTGCATGTTCATGACTATTATCGCTCTCTAGTTGGTCGCTTCCCAGTCTTTTTCTAGCCTTCACTTGTACTAAGCAGGAATACTGCTTGTGCATCCACTTCCATAGACCCCAAAGTTGTTCCATATGTGTCCACCATACCTACCCATATATGGTATTTACCTGTCATTCCAAGTAAATTTGCATGTGCCAAACTCTAAACCTTCAAATAATAATCTGTTTTGTATGCCCGAATAGCTCATGTACCAACTAGGGCTGTCAATATCTTATATGTTAGGTGGGTTATTCTCACGATGAGTGGACTCCACTCATCATTCATGAGAAAATGGCCAGTAACCGGGATGCCAAATCCCATGCTCAAATCAAATCAAAATAATTGCAAATTAAACTCCCCTAGGACTGTTGTTAGTTGGACGGTACCCGTTGTTTCGGACCAACCGTGGACTGTGCTTGTTGGTGGTGGGGGAGTATAAACTTTACTATTCTATTTGGGAACCACCTATAATGTATGTAGCATGGAAGATACCGAGATCTCTTGGTTGTTATGTTGACAATGAAAGCATACCGCTCAAAATATTATTTATCTCTGTTTTAAAACTCAAGCGCTGGCACCTCTACAAATCCCTGCTTCCCTCTACGAAGGGCCTATCTATTTACTTCTATTGTTGAGTCATCCTCCTCTTATAAAAAGCACCAGTTAGAGAGTACCACTGCGATTTTTATGCATTGTTATCAATTTATATTGAGTATGATTGTGACTGGATCTCTTTTACCATGAATTACAATGTCTAGTCGGTCCTTGATCTTCAGGGGTACTCTGCGTTTATGTTTTGCGGTCTTAGAATGGGCTAGCGAGATACCATCTTGCTATATCATATCATGATTGTTTTGAGAAAGTGTTGTCATCCGAGATTTATTATTATTGGTGCTCTGCATTTATGTTTTGCGGTCTTAGAATGGGCTAGCGAGATACCATCTTGTTATATCATATCATGATTGTTTTGAGAAAGTGTTGTCATCCGAGATTTATTATTATTGCTCGCTAGTTGATTATGCCATTGATATGAGTAAATGTGAGACCTAAATGTTATTGTGAATATGGTTAGTTCATGATCTTTGCTAAAAACTTGAATGATGTCTTTACATATTTGCAACAACAAGATCAAATAGAGTTTGTAAAAGTTTTTCTTTATCACGTTCAGTTTGTCAACTGAATTGCTTGAGGACAAGTAATGGGTTAAGCTCGCGGGAGTTGATACGTCTCTGTCGTATCTACTTTTCAAAACTCTTTTGCCCTTGTTTTGGACTCTAACTTGCATGATTTGAATGGAACTAACCGGGACTGACGATGTTTTCAGCCGAATTGCCATGGTGTTATTTTTGTGTAGAATAAAAAGTTCTCAGAATGACCTGAAACTTCACGGAGATAAATTTTGGAATTAATAAAAAATATTGGTGAAATAATCAAGTGAAGGGGGCCCACATGCGGGCCACAAGGGTGGGGGCGCGCCCACCCCCCTAGGATGCGTCACCCGACCTTGTGGGCCCCCTGGTGAAGGAAATATGCCCTAGAGGCAATTATAAAGTAGTTATTTATATTTCCTTATCTCATGATAAATGTTTATTATTCATGCTAGAATTGTATTAACCGGAAACTTAGTACATGTATGAATACATAGACAAAACAGAGTGTCCCTAGTATACCTCTACTTGACTAGCTCGTTAAACAAAGATTGTTAAGTTTCCTGACCATAGACATGTGTTGTCATTTGATGAACATGATCACATCATTAGAGAATGATTTGATGGAGATGACCCATCCATTAGCTTAGCATAATGATTGTTAAGTTTTATTGCTATAGCTTTCTTCATGACTTATACATATTCCTCTGACTATGAGATTATGCAACTCCCGAATACCGGAGGAACACCTTGCGTGCTATCAAACATCACAACGTAAGTGGGTGATTATAAAGATACTCTACAGGTGTCTCCGAAGGTGTTTGTTGGGTTGGCATAGATCAAGATTAGGATTTGTCACTCTAAGTATCGGAGCGTTATCTCTGGGCCCTCTTGGTAATGCACATCACTATAAGCCTTACAAGCAATGTGCCTAATGAGTTAGTTACAGGATGATACATAGAGAAACTTGCCAGTAACGAGATTGAACTAGGTATGAAGATACCGACAATCGAATCTCGGGTAAGTAACATACCGATGACAAAGGGAATGAAGTATGTTGTCGTTGTGGTTTGACCGATAAAGATCTTCAGAATATGTAGGAACCAATATGAGCATCCAGGTTCCGCTATTGGTTATTGACTGGAGATGTGTCTCGGTCATGTCTACATAGTTCTTGAACCCGTAGGGTCCGCACGCTTAATGTTCGATGACGATTTGTATTATGAGTTATGTGTTTTCGTAACCGAAGTTTGTTCGGAGTCCCAGGTGAGATCACGAACATGACGAGGAGCCTAGAAATGGTCTAGAAGTAAAGATTGATATATTGGAAGATGGTATTCGGACACTGGAATGGTTTCGAGTGGTTCGGGTATTTTTCCGGAGTACCGAGGTGTTACCGGAACCCCCCGGGGGAAGTCATGGGCCTCATCGGCCATGGAATAGAGAGGGGACAGCCCACAAGGGGTGCCCCCCCATGGGAGTCCGAATTGGACTAGGGAGGGGGCGGCGCTCCCCTTTCCCTCTCTTACTCCCTCTCCCTTTCCCCCTTTCCCACTCCGGAAAAGGAAAGGGGAATCCTACTAGGACTAGGAGTCCTAGTAGGACTCCCCCCGCGGCATGCCCCTCTAGGCCGGCCTCCTCCTCCCCTCCTCTATATACGGGGGCAAGGGCACCCCAAAGTACAACAGTTATTCTCTTAGCCATGTGCGGTGCCCCCCTCCACAGTTTACTCCTCCGGTCATAGCGTCGTAGTGCTTAGGCAAAGCCCTGTGTGGATCACATCACCATCACCGTCACCACATCGTCATGCTGACGTAACTCTTCCTCGACCCTCTGCTGGATCAAGAGTTTGAGGGACGTCATCGAGCTGAACGTGTGCTGAACTCAGAGGTGTCGTACGTTCGGTACTAGATCAATTGGATCATGAAGATGTTCGACTACATCAACCGCGTTAACCTAACGCTTCCATCTTGGGTCTACGAGTGTACGTGGACACACTCTCCCCCTCTCGTTGCTATGCATCTCCTAGATAGATCTTATGTAATCATAGGTTTTTTTAAATTGGATGCTACGTTCCCAACACTGGCATCTGTGCCAGGTCTATGCATAGATGATTTGCACGAGTAGAACACAAAGAGTTGTGGGCGATAATAGTCATACTGCTTACCACCAACATCTTATTTTGATTTGGCGGTATTGTTGGATGAAGCGGCCTAGAACAACCTTACATGACCATGTTCATGAGACCGGTTCCATCGAAAGACATGCAACTTGTTTTTCATAAAGGTGGCCTGCGGGTGTCTGTTTCTCCAATTTGGTTGAATCGAATTTGACTATGGCCGGTCATTGTTGAAGGTTAAAACAGCACACTTGATGAAAAGTCATTGTGGTTTCCATGTGTAGGTAAGAACGGTTCTTGCTAGAAGCCCGTAGCAGCCACGTAAAACTTGCAACAATGAAGTAGAGGACGTCTAACTTGTTTTTGCAGGGCATGTTGTGATATGATATGATGAAGAAATGATGTGATATAAGTTACCGTATGATATGATCATGTTTTGTAGAAGTTATTGGCAATTGCCAGGAGCCTTATGGTTGTCGCTTTATTGTATGAAATGCAATCGCCATGTAATTTCTTTACTTTATCACTATGCGGTAGCGATAGTTGTAGAAGCAATAGTTGGCGAGACGACAACGACGCTATGATGGAGATCAAGGTGTCAAGCCGGTGACGATGGAGATCATGACGGTGCTTTGGAGATGGAGATCAAAGGCACAAGATGATGATGCCCATATCATGTCACATATTTTGATTGCATGTGATGTTTACCTTTTATGCATCTTATTTTGCTTAGTACAGCGGCAGCATTATAAGATGATCCCTCACTAAATTTTAAGGTATAAGTGTTCTCCCTAAGTATGCACCGTTGCTATAGTTCGTCGTGCTGAGACACCATGTGATGATCGGGTGTGATAAGCTCTACGTTCACATACAACGGGTGTAAGGCAGTTTTACACGTGCAGAATACTCTGGTTAAACTTGACGAGCCTAGCATATGCAGATATGGCCTCGGAACACTGAGACCGAAAGGTCGAACGTGAATCATATAGTAGATATGATCAACATAGAGATGTTCACCATTGAAAACTACTCCATCTCATGTGATTTTAGGACACGGTTTAGTTGATATGGATCACGTGATCATTTAGATGACTAGAGGGATGTCTGTCTAAGTGGGAGTTCTTAAGTAATATGATTAATTGAACTTAAATTTATCGTGAACTTAGTCCTTCTAGTTTTTGCATATCTATGTTGTTGTAGATCAATGTCCCGTGCTACCGTTCCCCTGAATTTTAATGCGTTCCTAGAGAAACATAAGTTCAAAGATGATGGTAGCAACTACACGGACTGGGTGCATAACTTGAGGATTATCCTCATTGCTGCACAGAAGAATTACGTCCTAGAAGCACCGCTAGGTGCAAGACCCACTGCAGTAGCAACCCCCGACATTATGAACGTGTAACGCCCTAGATATACTTTCCATATTTGTATCCAACTCTTGCCGTCTCCGGCGCTAAGTTATATTTATTTCTCGGGTTTGGGTCTTTGTCTCCGTGTGTTGTTTTCTTTTTCGGGCATCTCTTATCATGTCATCACGTGCATTGCATTTGCATACATGTTCATCTCATGCATTCGAGCATTTTCCCCGTTGTCCGTTTTGCATTCCGACGTTTCGTTCTCCTCCGGTGGTCATTTCTACTTTTCTTTCTTGTGTGGGGTTTAAACATTTCCGGATTGGACCGAGTCTTGCCAAGCGGCCTTGGTTTACTACCGGTAGACCGCCTGTCAAGTTTCGGGTCATTTGGACTTCGTTTGATACTCCAACGGTTAACCGAGGGACCGAAAAGGCCTCGTGTGTGTTGCAGCCCAACACCCCCCAAATTTGGCCCAAAACCCACCAAACTCTGCTCCATGTCCTAGAGCGTTCGATCACGATCGTGTGGGCGAAAACCGCACCTCATTTGGACTCTCCTAGCTCCCTCTATGCCTATATATACACCCCTCCGTTTTCGGATCTCTCCCTCTCCCCGAAACCCTAAAAAAAACAGATCTCCTTCCTCCGCCGCCGACGGACGTGTCCGGCCCGCGCCGGACAGCGTCCGCTCCACCCAGCCGCCCGCCTCAGCCAACGCCGCCGCGCCACGTGTCCCGGACGGGCGCCCACATCGCCGCGGTCGCGCCGGCCCGCCCGAGCCCGCGGGGAGCCCGCCTCCTCGTCCGACCGGGCCACTCCCCTCCGCCGCGCCCCGCTTCTTCTCCCTCGTCGCCGGGCCACCGCCGCCTGCGTCGCCGGCGCCCCACCGCCGCCGCGCTCCGGTCGCCGCCCCCCGACCGGCTGCCGCCTCCTCGCCGCGTCTCCGGCCAGATCCGGCCGCGGGAGTGCCGGATCCGGCGACCCCGACCTCCCCGGCCTCTTCCCCGAGCTCCGGCGAGCTCCTGGGCCTCTCCGGCGCAACTCCGGCGAGCAGCTACAGTGTTTCCGGCGAACTCCGTAAACCGCGCCAGATCTGAGATCTAATCCTCTAGGTTGACTTTTCATCCCCGTAACCCTAATTTTTATGCGATGTTTGACTGCTCGTATCTCCGCAACCGTAGATCCGTTTTAGGCGTATGATATATCAAAATCTTCGCCTCGACATGTACATCATTTCATTCCATTGCATCATTTGCATTTGAGGTCATCTTGATACCCAAAATGCTGTTAGAAGGAGGCTTCGTGAGTTAAATTGCAGAACCGTTAGTTCATCATGCACTTTTGTCATTTTTGCTATGTTTAATCCGTGCATGATATGCCTGTGCCCCTTTGGGATGTATTGTGAAGCATTTTGTCTTCTTTCCAGAGGTGCCACCCATGCATTTTTAGGATGTGTGTGTTGTCTTGTGCAAGCTTGCGAAGAGAGGTACCTGAGATTGCAGATTTCAGGGACTTAGTGATTTTCGCTAAGTCTGGGATATTTTAGTTCATGATGCTATATGTCCAGCTTGTTTCCTAGCGATCCGTGCCTCTTTTGAGGATGATCAGTAAGGGAGTTTTGATATTTATGTCATGCTCTATCCATCCATGTCTTTGTTGGCATTTGTGGAGTGCTCTAGGTTGACTCAATCGAGCTCAACTTTTGCTTCGTTGTTAATCTGGGCAGATCGTCAACTTGTTTGCGATTTCGCCGATGCTACCGTTAGAGTTCCATGCATGCTATGCCTTCGTTCTTGCCATGTGTAGCTAGCACTTTGTGCCTTCTTGCTGGTTATATGCTTTCCTTGCCATGACTTGCACCGTAGAGAGTGCATCGAGCTCGTTTACATGCCTTCGTGAGTTAAATTTCAGCATGTCTCAGTTTTCACTAAGTCTGAAAACTGATTGTGTTCGAGCGATGTTCGTGAGCTCGGTAGAGTATTTTGTGAACCCTTTTGGCCCCAGGTCACTTTGGGTGTTTTATTAAGCTTGATGAGTAGCTCCATGCCATGTTCTTACTTGTCATGTTCAGGTTTTCTATCATGTTGTTTTGCTGCTCCGAAGAGAGCTTCGTGATCTGAAATTTCAGACTAGTGTTAATTTCACTAAGTCTGAAATCTGTTTTGCATTTGCGTTTTAGCCATGCTTGTTTGAACCTCTTAATGGATGAATTTGCCTATGGCTCAGTGCTAGTGTTTTGTCAACCATCTTGTGTACATCACTGCCATGTATTTTGTTTTCATGTTTGGTGGCTGTAGCATGTTCATTTCGTTGCATTTAGATGCCTACTTGCTGTAAATCGCAGACCGGTGTCATATCTTAAAACGCTTGCCATTTCTAAACCGTAGCTCCGATTCCTATGATCTTTATATCGTTTTCAAGCGATTTCATCCCCTCTATCCAGTGGCACACTTGGTTTTCCAAGTTGATGCCAGGTTCATGCATTTCCTGTCATATCTTGCATTTTGCATCCCGCATCGCATCCCGCATAGCATATCGTCATTTCATCATATTGCTTGGTCTTGCCCGTGGTTGATTGTATCCTTGTTGCTTGTTTGTCTTGTTGGGTAGAGCCGGGAGACGAGTTCGCTACCGAGGAGCCCGTTGAGTTTGCTTGTGAGGATCCAGTCAACTCTGACAACTGTGCAGGCAAGATGATCATACCCTCGAAATCACTACTATCTTTGCTATGCTAGTTTGCTCGCTCTTTTGCTTTGCCACTGCTACGATGCCTACCTTTTGCTTGTCAGCCTCCCAATTGCCATGTTGAACCTCTAACCCACCATTGTCCTAGCAAACCATTGATTGGCTATGTTACCGCTTTGCTCAGCCCTTCTTATAGCGTTGTTAGTTGCAGGTGAAGATTGGAGCCGTTCCTTGTTGGAACATTTATATTCTTGTTGGGATATCATTATATTGCTATGTTATCTTAATGCATCTATATACTTGGCAAAGGGTGGAAGGCTCGGCCTCTCGCCTAGTGTTTTGTTCCACTCTTGCCGCCCTAGTTTCCGTCATATCGGTGTTATGTTCCCGGATTGTGCGTCCCTTACGCGGTTGGGCTATAATGGGAACCCCTTGATAGTTCGCCTTGATTAAAGCTTTTCCAGCAATGCCCAACATTGGTTTTACCATTTGCCACCTAGCCCCTTTTCCCTTGGGTTTCCGGAGCCCGAGGGTCATCTTATTCTAGCCCCCCACGGGCCAGTGCTCCTCTGAGTGTTGGTCCGAACTAGAGCCCTGTGCAGCGCCACCTCGGGGAAACTCAAGGTTTGGTTTTAGTTGTACGGATTGCTCATCTGAGTGTGCCCTGAGAAAGAGATATGTGCAGCTCCTATCGGGATTTGTCGGCACATTCGGGCGGTGTTGCTGGACTTGTTTTAACCTGTCGAATCATCTTGTTGTACCAAGATACCGAGTCTGATCGGTGTGTCTTGGGTGGAGGTCTATTCCTTCGTTGACCGTGAGAGCTTGTTATGGGCTAAGTTGGGACCCCCCTGCAGGGATTGATCTTTCGAAAGCCGTGCCCACGGTTATGGGCGGATGGGAATTTGTTAATGTCCGGTTGTAGATGACTTGAACTAAACTTAATTAAAATGAATCAACCGTGTGTGTTACCGTGAGGGCCCCTTCTCGGCGGAGTCCGGGAAGTGGACACGGTGTTGGAGTTATGCTTGCGCAGGATGTTCCTTTAGCTTCTCGCTCGTGCTTCGCCTTCTCTTCTCGCTCTCTTTTGCGTATAAGTTAGCCACCACATATGCTAGTCGCTTGCTGCAGCTCCACATATATTTGCCTTATCCATTCCTATGAGCTTAAATAGTTTTGATCGCGTGGGTGTGAGATTGCTGAGTCCCTGTGGCTCACAGATACTACAACTCCAGATGCAGGTCCAGGTGATACTGCTCCAGTTGACGATTACGAGCTCAGGTGGGAGTTCGACGAGGACTCTCAGCGATACTACGTGTCCTTTCCAGATGATCAGTAGTGGTGCCTAGTTGGGGTTATCGATTCAGGACCTTGTCGCATGTTGGGGGTCTTTTCTATTTTGGCACCGTAGTCGGGCCATGAGTGATTTGTTTGATGGATGTTATTTATGTACTCTGATGTGACGTGGCGAGTGTAAGCCAACTATGTTATCTCCCCCTTTTATTATATATTACATGGGATGTTGTAATGATTGCCTGACTTGCGACATTGCTTTCAATGCGGTTATGCCTCTAAGTCGTGCCTCGACACGTGGGAGCTATAGCCGCATCGAGGGCATTACAAGTTGGTAATCAGAGCCATCCCCGACCTTAGGAGCCCCATTGCTTGATCGTTTTTAGCAGCCGAGTTGTGTCTAGAAAAATGTTTTGAGTCCTTAGGAATTATATATCGGAGAGCTTAGGAATTCTTTTTACTTCCCAGTCTCCTCATCGCTCTGGTAAGGCATCCTGGCGTAGAGTTTTGACTCTTCTCTTCTCAAATTTCACTAAAATTTTTTTAGGATCACGCGAGTATCTTGGTTTTGTTCCGATGGTTTTGTGACGAGAACATTGTTCTTGGTGCCTCCTGTCTTTAGGGGTTGTGGCAGTGTCCCGGGGAGTTGAGCTCCGAGGTGTTGTCGTCACAATTTTATCGTTGCAATTCTGGTATACTTGAGATATGTTCGCCGACATCGAAAATCTCTTTTATGCAGTTCGTTGGTGAGATAACCTCGACGCCACCCAGTACTGGGGCGGGAGTTCGGGAGTATCGCCATAACTTGTATAACGGATGCTTTTCGAAGGTTGAGGTAGATGGTTTCCGAAGTTTTCCTGGTTATGTGTTGAAGGATGGATACAGCTGGATGTAGGATTTGCTAGTTTGGGTGAGATATTGTGCTTCCCCTGTATCCCCAACACCTGATTGCATAACCGGAAAGGTTCGGGAGTTTCATAGGTGGGAATTCTAGTAGCTCTAGTTCTTCTTCCACGGATATTGGTTTGAGATTGGGATTTCTTACCGATTATTCGTTCTTGATCCGTACCTTGTTGATTTATTTCTCTACCTTAATTCTTCGTGGCTTCTCAATTTGTGGATATGTGATCATTTGAAGAGGAATGCATTCGTTCATTTTGTTCGGATGTGAAGACTATATGTTGCAATTTTCATTCCGTTGGATTCAGCTTCTATATTGTTGTCTATCTATGTGCTAATGGTGGTCAACCTCTTCAGGATGGCTCCTCCAACGCGCACGACTCCGAATCCTAATCCGCCTCCACCTCCGCCTCCTCCGGAAGCATGGCAAGCTGTGATGGCCGCTACTAATGCAAACACACAGTTGATCATGCAAATCCTCCAAGAGCGCAATCAAGGCAGTCAAGGGAATCAAGGCCATAATCAGCACCACTTTGCTACTCTGAACCAGTTCCTCGCAAATGGCCCAAAGACGTTCAGCAGTTGTGTTGAGGCTACCGACGCTGACGATTGGCTAGTGGATCTGGGCAAGCATTTTGAATGCAGCAACGTCAGGCCTGAAGATTTCGTCAAGTTCGCTTCTTTCCAGCTCAAAGATCAGGCTGCAGAGTGGTTCCAGCAGTACAAGGATTCCAGAGGTGGACGTGTTATCACTTGGGACGATTTCCGTCAAGATTTCCGCGCTCATCACATCCCTCAAAGTGTGGTTGAGAGTAAGCGTCAGGAATTCCGCAATCTGAAGCAAGGCTCTTTGTCTGTCTATGACTACAACAAGTTGTTCCAGAAGCTCGCCCGTTTTGCCAAGCAGGATGTTCCTGATGAGAAGAGCATGATCTATCAGTTCAGGGGTGGTCTTCGTGAGGAAATTCAGCTCGCTCTTGTCCTCTTTGAGCCGTTGAGATACGATGAGTTCTACAACATGGCACTGAAGCAAGAGGCTGCTCAGATGAGATGTGATGCTTCCAGGAAGCGTGCCAGAGATGTTACTCCGTCTTCCTCTACTCAAGTGGTCAAGCAGCAGAAGTATTGGCTTCCTCCTCCTCCGTTCCGTCAGCCGTATCAGCAGAAGAGCAAAGGTGGCGGTGGTTTCTCCCACCCACCCAACCCAGGCTTTCAGAACAAGGCTTCGTCTCAAGCTCCAAGATCGAGTGCTCCGTATCACCGTCCGCTTTCAGAGGTCACGTGCAACAAGTGCCAACAGAAGGGTCACTATGCCAACAAGTGTACCAACCAGAGGCGTCTTCCTCCTCCTCCTCCTGTCAGATCGGCAAGTACAGCGGTGGTCAAGCACAATCCCAAGCACGCCAAGGTCAATATGGTGAATGCAGCTCAGGCAGAGGATTCTTCAGATGTGATCATGGGTAACCTTCCTGTTAATGATATTCCTGCAAAAGTTCTTTTTGACACTGGTGCATCGCATTGTTTCATCTCGAGACCTTTTGCTTCCAAGCATGATTTTGTTACTCAAATGTTGCCGAGACCGTTGTCTATTGACTCTCCGGCCAGCCTCTTGACATCTCGAGTGTGTGTTCCGGATGTTACAATCACTTTGGGCGACTGCAAGTTTCTCTCTTCTCCGGTGGTTCTTGGCAATTCTGATATCGATCTTATTCTCGGGATGGACTGGCTCTCTAAGCATAAAGCTCAGCTTGATTGTGCAGCCAGGCAGATTCAACTGACGCATTCGTCTGAGGAGGTCATTGTCTTTGCCGCTCGAGATAATTCCATCCGGTTGTTTTCTCTCAATGAGAAGGGTGAATTGGATGCTATCTCTCAAATTCCTGTCGTTTGCGAATATCAAGACGTCTTTCCAGAAGAACTTCCAGGGATGCCTCCGCACCGGCCAGTTGAATTCGTTATTGAACTTGAGCCTGGCACGGAACCTGTGTGCAAACGTCCCTACAAGCTCGGCCCCGAAGAGTTGAAGGAGTTGAAGAAACAACTCGATGAGCAAGAAAGATTGGGTCTCATTCGGCCTAGTACTTCTCCGTGGGGTTGTGGTGTTCTTTTTGTGAAGAAGAAGGATGGATCGAGTCGACTTTGTGTTGATTACCGTCCAGTAAACAAGAAGACCATCAAGAACAAATACCCACTTCCCAACATCAATGAGCTGTTCGAACAACTCAAGGGTGCTCAAGTATTCTCCAAGCTTGATCTCCGTATGGGTTATCATCAGATTCGTATTCGTGAGCAAGATATTCCCAAGACGGCGTTCAGAACAAGCTTTGGTTCATATGAATACACCGTCATGTCTTTTGGTCTCGCCAACGCTCCTCCGACGTTCTCTCGCATGATGAACTTCATCTTCAACCCCTACACCAATGAATTCGTTTTGGTCTATCTCGACGACATTCTGGTTTTCTCGAAGAACAAGAAGATCATGCCAAGCACTTGCGTTTGGTTCTTGACAAGCTCAGAGAACATCAGTTCTACGCCAAGTTCTCCAAGTGTGAATTTTGGCTCGATGAGGTTCTTTATCTTGGTCATATCATCTCTGCCAAGGGCATTTCCGTGAATCCTGAGAAGGTGTCCGCAATTGTGAATTGGGAACCTCCTCAGAACGTGAAGCAACTCCGCAGTTTTCTCGGTCTCGCAAGCTATTGCAGAAGATTCGTTGAAAACTTTTCTAAGATCGCCAAGCCTCTCTCAAATCTTCTTCAGAAGCACGTCAAGTACGTTTGGTCTCCGGAGTGTGATATTGCTTTCAACACTTTGAAAGAGAAATTGATCACTGCTCCAGTTCTGACTCCACCTGATGAAACCAAGCCGTACGAGGTCTTTTGTGATGCCTCTCTCCAAGGTCTCGGTGCTGTACTGATGCAAGAGAAGAAAGTTGTTGCTTATACCTCTCGCCAGTTGAAACCTAATGAGAAGAACTACCCCACTCATGATCTCGAGTTGGCGGCAGTTGTGCACGCTTTGTTGACTTGGAGACATCTTCTATTGGGAAGGAAAGTGGATATTTTCACTGATCACAAGAGTCTCAAGTACATCTTCACTCAGCCTAATCTCAACCTCAGGCAGACTCGATGGGTCGAAATGATTCAAGAGTACAATCCGAGTATCGAGTATACTCCAGGCAAGGCTAATGTGATTGCTGACGCTTTGAGCAGAAAAGCATATTGCAACAGTCTGATTCTCAAGCCTTATCAACCCGAGCTTTGTGAAGCTTTCCGCAAACTGAATCTGCAAGTTGTTCCTCAAGGTTTCCTCTCTAACCTTCAAGTCTCTCCTACCTTAGAAGACCAGATTCGCCAAGCCCAACTTCTTGATGCTATGGTGAAGAAGGTGAAGATTGGTATTGCAAAGAGTCAGTCCAAGTACAAGTGCTACCGACTTGATGACAAGGACACTCTCTTTTTCGAGGATCGAATTGTTGTGCCCAAAGGTGAACTCCGTAAGGTGATCATGAACGAGGCTCACAACTCTCTCCTCTCCATCCACCCTGGTAGTACGAAGATGTATCAGGACCTCAAGCAAGCTTATTGGTGGACTCGAATGAAGCGCGAGATCGCTCAATTCGTGAACGAATGTGATGTCTGCAGAAGAGTGAAGGCAGAACACCAAAGGCCAGCTGGTCTCCTCCAACCTCTTGCCATTCCAGAATGGAAGTTTGACCACATTGAAATGGACTTCGTGACTGGGTTTCCAAAGTCCAAGCGTGGCAATGATGCTATATTTGTTGTCATCGACAAGCTCACCAAAGTGGCTCATTTTCTGCCTATCAAAGAGTCAATCACTGCAGCTCAATTGGCGGAACTCTATACCTCTCGCATTGTCTCTCTGCACGGTATTCCTCAAGTGATATCTTCAGACCGTGGCAGCATCTTTACCTCCAAGTTTTGGGATTCTTTTCAGAAAGCCATGGGCACCAACATCCGCTTCAGCACAGCTTTCCATCCTCAAACAAGCGGTCAAGTCGAGCGTGTCAATCAGATTCTTGAAGATATGCTCAGGGCTTGTGTGATCTCCTTCGGCATGAAGTGGGAGGATTGTCTTCCTTATGCTGAATTCTCATACAACAACAGCTTTCAAGCAAGTTCGGGCAAGGCCCCCTTTGAAATTCTGTATGGCAGGAAGTGCCGTACCCCTCTCAACTGGTCTGAAACCGGTGAACGTCAGCTGCTGGGTAATGACTTAATCACAGAAGCAGAAGAGATGTGCAAAGTCATTCGTGATAACCTCAAAGCAGCCCAGTCCCGCCAGAAGAGCTACTATGATAGTAAGCACCGTGATCTGGTTTTCGAGATTGGAGATCATGTTTACCTCCGCGTCTCTCCCATGAAAGGTACTCGTCGCTTCGGTATCAAAGGGAAGCTTGCCCCTAGATACGTGGGACCTTTCAAGATTGTCAGCAAGAGAGGCGACCTCGCCTATCAACTCGAGCTTCCTTCAAACTTTGCAAATGTTCATGATGTGTTCCATGTCTCTCAGCTTCGAAAGTGCTTCAAGACTCCTGACCGCACCGTCAACTTCGAGGACATTGAGCTCCAAGAAGATCTCTCCTATCGTGAGCACCCAGTTGCTATTCTCGAAGAGACTGAACGCAAGACTCGCAACAAGTCAATCAAATTTCTCAAAGTCAAGTGGTCACACCATTCCGACCGTGAAGCTACCTGGGAACGCGAGGATCACCTCCGTTCTGAGTACCCGGAGTTCTTTCAGTCCTAGATCTCGGGACGAGATCTTTTCGTAGTGGTGGAGTGTTGTAACGCCCTAGATATACTTTCCATATTTGTATCCAACTCTTGCCGTCTCCGGCGCTAAGTTATATTTATTTCTCGGGTTTGGGTCTTTGTCTCCGTGTGTTGTTTTCTTTTTCGGGCATCTCTTATCATGTCATCACGTGCATTGCATTTGCATACATGTTCATCTCATGCATTCGAGCATTTTCCCCGTTGTCCGTTTTGCATTCCGGCGTTTCGTTCTCCTCCGGTGGTCATTTCTACCTTTCTTTCTTGTGTGGGGTTTAAACATTTCCGGATTGGACCGAGTCTTGCCAAGCGGCCTTGGTTTACTACCGGTAGACCGCCTGTCAAGTTTCGGGTCATTTGGACTTCGTTTGATACTCCAACGGTTAACCGAGGGACCGAAAAGGCCTCGTGTGTGTTGCAGCCCAACACCCCCCAAATTTGGCCCAAAACCCACCAAACTCTGCTCCATGTCCTAGAGCGTTCGATCACGATCGTGTGGGCGAAAACCGCACCTCATTTGGACTCTCCTAGCTCCCTCTATGCCTATATATACACCCCTCCGTTTTCGGATCTCTCCCTCTCCCCGAAACCCTAAAAAAAAACAGATCTCCTTCCTCCGCCGCCGACGGACGTGTCCGGCCCGCGCCGGACAGCGTCCGCTCCACCCAGCCGCCCGCCTCAGCCAACGCCGCCGCGCCACGTGTCCCGGACGGGCGCCCACATCGCCGCGGTCGCGCCGGCCCGCCCGAGCCCGCGGGGAGCCCGCCTCCTCGTCCGACCGGGCCACTCCCCTCCGCCGCGCCCCGCTTCTTCTCCCTCGTCGCCGGGCCACCGCCGCCTGCGTCGCCGGCGCCCCACCGCCGCCGCGCTCCGGTCGCCGCCCCCCGACCGGCTGCCGCCTCCTCGCCGCGTCTCCGGCCAGATCCGGCCGCGGGAGTGCCGGATCCGGCGACCCCGACCTCCCCGGCCTCTTCCCCGAGCTCCGGCGAGCTCCTGGGCCTCTCCGGCGCAACTCCGGCGAGCAGCTACAGTGTTTCCGGCGAACTCCGTAAACCGCGCCAGATCTGAGATCTAATCCTCTAGGTTGACTTTTCATCCCCGTAACCCTAATTTTTATGCGATGTTTGACTGCTCGTATCTCCGCAACCGTAGATCCGTTTTAGGCGTATGATATATCAAAATCTTCGCCTCGACATGTACATCATTTCATTCCATTGCATCATTTGCATTTGAGGTCATCTTGATACCCAAAATGCTGTTAGAAGGAGGCTTCGTGAGTTAAATTGCAGAACCGTTAGTTCATCATGCACTTTTGTCATTTTTGCTATGTTTAATCCGTGCATGATATGCCTGTGCCCCTTTGGGATGTATTGTGAAGCATTTTGTCTTCTTTCCAGAGGTGCCACCCATGCATTTTTAGGATGTGTGTGTTGTCTTGTGCAAGCTTGCGAAGAGAGGTACCTGAGATTGCAGATTTCAGGGACTTAGTGATTTTCGCTAAGTCTGGGATATTTTAGTTCATGATGCTATATGTCCAGCTTGTTTCCTAGCGATCCGTGCCTCTTTTGAGGATGATCAGTAAGGGAGTTTTGATATTTATGTCATGCTCTATCCATCCATGTCTTTGTTGGCATTTGTGGAGTGCTCTAGGTTGACTCAATCGAGCTCAACTTTTGCTTCGTTGTTAATCTGGGCAGATCGTCAACTTGTTTGCGATTTCGCCGATGCTACCGTTAGAGTTCCATGCATGCTATGCCTTCGTTCTTGCCATGTGTAGCTAGCACTTTGTGCCTTCTTGCTGGTTATATGCTTTCCTTGCCATGACTTGCACCGTAGAGAGTGCATCGAGCTCGTTTACATGCCTTCGTGAGTTAAATTTCAGCATGTCTCAGTTTTCACTAAGTCTGAAAACTGATTGTGTTCGAGCGATGTTCGTGAGCTCGGTAGAGTATTTTGTGAACCCTTTTGGCCCCAGGTCACTTTGGGTGTTTTATTAAGCTTGATGAGTAGCTCCATGCCATGTTCTTACTTGTCATGTTCAGGTTTTCTATCATGTTGTTTTGCTGCTCCGAAGAGAGCTTCGTGATCTGAAATTTCAGACTAGTGTTAATTTCACTAAGTCTGAAATCTGTTTTGCATTTGCGTTTTAGCCATGCTTGTTTGAACCTCTTAATGGATGAATTTGCCTATGGCTCAGTGCTAGTGTTTTGTCAACCATCTTGTGTACATCACTGCCATGTATTTTGTTTTCATGTTTGGTGGCTGTAGCATGTTCATTTCGTTGCATTTAGATGCCTACTTGCTGTAAATCGCAGACCGGTGTCATATCTTAAAACGCTTGCCATTTCTAAACCGTAGCTCCGATTCCTATGATCTTTATATCGTTTTCAAGCGATTTCATCCCCTCTATCCAGTGGCACACTTGGTTTTCCAAGTTGATGCCAGGTTCATGCATTTCCTGTCATATCTTGCATTTTGCATCCCGCATCGCATCCCGCATAGCATATCGTCATTTCATCATATTGCTTGGTCTTGCCCGTGGTTGATTGTATCCTTGTTGCTTGTTTGTCTTGTTGGGTAGAGCCGGGAGACGAGTTCGCTACCGAGGAGCCCGTTGAGTTTGCTTGTGAGGATCCAGTCAACTCTGACAACTGTGCAGGCAAGATGATCATACCCTCGAAATCACTACTATCTTTGCTATGCTAGTTTGCTCGCTCTTTTGCTTTGCCACTGCTACGATGCCTACCTTTTGCTTGTCAGCCTCCCAATTGCCATGTTGAACCTCTAACCCACCATTGTCCTAGCAAACCATTGATTGGCTATGTTACCGCTTTGCTCAGCCCTTCTTATAGCGTTGTTAGTTGCAGGTGAAGATTGGAGCCGTTCCTTGTTGGAACATTTATATTCTTGTTGGGATATCATTATATTGCTATGTTATCTTAATGCATCTATATACTTGGCAAAGGGTGGAAGGCTCGGCCTCTCGCCTAGTGTTTTGTTCCACTCTTGCCGCCCTAGTTTCCGTCATATCGGTGTTATGTTCCCGGATTGTGCGTCCCTTACGCGGTTGGGCTATAATGGGAACCCCTTGATAGTTCGCCTTGATTAAAGCTTTTCCAGCAATGCCCAACATTGGTTTTACCATTTGCCACCTAGCCCCTTTTCCCTTGGGTTTCCGGAGCCCGAGGGTCATCTTATTCTAGCCCCCCACGGGCCAGTGCTCCTCTGAGTGTTGGTCCGAACTAGAGCCCTGTGCAGCGCCACCTCGGGGAAACTCAAGGTTTGGTTTTAGTTGTACGGATTGCTCATCTGAGTGTGCCCTGAGAAAGAGATATGTGCAGCTCCTATCGGGATTTGTCGGCACATTCGGGCGGTGTTGCTGGACTTGTTTTAACCTGTCGAATCATCTTGTTGTACCAAGATACCGAGTCTGATCGGTGTGTCTTGGGTGGAGGTCTATTCCTTCGTTGACCGTGAGAGCTTGTTATGGGCTAAGTTGGGACCCCCCTGCAGGGATTGATCTTTCGAAAGCCGTGCCCACGGTTATGGGCGGATGGGAATTTGTTAATGTCCGGTTGTAGATGACTTGAACTAAACTTAATTAAAATGAATCAACCGTGTGTGTTACCGTGATGGCCCCTTCTCGGCGGAGTCCGGGAAGTGGACACGGTGTTGGAGTTATGCTTGCGCAGGATGTTCCTTTAGCTTCTCGCTCGTGCTTCGCCTTCTCTTCTCGCTCTCTTTTGCGTATAAGTTAGCCACCACATATGCTAGTCGCTTGCTGCAGCTCCACATATATTTGCCTTATCCATTCCTATGAGCTTAAATAGTTTTGATCGCGTGGGTGTGAGATTGCTGAGTCCCTGTGGCTCACAGATACTACAACTCCAGATGCAGGTCCAGGTGATACTGCTCCAGTTGACGATTACGAGCTCAGGTGGGAGTTCGACGAGGACTCTCAGCGATACTACGTGTCCTTTCCAGATGATCAGTAGTGGTGCCTAGTTGGGGTTATCGATTCAGGACCTTGTCGCATGTTGGGGGTCTTTTCTATTTTGGCACCGTAGTCGGGCCATGAGTGATTTGTTTGATGGATGTTATTCATGTACTCTGATGTGACGTGGCGAGTGTAAGCCAACTAAGTTATCTCCCCCTTTTATTATATATTACATGGGATGTTGTAATGATTGCCTGACTTGCGACATTGCTTTCAATGCGGTTATGCCTCTAAGTCGTGCCTCGACACGTGGGAGCTATAGCCGCATCGAGGGCATTACAGAACGCCTGGCAAACTAAAGCTGATGACTACTCGATAGTTCAGTGTGCCATGCTTTACGGCTGAGAATCGGGACTTCAAAGACGTTTTGAACGTCATGGATCATATGAGATGTTCCAATAGTTTAATTTAATATTTCAAGCAAATGCCCGAGTTGAGAGATGTGAAGTCTCCAACAAATGGAGGACAACAGTTCTGTCAGTGAACACATACTCAGAATGTCTGGGTACCATAACCATTTGACTCGGCTAGGAGTTAATCTTCCTAATGATAGTGTCATTGGCAGAGTTCTTCCATCACTGCCACCAAGCTATAAAGGCTTCATGATGAACTATAACATGCAAGGGATGGAAAAGACAATTCCCGAGCTCTTCGCGATGCTTAAGGCTGCGGAGGTAGAAATCAAGATGAAACATCAAGTGTTGATGGTTAACAAGACCACTAGTTTCAAGAAAAGGGGCAAAGGGAAGAAGGGGAACTTCAAGAAGAATAGCAAGCAAGTTGCTGCTCAAGGGAAGAAGCCCAAGTCTGGACCTAAGCCTGAAACTGAGTGCTTCTACTGCAAAGGGGCTGGTCACTGGAAGTGAAACTTCCCCAAGTATTTGGCAGATAAGAAGGATGGCAAAGTGAAAGGTATATTTGATATACATGTTTTTGATGTGTACCTTACTAATCCTCGTTGTAGCGCCTGGGTGTTTGATACTGGTTCTGTTGCTCATATTTGCAACTTGAAACAGGGGCTATGGATTAAATGAAGATTGTCTAAGGACGAGGTGACAATGCGCGTCTAAAATGGTTCCAAGGTCGACGTGATCGCCGTCGGCATGCTACCTCTACATCTACCTTCGAGACTAGTTTTAGACCTGAATAATTGTTATTTGGTGCCAGCGTTGAGCATGAACATTATATATGGATCTTGTTTGATGCGAGACGGTTATTCATTTAAATTAGAGAATAATGGTTGTTCTATTTATATGAGTAATATCTTTTATTGTCATGCACCCTTGATGAGTGGTCTATTTTTGTTGAATCTCGATCATTGTGATACACATATTCATAATACTGAAGCGAAAAGATGCAAAGTTAATAATGATGGTGCAACTTATTTGTGGCACTGCCGTTTAGGTCATATTGGTGTAAAGCACATGAAGAAACTCCATGCTGGTGGGCTTTTGGAATCACTTGATTATGAATCACTTGATGCTTGCGAACCATGACTCATGGGCAAGATGACTAAGACTCCGTTCTCCAGAACAATGGAGCGAGCCACTGACTTATTGGAAATAATACATACTGATGTATGCGGTCCGATGAGTATTGAGGCTCGCGGCAGGTATCATTATTTTCTGACCTTCACAGATGATTTTAGAAGATATGGGTATATCTAGTTAATGAAACATAAGTCTGAAACATTTGAAAAGTTCAAAGAATTTCAGAGTGAAGTGGAAAATCATTGTAACAAGAAAATAAAGTTTCTACGATCTGATCGCGGAGGGAATATTTGAGTTATGAGTTTGGTCTTCATTTGAAACAATGTGGAATACTTTTACAACTCACGCCACCTGGAATACCACAACATAATGGTGTGTCCGAATATCTTAACCGTACTTTATTAGATATAGTGCGATATATGATGTCTCTTACGATTTACCACTATAATTTTGGGGTTATGCTTTAGAGACAACTGCATTCATGTTAAATAGGGCACCATCTAAATCTGTTGAGATGACACCATATGAACTGTGGTTTGGCAAGAAACCTAAGCTGTCGTTTCTTAAAGTTTGAGGCTGCGATGCTTATGTGAAAAAGCTTCAACCTGATAAGCTCGAACCCAAATCGGAGAAATGTGTCTTCATAGGATACCCAAAGGAAACTATTGGGTACACCTTCTATCACAGATATGAAGGCAAGATATTGGTTGCTAAGAATGGATCCTTTCTAGAGAAGGAGTTTCTCTCGAAAGAAGTGAGTGGGAGGAAAGTAGAACTTGATGAGGTAGTTGTACATTCTCTCGAATTGGAAAATGGTTCATCACATAAATTAGTTCCAGTGATGCCTACACCAATTATTGAGGAAACTAATGATGATGATCATGAAACTTCAGATCAAGTTACTACCGAACCTTGTAGGTCAACCAAAGTACGGTCCGCACCAGAGTGGTATGGTAATCCTATTCTGGAAGTCATGTTACTAGACCATGACGAACCTACGAACTATGAGGAAGAGATAATGAGCCCAGATTTCACAAAATGGCTTGAGGCCATGAAATCCGAGATGGGATCCATGTATGAGAACAAAGTGTGGACTTTGGTTGACTTGCCCGATGATCGGCAAGCCATAGAGAATAAATGGAATTTCAAGAAGAAGACTGACGCTGACGATAATGTTACTTTCTACAAAGCTCGACTTGTTGTGAAAGGTTTTCGACAAGTTCAAGGAGTTGACTATGATGAGACTTTCTCACCTGTAGTGATGCTTAAGTCTGTCTGAATCATGTTAGAAATTGCCGCATTTTATGATTATGAAATTTGGTAAATGGATGTCAAAACCTCTTTCCTTAATGGATTTCTGGAAGAAGAGTTGTATATGATGCAACCAGAAGGTTTTTGTCGATCCAAAGGTGCTAACAAAGTGTGCAAGCTCCAGTGATCCATTTATGGACTGGTGCAAGCCTCTCGGAGTTGGAATATACGCTTTAATAGTGTGATCAAAGCATATAGTTTTATACAGACTTTTGGAGAAGCCTATATTTACAAGAAAGTGAGCGGGAGCTCTGTAGCATTTATAATATTATATGTGGATGACATATTGTTGATTGGAAATAATACAGAATTTCTGGATAGCATAAAAGGATACTTGTATAAGAATTTTTTAATGAAATACCTCGGTGAAGCTGCTTATATATTAGGCATCAAGAGGATCAAGATGCTTAATTGGACTTTCACAAAGCACATACCTTGATAAAGTTTTGAAGAAGTTCAAAATGGATCAGTCAAAGAAAGGGTTCTTGCATGTGTTACAAGGTGTGAAGTTGAGTCAGACTCAATGCCTGACCATTGCAGAAGATAGAGAGAAAATGAAAGTCATTCCCTATCCCTCAGCCATAGGTTCTATCATGTATGGGATGATGTGTACCAGAGAGGTACCAAAGTAATCCAGGAGTGGATCACTGGAAAGCGGTCAAGAACATCCTGAAATACCTGAAAATGACTAAGGATATGTTTCTCATTTATGGAGGTGACAAAGAGCTTGTCGTAAATGGTTACGTCGATCCAAGCTTTGACACTGATCCGGATGAATCTATGTCACAAACCAAATACATATTTATATTGAATAGTGGAGCTGTCAGTTGGTGCAATTCCAAGGAGAGCATCGTGGCAGGATCTACGTGTGAAGCAGAGTACGTACCTGCTTTGGAAGAAGCAAATGAAGGAGTTCATATCCGATTTAGGTGTAATACCTAGTGCATCGGGTCCAATGAAAATCTTTTGTGACAATACTAGAGCAATTGCCTTAGCGAAGGAATCCATATTTCATGAACCAAACACATCAAGAGACGCTTCAACTCCATCCGCGATCAAGTCCAGGAGGGAGACATAGAGATTTGCAAAATACATACGGATCTGAATATTGCAGACCTGTTGACTAAGCCTCTTCCATGAGCAAAACATGATCGGCACCAAGACTCCATGGGTGTTAGAATCATTACTTTGTAATCTAGATTATTGACTCTAGTGCAAGTGTGAGACTAAAGGAAATATGCCCTAGAGGCAATAATGAAGTTGTAATTTATATTTCCTTATATCGTGATAAATATTTATTATTCATGCTAGAATTGTATTAACCGAAAACTTAGTACATGTGTGAATACATAGACCAAATAGAGTGTCCCTAGTATGCCTCTACTTGACTAGCTCGTTAATCAAAGATGGTTAAGTTTCCTGACCATAGATATGTGTTGTCATTTGATGAACAGGGTCACATCGTTGCAGCATGATGTGATGAACATGACCCATCCGTTAGCTTAGCATAATGATCGTTAAGTTTTATTGCTATTGGTTTCTTCATGACTTATACATATTTCTCTGACTATGAGATTATGCAACTCCCAAATACGGAGGAACACCTTGTGTGCTATCAAACGTCACAACATAAATGGGTGATTATAAAGATGCTCTACAGGTGTCTGCGAAGGTGTTTGTTAGGTTGGCATAGATCAAGATTAGGATTTGTCACTCCGAGTATCGGAGAGGTATCTCTAGACCCTCTCGGTAAGCCTTGCAAGCAATGGGACTAATGAATTAGTTACGGGATGATACATTACGGAACAAGTAAAGAAACTTGCCGGTAACGAGATTGAACTAGGTATGAAGATACCGACAATCGAATCTCGAGCAACTAACATGCCGATGACAAAGGGAATAACATATGTTGTCATTGCGGTTTGACCGATAAAGAACTTCATAGAATATGTAGGAACCAATATGAGCATCCAGGTTCCGCTATTGGTTATTGACTGGAGATGTGTCTCGGTCATGTCTACATAGTTCTTGAACCCGTAGGGTCCACACACTTAACATTCAATGACGATTTAGATTATCAGTTATGTGTTTTGGTGACTGAAGTTTGTTCGGAGTCCCGTATGAGATCACACACATGACGAGGAGTCTCGAAATGGTCGAGAGGTAAATATTGATATGTTGGAAGATGGTATTCGGACACTGGAATGGTTTCGAGTGGTTTGGGTATTTTTGCGGAGTACCGAGGGGTTACCGGAACCCCCGGGGGAAGTCATGGGCCTCATGGGTCACGAGAGAGAGAGAGGGGACAGACCACGAGGGGTGCCCCCCCCCATGGGAGTGCGAATTGGACTAGGGGAGGCGGTGGCGCCCCCCTTTCCCTGTCCTACTCCCTTTCCCACTCTGGAGAAGCAAAGGGGAATCCTACTAGGACTGGGAGTCCTAGTAGGACTCCCCCCATGGTGCGCCCCTCTAGGCCGGCCGCCTCCTCCTCTCCTTTGTATACGGGGGCAGGGGCACCCCAATGTACAACAGTTATTCTCTTAGCCGTGTGCGGTGACCCCTCCACAGTTTACTCCTTCGGTCATAGCGTCGTAGTTCTTAGGCGAAGCCCTGCACAGATCACATCACCATCACCATCACCACACCATCGTGCTGACATAATGCTCCCTCGACCCTCTGCTGGATCAAGACTTCGAGGGACGTCACGGAGCTGAACGTGTGCTGAACTCGGAGGTGCCGTATGTTTGGTACTTGATCGGTTGGATCGTGAAGACGTTCGACTACATCAGCCGCTTTAACCTAACGCTTCCGCTTTCGGTCTACAAGGGTACATGGACACACTCTACCCCTCTCGTTGCTATGCATCTCCTAAATATATCTTGCGTGATCGTAGGATTTTTTTGAAATTGCATGCTACTGTAGCGACCCAACCTCAAACGGTCAAGTCTCCGTGCTTCAGTGTCATCCTTGGATCGATAATGCTGACACACACAGTACTCGAAGGATTTATAACAGAGTGGCAATCACAGACTTATTACATCGAATATCTCAAGAGAGAACTTATTACAATAAATATGGCTTAAGGCCATCTAATATGTTAACAACGGAAGGCTTGGAAGATAAAGTGAGTCCATCAACTCCAACGGCATAGCTGAGTGCATGACAAACGACCTACCGCACCTTACTCCTCGTCTGAAAAGTCTGCAACATGATATGTTGTAGCCCGAAAACAGGTCAGCACATGGAATATGCTAACAATGTAACACAGGAGAGTAATGAATAGATAAAAGCTATCACTATATGCATATATGTCTGGTGGAGGCTCTATGGTCAATATGTTTTGCGAAAAGCCAATTTTTCCTTACAACAAAGGAATATATTTTATTTAACTATCATGGTAGTTGAACAATATTGAGAAGGTTCCTCCAACTCAATCCCAATTAAAAGTAATTAAAAACCCCACAAATTAATTTAGAGTGATGAGATCCATATGATAATCCAAGAGCCAGATACTCAAGATGTCCATAACTGGGGACACGGCTAACCATGATTAGTTTATACACACTGCAGAAGTTTGCGCACTTTTCCCTACAAGACTCGATCTCCTCTGTTGATTTTCCCGCACTACAGGGTGTTTGAGAAACGGATGACCAAGACACAATCTTTTAGAAACATTTGTTCTTTACTCCGGGCAGACTGGTACACCTACAATCCCCCACATCTGCTAATCCATGTCTTCAAGAACTCACGCAACTTACTTAATTATGCCAGAGCCCATAATGGATTGTGGCTGCACGCGGAAGTTTCTAGCATGAATAGTCTTATGATCCCTTTGAGCCTGGGTGGCAGACCGTAGGATGATCACATGGGTACTCCGGGATATCCTAGGACAACACTGGATTCTCCAGGTGCCCACAAGCAATCCACCCAGATGTGTATTAAAGTTGCCACCTTAAATTGAACCATTAATTAACAACTCACATCTGTCATGGATACACTCAAACCCAAACCACGTCTACGAGCATAGCATGGCAATATAAGCATAACGTAGAAGTAACTCCCAAGGGTTTGATAATAAAATAGGTAATAGGTTCTACCTCATTATCTACTTCCCAGACCCGCATGTTAAGAGATCCTACTCATGTAATGTGTGAAGGTTGAAACTAATGCATAAAAACTGGGTGATAAAGGGGTATGATCAAAGTGTTGCTTGCCTTGATGACGATCTGCAAATCCTAAAGACTCATAGTAGCACGCTTCGCACTCCGGGTGTTCTATCGCAAACAAACAATAGCATACATAAGAAATCAATAAAAGATATACGGGTAAATCTCAAATAAGAAGTTCTAACCGGAAAGTTCAACTGAAGAACTCCGATTTGCAAAAAGAATCAAATCAAACGGAGCAACGAAACTCAAACTGCGAAAGAAACAAGATCCGATTACTAATCTGGACTAAAGTCAAATTTTACAGTACCAAAATCTTGTTCAAGTTGGTTAAATAGAAAGAGGGCTTCGAGATGAAGATCTAGGCGCTTAAATCGCCTGATTCCAATAAACGAGTGAAAAGATAAACTAAAACGAAAAACAGGGCAGAAATCGCGATCGAGAATAATCGCTGAAAAACCCTGGAAAAAGAAAACTGACGAACAGGCTAACGAATGAACGTTCACTGTCTACGGTTAACGGGTGAAAACCGTTCGTTAAAACAAACATACGAATGGGCGTTCGATAAATAACTAAACCGGGAAAAACGGATCTAAAAAACACATCTAGGTTTTTCGTATAAAACCGAATGATATTTAGAAAAAAAACAGACGACTACCTCATAGATCGGGATGGCAGCGGCGTCAAACTCCAACGGCGGGTGGTAGGGTGGCGGCGGGGCGGCGAGGCGTCGGGGCAGCGAGGCGGTGGATCAGCGAGGCGGCAAGGTGACGGCGCGGCGTTGGGGCAGCGTGGCAACGGGGCGGCGGCGGATTGGGCGGGGCGGGGCTAGGGTTTGGGGGCGGCTCGGGCCTCCGCTTAAAAAGGCTGGCCGGGCGAAGTCCTAGTCAGGCACGGCCCGACTAGGTCGGTTGACCTCTTTTTTAAATTCTGCGCAGAAAAACGAAGAAAAGAAATACTAAACTGACTCGAAAAAATCCTGAAATATATTTTCCCTGTCCTCTCAAAATACGCCGGACAAGGTGAACATTCATTTGGGCCTCTAATGCAATTATGAAAAATGCATATTTTTCCTAATTCAAATAAAATAGCAATAAAAGCCCAAATAAAAACACAAGTTGATTTTAATATTTTTCCTCCAACATTTCATTTATTTTGGAGAAGTCATATTATCTCCTCTCATATAATTTTTAATATGAAATATTTTTGGGGAGAAAAATAATTAAAACCAAAGTGATCCTTGTTTCAATATTTGGTAAAGCTGAAATATGAGAACGAGGGAAAATCCCCAACTCTCTTCGAGGGTCCTTGAGTTGCTTAGAATTTCGAGGATCACAAGAATGGAATGCAATAAAATATGATATGCATGGATGACCTATGTATAACATTCCAAATTGAAAATTTGGAATGTTACAAACCTACCCCCCTTAAGATGAATCTCGCCCTCGAGATTCGGGTTGGCTAGAAAATAGGTGTGGGTGGTCTTTGCGTAGATTATCCTCTCTTTTCCAGGTGGCTTCGTCCTCGGTATGGTGGCTCCACTGAACTTTGCAAAACTTGATAACCTTGCTGCGGGGAACTCGACTGGCAAACTCAAGAATCTTGACTGGTTTCTCCTCATACGTCAAATCACTGTCCAACTAAATTGCTTCCAGGGGCACCGTATCTCTCAGAGGAATATCGGCCATCTCGGCATGGCACTTCTTTAACTGGGAAACATGAAACACATCATGAACTCCTGACAGTCCTTCGGGTAATTCCAACTTGTAGGCAACCTCTCCCATGCGCTCCAGAACACGGTACGGTCCTACAAATCACGGGGCTAATTTTCCCTTAACTCCAAAACGCTTAACTCCTCGCAGAGGTTACACTCGCAGATATGCTTTGTCCCTGATTTCATAGACTACCTCCTTGCGTTTCGAGTCTGCATAACTCTTCTGTCTGGACTAAGCTACTTTTAGTCTATCTCGAATCAGCTTAACCTTCTCCTCGGACTCCTTAATCAAATACGGTCCAAACAACTGGCGGTCTCCAACTTCATCCCACATCAACGGTGTTCGACATCTTCTTCCGTATAGTGCTTCAAATGGTGCCATCTTCAAACTGGCCTGGTAGCTGTTGTTGTACGAGAACTCCGCATAGGGTAAATTATCATCCCAACTAGACCCGTAGTCTAGTGCACAAGCTCTCAACATGTCCTCCAAAATTTGATTGACTCTCTTAGTCTATCCATCTATCTGCGGATGAAAAGTTGTACTGAACTCCAGCCTGGTTCCCAAAGTCTGGTGCAGTTGTTGCCAGAACTTTGAAGTAGACTGTGTTCCTCTGTCTGATACGATGGTCCTCGGAACTCCATGCAGACATACGATCCTGGTCATATATATCTTTGCCAACTTTGCACTTGTGTATGTGGTTTTCACTGGGATAAAGTGAGCTACTTTGGTCAAGCGGTCCACTACTACCCAGATAGAATCATATCCCGATCGGGTCATGGGTAATCCGGTGATAAAATCCATGCCAAGTTTATCAAACTTCCATTCGGGTATCGGCATAGGTTGTAGTAATCCTGCTGGCTTCTGATGTTCTGCCTTCACTCTCTGACATACATCACATACGGCTACGTACTCAGCAATATCCTTCTTCATTCCAGTCCACCAGAAACGCTCCTTCAAATCCAAATACATCTTGGTGTTTCTAGGGTGTATCGAGTATGGTGAGTTGTGAGCTTCCTCTAATATCAACTTTCTGATCTCGGCATTATTGGGCACAAAAATACGGTCCTCAAACCACAAGGTGTCGTGCTCATCCTCACGAAAACCTTTGGCTTTGCCTTCGCTCATCTTCTCCTTTATCTCGACAATTTCTTTGTCATCCTTATGGGCTTCTCGAACCTTTCCCAACAAGGTCGACTGAACTTCCATGGTTGTAACAAAACCTTTGGGAAAAATCTCTAAACGTAGCTCCCTGAAATCTTCTTCTAACTCCTTTGGCAATCCTCCTGTTACTAAGGTATTGGCGTAACTCTTTCGGCTCAAAGCGTCTGCTACGACATTGGCCTTTCCCGGATGAGAGTGCAACTTCATATCATAATCCTTTATAAGCTCCAACCACCTCCTTTGCCTGATGTTCAACTCCTTCTGTGTAAAAATGTACTTCAAACTCTTATGATCCGTGTACACATCACAATGGTTCCCAATAAGAAAATGTCTCCAAGTCTTGAGTGCATGTACTACGGCTGCCAACTCCAAGTCATGTGTGGCATAATTCAACTCATGCGGTCGAAGTTGTCGTGAGGCATATGAAACAACTCTTCCGTCTTGCATAAGTACCTCCAAGTCCTGAGCGAGAGGCATCACAATACACTTGGAAATCTTTGTGTATATCCGGAAGGATCAGCACTGGGGTTGTAGTCAAACGTTTCTTCAACTCCTGGAAACTTGCTTCACATTCCTCAATCCAATGGACCTTGGTGTCCTTTTTCAACAACGTCGTCATAGGCTTCGAAATCTTAGAGAAATTTTCAATGAATATCCGATAGTATCTCGCGAGTCCAAGAAAACTACGGATCTCTCCGACTGAGGTGGGTGCCAACCACTCAGTTACTGACTGAACTTTGGTGGGGTCTACCACTATACCTTCTCCTGATATAACATGTCCAAGAAATCCAACTTCCTTCAACTAAAACTCACATTTGTTGAACTTGGCATACAACTGATGCTCCCTGAGTTTCTCGAGAACTAAGCGCAAATGCTCCTTGTGTTCCTCTTCATTCTTTGAGTATACTAAAATATCATCAATGAACACCACGACAAACTTATCCAACAACTCCATGAACACCTTATTCATCATACTCATGAAAGGCAGGGGCGTTAGTCAATCCAAGTGACATAACCATGTACTCATAAAGCCCATACCTTGTGGTAAAAGTTGTCTTAGGTATATCCTTTTCTCGAATCTTCAGCTGGTGGTAACCTGATTGCAGGTCGATTTTCGAAAACACTGCTCCTTGCAGTTGGTCAAACCGATCATTGATCATCGGCAGTGGGTACTTGTTCTTGATTGTCACTTCATTAAACGCCCGATAATCAACAACCATTCTTAGAGATTTATCCTTCTTCTCAACCAATAGCACTGGGGCTCCCCATGGTGATGAACACCGTCGGATGTAACCTTTCTCCAATAACTCCTCAATCTGTTTCTTGATCTCCTCCAGATCATTCGCGGGCATCCAGTATGGTCTCTTTGATATAGGCCCGGTGCCTGGCAACATCTCTATCAAAAACTCGATGTCTCGATCTGGCGGCATGGTTGGTAACTCCTCTGGAAATACATCTGGGTAATCCTTCACAACACGCACTTCCTCCGAAACAACTCCCGTGAGAGAATGTACTTGGGTCCTCCTTGGCGCATGCCTGGATACATACTTGGTCCTTTTTCCCTCCGTGGTAGTAAGCAGAATTGACTTACTGGTGCAATCGATGTTTCCTCCATACATCGACAACCAATACATTCCTAGTATCGCATCCAATCCTTGCGACTCCAGAATTATCAAGTCAGAGGGGAAAACATGACTACCTATGGTTAATGGCATCTGAAAACATCCATTGGTTGCCATATACTCGGCTCCGGGTGAGGTTACTAGCAAAGGTGTCTTAAGAACTCTAGTGGGAAACTTATACTTATCCACAAATCCCCTTGATATGTATGAATGCGATGCACCAGTATCAAAAATAATGATTGCAGTAAACGACTTAACTAAAAACTTACCGATAACTGCATCTGGTTGCTCTTCAACCTCTTCCACGTTCACGTGATTCACTTGTCCTTTGTTAAATGGATTGGGCTTATTCCCAGAGCTCCCATTACCATTTCAGTTCTTTGCTTCAGGGAACTCTGTGGAATTGTGTCCAGTCGTCCCGCACTTCAAACAAGTAATGTGGCTTAGGTCCCTCTTGGCGGGTGTGGCTGGATTGGATCGGTTCTGATTGTGGCTTGCTCCATTCCCATTCCCATTCCTTGGGACAGTATGATTATGGGTACTTCCTCTATTGTGAGTGTGGCCTCCATGGTTATGGGTAAGCCCTCCCGAGTTCGGGGTAAAGCGAGGCTTCTGGTGAGCTCCTGAATTGTACTTCCCTTGTCCATTTTCCTTTTGCGGCTCTCTATCTGCTGCTGCTTCCCTTCGATCATGAGAGCTTTATCTACCAACTCCTAGTAGTTGTTAAATGTTGCCACCATTAACTGCATACTTATCTCATCATTCAGCCCTTCCATAAATTTCTCCCGCTTCGCGACATCTGTGGCCACATCATCTGGAGCATAGCGGGATAACTTACTAAACTCCTCCACGTCATGGCCTACAGTACGGTTCCCTTGGCGTAAGTTGTGAAACTCACGCTTCTTCATGCTCATAGCTCCAGTCGATACATGGGCTGTGCGGAATGCTTGCTGAAACTGCTCCCAGGTGACATTGGCTATAGGAAAAGTGGTTGTGTAATTCTCCCACCATGCGGCTGCTGGTCCATCCAATTGGTGTGCGGCAAAACGCACCTTCTCAGCATCTGTGCAACCTGCGATGGTAAACTCCCTTCCAATCATGCGCAGCCAATCATCAGCAACTATAGGATCGGTGCTACTGGAAAACACCGGTGGCTGCAGTCTCAGAAAACGGGCTAAGTTGTCAACTGGTGGTGGTGGCGGTGGGTTGTTATTATTGCCGTTGTTGTTGTTGCCTTGGTTCTGAACTAACAACTGCATCAAGGCATTCTGCTGCTGGATCAACTGAGTGAGCTCCGGTGGGAAAGAAAAACCGGGGTCACGTCTCGGAGGCATCTGATGGGTTTAGAGGGAAGAGATTAGAATAGAATGAGGTCTAATGAGGAAACACTACCCATATGCACATGAGACAAACACAATCATATCATATCACTCAATCAATCAAGCAAGGGAATACAATCGGTCTAACTATCGTTATAGTTCTTGGAGTACTAATATTTATAGGGGGTATTACTAATAGTATGGTGGTCTACTTGAAATTTTGATCGGTGGAAGACTCCATGATATCTGCTCCAGCTTCGTCTTCATAGTCATCATCACTACTACCCGGGTCGTAGTCAGTGTCATCTATGATGATGTAGTCTCCAGAACGAATCTCCTTGCGTTCGTCGTCTCCTCCTCCTAGCGCGAGGTCTCCCATAAAAACTCCTAGCTTCCTGGTCATGTCGTCATTCCTCTCCACAAGTATCATCATTTCCTCCTCATAGCCATCGCGTTTAGATATAAGCTCCTCTCTAGCTCCGTGATCCTGATCATTGCCTTCTTCAAATCTATCATGCTTGTGCACATCTGGTTCTCCTAGCGACGAAAGTGGTGGTTTAATTCCTGGATGAATGCTGCAATGGACCTGTCCTTCCTGGTGTTGATCATCTCACATTGCTCATCTCGGTGTCCACATATCTGGTAGATAGTGTCCTTCAGCTCCTTGTGGTAAACTTCGCCGATGCGTCCTATAGCGATGTGGGTTGCCATACTCTTGCCTAGACTCCAAGTGGGTGCATCAAAGGAAAACTCTATGGGTTTAGTGACTGGCGTGAATGTCCTTCCTGGAACTTGAACTTGAATCATCCATCGCTCCTCTTCTGGTAAAGTGGCGGTATAGGTCCCGGTGAAGCTTGGTATTCCAATGTTCAGGTACTTAGTAACTTCCTTCAAGTGTCATCCAAAAGGTGTGTCTTCATCTGGTTGTGAAAACTTGTTCCTCGTATCCGCCATCCCAAAGAGTAGAAAATGGAGAGGAGTCAGAAATAAGTAGAGAATAGTGACCTATGGCTTTTCTTAGTGGTCATGTCCTACATTCAGCGTGTGCTCTAATACCATCTTCTAGCGACCCGACCTCAAACGGTCAAGTCTCTATGCTTTAGTGCCATCCCTGGATCGGTGATGCTGACACACACAATACTCGAAGGATTTATAATAGAGTGGAAATCACACACTTATTACATCGAATGTCTCAAGAGAGAACTTATTACAATAAATATGGCTTAAGGCCATCTAATACGATAACAGCGGAAGGCTTGGAAGATAAAGTGAGTCCATCAACTCCAACGGCATAGCTGAGTGCATGAAAAACGACCTACCGCACCTTACTCCTCGTCTGAAAAATTTGCAACATAATACATTGCAGCCCGAAAATGGGTCAGCACATGGAATATGCTGGCAATGTAACACAGGAGAGTAATGAACAGATAAAAGCTATCACTATATGCATATATGGCTGGTGGAGGCTGTATGGTTAATATGTTTTGCGAAAAGCCAATTTTTTCCTACAACAAAGGAATATATTTTATTTAACTATCATGGTAGTTGAACAATATTGAGAAGGTTCCTCCAACTCAATCCCAATTAAAAGTAATTAACAACCCCACAAATTAATGTAGAGTGATGAGATCCATATGATAATCCAAGAGCCAGATACTCAAGATGTCCATAACCGGGGACACGGCTAACCATGATTAGTTTATACACTCTGCAGAGGTTTGCACACTTTTCCCCACAAGACTCGATCTCCTCCGTTGATTTTCTTGCACTACAGGGTGTTTGAGAAACGGATAACCGAGACACAATCTTTCAGAAACATTTGTTCTTTACTCCGGGCGGACCGGTACACCTACAATCTCCTACATCTGCTAGTCCACCTCTTCAAGAACTCACGCAACTTACTCAATTATGCCAGAGCCCATAATGGCTTGTGGCTGCACACGGAAGTTTCTAGCATGAATAGTCTTATGATCCCTTTGAGCCTGGGTGGCGGACCGTAGGATGATCACACGGGTACTCCGGGATATCCTAGGACAACACTGGATTCTCTAGGTGCCCACAAGCAATCCACCTAGATGTGTATTAAAGTTGCCACCTTAAGTTGAACCATTAATTAACAACTCACATATGTCATGGATACACTCAAACCCAAACCACGTCTACGAGCATAGCATGGCAATATAAGCATAACGTAGAAGTAACTCCCAAGGGTTTGATAATAAAACAGGTAATAGGTTCTACCTCATTATCTACTTCCCAGACCCACATGTTAAGAGATCCTACTCATGCAATGTGTGAAGGTTGAAACTAATGCATAAAAACTAGGGATAAAGGGGTACGATCTACAAATCCTAAAGACTCGTAGTAGCACGCTTCGCACTCTGGATGTTCTATCGCAAACAAACAATAGCATACATAAGCAATCAAGCAAAGATACACGTGCAAATCTCAAATAAGAAGTTCTAACTGGAAAGTTCAATTGAAGAACTCCGATTTGCAAAAAGAATCAAATCAAACGGAGCAACGAAACTCAAACTAAGAAAGAAACAAGATCCGATGACTAATCTGGACAAAAGTCAAATTTCACAGTACCAAAATCTTGTTCAAGTTGGATGAACAGAAAGAGGGCTTCGAGATGAAGATCTAGGCGCTTGAATCGCCTGATTCCGATAAACGAGCGAAAAGATAAACTAAAACAAAAAACAGGGCAGGAATCACGATCGAGAATAATCGCGGAAAACCCTGGAAAAAGAAAACTGACGAACTGGCTAACGAACGAATATTCGCTATCTGCGGTTAACGGGTGAAAATTGTTCGTTAAAACGAACGTACAAACGGGCGTTCGCTAAATAACTAAACCGGGAAAAAAATAAAACCGATCAAAAAACGCATCTAGGTTTTTTGTATAAAACCGAATGATTTTTAGAATAAAACCGACGGCTACCTCGTGGATCGAGACGACGGCGATGGCGAACTCTGGCGGCGGCGGGCTCTGGCGGCGGGCGGCGGGGTGGCGGCGAGGCGGCGGTGCGGCGTCGGGGCGGCGAGGCAGCGGCGAGGCAGCGGATTGGGCGGGGCGGGGCTAGGGTTTGGGGGCGGCTCGGGCCTCCGCTGAAAAAGGCTGGCCGGGCGAAGTCCTAGTCGGTTAACCTTTTAAAAAAATCCACGCAGAAAAGCGAAGAAAATAAATACTAAATGGACTCCAAAAATCCTGAAGTAAATTTTCTCCGTCCTCTAAAAATACGCCTGACAAGGTGAACATTTATTTGGGCCTCTAATGCAATTTTGAAAAACGCATATTTTTCCTAATTCAAATAAAATAGAGATAAAACCACTAATAAAAACACAAATTGATTTTAATATTTTTCTCCAACATTTCATTTATTTTGGAGAAGTCATATTATCTCCTCTCATATAATTTTTAATATGAAATATTTTTGGGGAGAAAAATAATTAAAACCAAAGTGATCCTTGTTTCAATATTTGGTAAAGCTCAAATATGAGAACGAGGGAAAATCCCCAACTCTCTCCGAGGGTCCTTGAGTTGCTTAGGATTTTGAGGATCACAAGAACAAAATGCAATAAAATATGATATGCATGGATGACCTATGTATAACATTCCAAATTGAAAATTTGGGATGTTACAGCTACGTTCCCAACACCTGGACCTCCACTGACCTCAATGATACGTCTCCAACGTATCAACTTTTTCTCACGCTTCTCCTCTTGTTTTAGACTCTAATTTGCATGATTTGAATGAAACTAACCCCGGACTGACGTTGTTTTCAGCAGAACTACCATGGTGTTGTTTTTGTGCAGAAATAAAAGTTCTTGGAATGGAATGAAACTTTTTGAGGATTTTTTATACCAATAATAAGAATTTCTGGAGGCAAGACCCGCCATAGAGGGGCCCCTGGGTGGGCACAACCCACCAGGGCGCGCCCCCCTCTCCTAGCGCGCCCAGGTGGGTTGTACCCACCTGGTGGCCCCGCTGACGAACCCCCTGATACTATAAATTCACATTATTCCAGAAAAAAATCAGGGAGAAAGAATTACCGCAATCCACGACACGGAGCCGCCGCCAGGCCCTGTTCCTCCTCAGGAGGGCAAATCTGGAGTCTGTTTGGGGCTCCGGAGAGGGGGATCTTCGACCTTCGTCATCACCAACCTATCTCCATTGCCAGTTCCATGATGCTCCCCATCGGGAGTGAGTAATTCCTTCGTAGGCTCGCTGGTCGGTTAGGAGTTGGATGAGATTCATCATGTAATCGAGTTAGTTTTGTTAGGGCCTGATCCCTAGTATCCACTGTGTTCTTAGATTGATGTTGCTATGACTTTGCCATGCTAAACGCTTGTCACTTTGGGCCCCGGTGCCATGATTTCAGATCCGAACCATTTATGAATTCATCATTATATCCATGTTTTAGATCCGATCTTGCAAGTTATAGTTGCCTACTATGGTTATGATCCAACAACCCCGGAGTGACAACAACCGGGCCCACTCCCGGTGATGACTGTAGTTTGAGGAGTTCATGTATTCACTATGTGTTAATGCTTTGTTCCGGTTCTCTATTAAAAGGAGGTCTTAATATCCCTTAGTTTCCAATATGGACCCCGCTGCCACGGGAGGGTAGGACAAAAGATGTCATGCAAGTTCTTTTAATAAAGCACGTATGACTATTTACGGGATACATGCCTACATTATATCGATGAACTAGAGCTAGTGCCGTATCACCCTAGGTTATAACTATCTCATGATGAATATCATCCAACAAGTCACTGATCCAATGCCTACGAATTTATCCTTATTGTTTCTGCTAAGTTACTGCTGCTATCATCACTATTACACTTGCTACAAATTATCACTATTACTATTACCGTTACTGTTGTCAATACTATCAAAACTATCAAACTATTTTGCTATTGATCATATTGCTGTAGAAAATTAATCTCCACGTGTGGTTGAATTGACAACTCAGCTGCTAATACCTTCAAATATTCTTTGGCTCGCCTTGTGTCAAATCTATAAATTTGGGCTGAATACTCTACCCTCGAAAGCTGTTGCGATCCCCTATACTTGTGGGTTATCAACACCTTTTTGTGGCGCCGTTGCCGGGGAGCATAGCTATATTTGTTGAGTCACTTGGGATTATTATCATATAATCACTATGAAGAATCTGAAGGATCCAAATACTAAGATTTGTCCCTCAAATACGAGGGGAGGTAAGGAACTGCCATCCAGTTATGCTTTAGATTCACCTTCTATTATGAGTAAAATTGCAACACCACCACATGCTATCAATTCTGATATGTCGCAAGTTATTGATGATGCTACTTCTACTATGAATGATGCTTATGATGATGCTAGTAACTTGCTTGATAATGATGATGTGCCACTTGGTGAATTCCTTGATAAACAAATTGCTAGAGTTATACAACATGATGTTGTCGAATCTGATGATGAGCTTGAAACTGAAACTCCTGAAACACATGCTAGAACTAGCCTTCCTAGATATGAATTTCCTAAGATACCGGAAGGTTATGTTATGAGTGAAGAAGCAACTAGAGATATTCTTGTGTGCAATGATAGAGATGATCTAGAGAAATTACTACACAAGTATAAAGAAAAATCTCTAAATGCTAGAATGAAATGTGATCCTAAGTTTGCTACTTCACCTATCTGTATTGCTGATAAGGATTATGAATTCTCTGTCGACCCAGAGTAAATTACTTTGGTTGAATCTGATCCTTTCCATGGTTATGAAACTAAAACTGTTGTGGCACATCTTACTAAGTTGAATGATATAGCCACCCTTTTTAACTCATGATGAGAAAACTCGTTATTACTTTATTCTCAAATTATTTCCTTTCTCATTAAAGGGTGATGCTAAAGCTTGGTACAATACTCTTGGTCCTGGTTGTGTGTGTAGTCCCCAGGTTATGGTTTATTACTTCTCTAAAAAAATATTTAACTTTGTGCAAACTAAAGAAGAGAGTCTCCCACAAGCTTGGGGGAGGCTTTGCCAGTTACTTAATGCTTTACCTGATCATCCTCTTAAGAAAAATGAAATACTTGATATCTTCTATAATGGACTAGCCGACGCTTCTAGGGACTTCCTAGATAGTTGTGTTGGTTGTGTTTTGAGGGAACGAACTATTGCTCAAGATGAAGAATTATTGAATAACATATTAAAAAACTATGATGATTGGACTAGTCCTGAACCACCGCCTAAACCCACTCCGAAGAAGAGGGGTATATTATATCTCAGTCCCGAAGATATGCAAGAGGCAAAGAAATCTATGAAGGAAAAGGGTATTAAATTTGAGAATGTTAAAAATTTACCTCCTATTGAAGAAATACATGGGCTTAATACACCACCACTTCCTAAGGTGGTAGAGGTAAATTCTCTTATGAAGTTTAATGAAAATGATAATCCTCACAATATGCCTAGTCAATGCTTTTATGAGTTTGAAAACTATATTAGAAAACAAGATCACTTCGATGAAATGTTATGAAACAATTGAAATACAATTCTGATATGATTGCTCGCTTGAGTGACTTGTTATTTAGAATCTCAAATGATGTTAGAGGTGTTGGAAAACATGCTTCTATGGTTCAAACACAGTTAGAACAAGTTGCTAAATCTCAAAGAGAATTGCTTGATGAAATGAATCATAATATGCATGACTTTGCTGTTAGAGTTGCAACTAGAGGAGGTAAATGACTCAGGAACCACTTTATCCCGAGGGACACCCTAAAAGAATTGAACAAAATTCACAAAAAGCTAACACTAGTGCACCTAGTTCTTCTAAGAAGAAAAAGGAAAAGAAAAATGATAGGACTTTCCATACTTCTAGTGAACCTGAAATAGAAAAACCTCCTAATAATGATAACAAAGTTTCTATCTCTGATGCTGAAACTCAATCTGATAATGAACACTCACCTAATGATAATAAAAAGATAATGATGATGTTCATGAAGACTCTCAACCAACAAATGATAAAGAACCAGATAATGATGGTGAGATAGAACCACCTGTTGATCTTGATAACCCTCAACTTAAAAATAAAAGATATGATAAAAGAGACTTTGTGGCTAGGAAACACGGTAAAGAAAGAGAACCGTGGGTTCATGTAACGCCCGCGATGCGGCTATATCTCCCACGTGTCGAGGCACGACTTAGAGGCATAACCGCATTGTGGTTTTGTCGCAAGAAGGGTCATCTTCACACAATACCATGTAATGAACAAGAAAGGGATAAATAGAGTTGGCTTACAATCGCCACTTCACACAATGATCATATAATTCATACATCATCCAAAGTACACACATAGTCCGACTACGGACAAACACAAATGAAAATAAGATAACCCCAAATGCTTGATCCCCGATCGTCCCAACTGGACTCCACTACTGATCATCAGGAAACGAGACATAGTAACGGCCAAGGTCCTCGTCGAACTCCCACTTGAGCTCGGTTGCATCACCTGCATCGGTATCATCTGCACCTGGAACTGTTTTGGTAGTATCTGTGAGTCACGAGGACTCAGCAATCTCAAAACCCGTGAGATCAAGACTATTTAAGCTTATGGGTAGGATATGGTAATGAGGTGGAGTTGCAGCAAGCGCTAAGCAAATATGGTGGCTAACATACGCAAATAAGAGTAAGATGAGAAGCTACACGACGGTCATTAAGCCAGAAGTGATCAAGAAGTGATCCTAAACTACTTACGTTCATACATAACCCAAACCGTGTTCACTTCCCGGACTCCGCCAAAAAGAGACCATCATAGCTACACACACGGTTGATTCATTTTAATTAAGTCAAGTGTCAAGTTCTCTAGAACCGGATATTAACAAATTCCCATCTGCCACATAACCGTGGGCACGGCTCTCAAAAGTTTAAACCCTGCAGGGGTGTCCCAACTTAGGCCATGACAAGCTCATGATCCACGGAGACAATCCTCCATCGCGGGACCCTTTGATCAGGCTCGGAATCCCGGTGCACAAGATATTTCGACAATGGTAAAACTAGTCCAGCAAGACCTCTCAACATGCCGACACCCTAATAGTAGCCGCGCGTATCTCGTCTCAGGCCACCATCGGATTGTCCAAACTTCCGGTAGGCCAATCCAGAGTTGCCCCTGGCGGCCATCGGCAGTTGACATGTTTGGACCAACACTCACGACGAGCACTGGCCCAGGGGGGTTAGTTAAGTCCAAGGGGTCCGGAAAGTCCCTACACAGTTTTAGTTGTAAAAGGGCAAATGGTAAAACCAATGTTGGGCCTTGCTGGAGGAGTTTTATTCAAAGCGAACTATCAATAGGGGCCCATAAACCCTCACCGTGCTAGGGACGCAAAATCAAGGAACATAACACCTGTATGACAGAAACTAGGGCGGCAAGAGTGGAACGAAACACAGAGCAAAAGGCCAAGCCTTCCACCCTTTGCCAAGTATATAGATGCATTAATCTAATAAGAGATATTGTGATATCCCAACATATCCAGGTTCCAACATGGAACAACCTGCAAGGCACCTGCAAATAGCAATGCTATAAGAGGGGCTGAGCAAAAGCGGTAACTTAGCCAAACAACGGTTTGCTAGGAAGGTGGGTTAGAGGCCTGACATGGAAATATGGTAGGAATGATATAACAAGTGGTAGGTAGCGCGACATAGCGATAGAACGAACAACTAGCAAGCAAATATAGAAGTGATATCGAGGGTAATGATCATCTTGCCTGCAAAGTTCTAAGAGTTGTCGAAAGCTTGCCCCTCGTAAGCATACCCAACCTGTTCCTTGTTCACGAATTCCTCTCCCGGCTCCACCCAAAGCAAGAACACAAGCAACAGAACAACAATCAACCACGGTGCAATGCACAAGAAACATGATGTAAGACATGGCATGGAATGCAAGGTATGATGTGCAATGCATATGGGTACTCCGGAAGGGAAAAAATGATCGAGGCATCAACTTGGCAAACCAAGTATGCCGCTGGAAAGATGGGGTGATTTCTGTCAAAATTGATACAAGGGTCGCCGGAAACGGATGCACAGTTTGCAAATGACAAGCAAAACAAGAATGATGCAAATCTGCGATTAATAGCATCATAGCACTTAAGATGCATCATGAAACTATGCTACAACACTCCAACATAGCAACAAGGCACATGGCAATAAATTAAAGGTGAAGCTCTACAAATCATGAACACTATGCTCCTGCTAGAACTCACTGGAACAAGCTCAAAATAGCATCGCAAAAATGCAAATGATAACAGATTAACAAACTTAGAGAAAATACTAAACATGTCAAAACAGCATCAGGTAGCAATGTTTAGAGCTATCAAACAACATGCTACAGGAACCTATCATGGAAAACAAATGCATGGCATGCTATTACTAAAGGAATAGAACAAAACTCCCTTACTGAAATTTAACAAAGATGCATGGAAAATATGGTAGCACCCATGCAAACATGGCAACTTTGCAAGCTCATGTCACTCACCACAATGCATTTCTTGGCATAACAAGGTAACCATAAGTAAGTAGACATATTCATAAAGCTAAACATGGCAAGAGAAAGTCCATAGGGTACATGTATGACTAGCAACACACAAGGCAAAGTTGAACTTCATGTTAACAATCTGCCAAGAACAATATTTAGCAAAAGTAGAGCATCGTAATGACAAGTTAGAGTACTCCATAAATACAACCATAAGCATGAATGGATAGAGAAATACTACATGTTCAAAACACTCTTACTAAAATACCTCAAATTGTGCAAGGATCTACTGGTAGCAACAAGTTTACATACCATCAAATGTAACAGGAAAAGATTTAGCAAAATATTCTAAGTGTCTGAAATCAGAAACATCATGAAGCCTACTTTGCATGCTTGTGATAGTCACCACATAAATCATTAAAATACAAGGATTGCACAACTGTAAAGATGGCATGATGGTGCTCATAAAACGTGTAGACATCATGCTCATAGGATGCACACACAAAATGCAATGAAAATAACAAATTATCAAGTTCTATAAAATTCCAGCAGACAACATCATATAGCACTTTTGCCACGAAGGCTAGGGAATCAATATGGACAGTAACATGAATGAAAATGACACTACCATGAATAGCATCACGAGACGAATATTTCGATATATCATGCATGCAAAACGGAGCTACGGTCATGGAGGTATGGCATGTTGAAGTAGGGACAAGCGCGAGGCGCAGTCAGGCACAATGACGAAGGAGTGTGGGGGCTCGGGGCCCAGTTCGGCCCGGGGTGGGCCGCGCCTGGGCCTCGCGGGCCCGTGGCAGCGGCTGGCGTGGTGGGGCGGTGGCTCTGCCATGTGGCAGCGGCGGAGTGGGTGTGTGCGTCGACTGTGGTGGCACTGGCGATTCGGGCGGCGGAGTGGTGGCTGCACATGGATAACGAGGCGGGAGGTGGAAGAAAGCTAGGGTTTGCCCAGATTTAGACGGGGAGGACGATTTTGCAGGCAGAAGGAGCTAGGAGTGGAGTTTTTCAGTGCGGTTTTCGCCCACACAATAGTGATCCAATGACGGAGAGCATGGAGGGGTTTAGATGGGTTAGTGGGCTATTTTGGAGGGGTGTTGGGGCTTTTGCGGTTGCCCGGTTCACCGTTGGTGCATCAAACGACCTCCAAATGGAACGAAATTTGACAGGCGGCCTACCGGTGATGTACCAAGGCCACTCGACAAATCTCGACCCATTCCGAGAACGTTTTTCTCCCACTCACGGAACGAGATTTGAGGGGTGCAATGGGTGCATGTGGGAGTGTCGGATTCTAAAACGGACAACAGGGAAAATGACCGGATGCATGAGACGAACACGAATGCAAATGAGATGCACATGATGACATGAGATGAAATGCATGACATGAACAAAATGCAAAACGAAAGACAAAAACCCGACCACGAAGGCAATAGCATATCACAAAGCCGGAAAAGGCAAGAGTTGGAGTTACAATTATGGTATAACACCCACGATGCGGCTATATCTCCCACGTGTCGGGGCACGACTTAGAGGCATAGCCGCATAGTAGGTTTGTCGCAAGAGGGGTAATCTTCACACAATCCCATGTACTGAAAAAGAAGGGGGTAAAGAGTTGGCTTACCATCTCCACTTCACACAAATACAAGTTAAACATACATAATCCAGAACACACTCAAGGTCCGACTATGGAAGCAAAATAAAAGAAGACAACCCCAAATGCTAGATCCCCTATCGTCCCCAACTGGGCTCCACTACTGATCAACCGGAAAAGTCACAAAACAACGACCAAGATCTTCATCGAGCTCCCACTTGAGCTCGGTTGCGACATCTGCACTGGTATCATCAGCACCTGCAACTGTTTGGAAGTATCTGTGAGTCACAAGGAATCAGCAATCTCACACCCGCGAGATCAAGACTATTTAAGCTTATGGGTAGGAAAGGGGTAATGAGGTGGAGCTGCAGCAAGCACTAAGCATATATGGTGGCTAACATACGCAAATAAGAGCGAGAAGAGAAGCAAAACATGGCCGTGAACTAGAAGTGCTCAAGAAGTGATCCTGAAACTACTTACGTTCAAACATAACACAAGAACCGTGTTCACTTCCCGGACTCCGCCGGAAAGAGACCATCACAGCTACAAACGCAGTTGATTCATTTTAATTAAGTTAAGTGTCAAGTTCTCTACAACTGGACGTTAACAAATTCCCATCTACCCATAACCGCGGGCACAACTTTCGAAAGTTCAAACCCTGCAGGGGTGTCCCAACTTATCCCATCACAAGCTCTCACGGTCAACGAAGGATATTCCCTCTCCCAGGAAGACCCGATCAGACTCGGAATCCCGATTACAAGACATTTTGACAATGGTAAAACAAGACCAGCAAAGCCGCCCGATGTGCCGACAATCCCGATAGGAGATGCACATATCTCGTTCTCAGGGCAACACCGGATAGGTCAAGCTACAAGTAAAACCATCCCTCGAGTTGCCCCGAGGTGGCCCCGCAGGCTGCCCGGTTCGGACCAACACTTAGACAAGCACTGACCCGGGGGGTTAAAATAAAGATGACCCTCGGGAGCGCGACTCCCAAGGGAAAAGTAGGTGGTGGTGAGGCAAATGGTAAAACCTAGGTTGGGCCTTGCTGGAGGAGTTTTATTCAAAGTGAACTATCAAGGGGTCCCCATAACACCCAACCGTGTTAGGAATGCAAAAACAAGGAACATAACACTGGTATGACGGAAACTAGGGCGGCAAGAGTGGAACAGAACACCAGGCATAAGGCCGAGCCTTCCACCCTTTACCAAGTATATAGATGCATTAATTAAATAAGATATAATAATGATATCCCAACATATCCATGTTCCAACATGGAACAAACTTCAACTTCACCTGCCACTAGCAACGCTATAAGAGGGGCTGAGCAAAAGCGGTAACATAGCCAAACAACGGTTTTCTAGTAAAGGTGGGTTAGAGGCTTGACATGGCAATATCGGAAGCATGATATAGCAAGTGGTAGGTATCGCGGCATAGCAAAAGAGCGATCAACTAGCAAGCAAATATAGAAGTGATTTCGAGGGTATGGTCATCTTGCATGAGATCCCGCAAGGAAGAAGAACGAGTCCATGAAGAAGACAAATGGACGTAGTCGAACGGATCCTCACAAATGTGATGTTATCGGAACTAACCCGAAGAAGCAAACAACATAGTAAACAACCATCACATGAACATGGCATTATGCACAACCAAGTATGATGCATGTCCGATTTAAAGAGGCATGGCATGGCAAAATGCACAAGCAAAACTACAAGTTAAGTGGAGCTCAATATGTAACGAATTGCATATTGATGAAACACCACATTTAATTATTTAGTTCTCTCCTGTTTAAACTGCTCACCAAAATTAAATGTTGTTTAAACATGGCAAGAGGTGGAGCATAAGTAAACTAAACATTTAGGCAAGTTTAAATGAGGCCGGAAATAACAAACAACAATTCTGGTAAATCCCCATATGCATTTAGCAATTTGGTGCAACAAAAATTTTAAACATTTAAATGTTATTATCATGATGCGAATGACATGTGCAAGTTTTATGCAGTAATTATGAAAATGTTGACATGATAAGTTATGAGGCATTTGTCATCGTGGCGGAAACTAAAGGGGTGCCACGGCAACATTCCGATGATCCGATAGCTCAGAGGGATACCGGTGCAAAAGGAAGTGGGTGTGAGTGTGTCATGCAAGATGATGGGGTGCTCCCGGATACCAGGTTCCCACATGTCGACGGCAAGGCAACGAGGAACTCGCAAAGAACAACTCAGACACGGTGCAACCACGAGCATCTCATACATCACTCAACATTCGTTCACGGGCATCATCTCGGTGGTTATACCTTCGAAGCATGCAATCGGGATGGTTCGGGTTCGTCGAGGGAAGTAGAGGAAGTATTCGTTCCGTGATGGTAGTAGAAGTAGTGGTACTATCGGTCCTTGACGGTAGTTGTACTCGCATGCTCCAGGGTCAACGGTAGAGGTTCTCGCGATCTCGGCGACGGTAGTGGTACATGTTTATCTTGGACGAGTTTCCATAGATGTTCGGGTCTACGAGGGGGCACTTGGCGGAACATAGGTCTACGGGGTCGTCGGGTACACGTTCACATAGTAGACGTACACGTCGATGGTAGTTGTACTCATATCGTCGTGGAAGTAGTAGTACTCGCGGACTTTGGCGACGGTAGTCGTACACGTATCGACGAGGTACTTGACGTTTCGGTCTGTAGTCGTTCGAGTGTCCGTGTGGTCTTGCCGGTGGGGTACTTGGCGCTTACTGTCCAACTCCGAGGTCATAGCCGTGTAGTCGAACTTGACGAAAACGGGTCTCGCTGGGGACTTGGCGCATCCATCAGGAACTTGGTGGTACTTGGCGAGTTCCATGCTCGGTGACCATTGGACTTGGCGTCAACAGCCACAGCGCGTGATGCAGGGACTTGGCGCGATGCAGGAGCAACGGCCACGGGACTTGGCGTGATGCAGGAGGCTGGTTCTGAGCAGGACTTGCAGCAGCAGCGGCAGCGGCAAGAACTTGGCACGGTGGTCTCGCGAGGCATGGGGAGGCTCGAGGCGACAACGTCGAGTAGGAAGACCGGCGATGCAGCTGCGGGCACCGGGAGGCGTGGCTCCGACGGGCAGGACCGGAGACGAGGTGCAGAAGGGCAGCGAGGGACTCGGTGACGGGGACGGCCTGAAACTGCTGCTGGTGGCGCTCGTGGCCATGGGACCCAAAAACCGAGGTTGAATGCGAGGCGCAGTGGAGGAGCTTGGCGGCGCGGCGGCCGTACGAAGCAGGGAGGCGCACGAGGAGACTCAGGCGCCGCAGGGAAGCGGTGCTGGTGACAGGAAGGTCTCGCGGCACGGGTGAGGGCTCCATGGGAGGTGGCTGGAGGTGCGAACGGAGCAGAGGAAGGGAGGTCGGGCGTTGCAGCGGACCGAGGTGGCGGCGCGAGCGGGGGATGCGGTGGTGCTGGCAGGGGAGGCATGCCATGGGGATCGAGCGCGGGCGCTCCTCCTGGCGTTGGCTCTGTGTGTGGCGGCGCACAGGGAGAGATGGGGATCGATCAGGAGAGGAGGCCAGCGAGCAAGGGGATAAGGGGGGAGATCGGGAAGGCCTCTTGGGCCGGCTAGGTAAGTCGCAGGCGGGCCTTAAGCAGGCTGCGATTATGGACTGCTCCCCCTCTCTTAGAATTTTCTAGAAGAATATAGATTTAGAGAAAGGAAGAAAGGGTTAGGAAGAGAGTTTGGATGTGGGATTATTTCCTTGGACTCGCAAGAATGAGTTTGATCCAGAAAAATTGTAAGGAGAGATGTTGAAGGGCTTTGAAAGCAACTCACTTGAAATGCATTCAAAAGGGTTTGAATAGGAAGTGGGTGTTTGGAAGGTCCAAAAATGTAGAGATTTAAGGAGGAGCCTCAATAAATGGAGAAACAATTATCGGCAAGGTTTGGAGATGGACTCGAAGCAGAAAATGCATGGGATTAATTAATTCCAAAGTTAATGGGATATTTTAATATAGCTCCCTAATAATATTGGGAGACTTTTATATGTTGTAAAGAGAAATCACCATGTGCATTCCCTCGGTTTAAATGGACCAAAGATCCATGCAATTTATTTAGTTGAGTTTTAAAGCGGGTTGCATGATGACATGATGCAATGCACATGATGCAATGATGAATGCAATGAACCAAACAAATCACACGACGAAACCCGGAAATCATGGAAGGCACCTGAAGCTCCGGTCTTGGGGCATCACAACACTCCACCACTACAAGAGGATCTCATCCCGAGATCTAGGATGGCACCGGTGGGAAACGGGAGAGGAAGAGAAGAGATTAAACTAAGTTACTTCTTTGACAAACGAGTGAAACCAAAGAACCTTGAGAGGTAAAACGTTCCGAGAAAAGAATATAACGAAGATGAACGAGATTGCGAGCACTCCGTTAGAAAATAGGGACAAGGAACATTACGAGAAACTTGTAGGTTGAAAGACATAAGAAAAAGGGTTGCAATGGACAAGAAGTACATGCAAGCACTCCAGTAGAAACGAGATGAACAAGGAACGATAAAGATCAATTATGACAACACTCTGGTTGAGAAGGTAGGCAAAACTAGATAAGATGAGAGAGCTCGAATGAAAACACGACACTGCGGTTGAATGGATAAGCAAAAGGAAAGAACATGATCTGCACAAATCGAGATGATGAGTGAAAAGAGCAACATCACAATGCCTCCGGAAGAAATAATAGAAGATAGATCATTGGAATAAAAGGATGGAGAATAAAATGCCAACTTCTGCCACAAATGAGCTTGGAAAATCACCCTTCCAAGAAGGTTATAACGGAGTTGTTGGAAAAACCAACAACAAAAAGAGTAAGCTTGATGTGGGCTTATGGAAAACATCTTAAAACTTGAGGTGAAATTCTGCAACTAACTTAACAATTGATTGGATTGATATCAACAAGGAGACGAGAAACTTATTTCCCCGGAAGGATAAATGAAGAACTTGGGTCATTTATGAGCACTATAAATAGCAACAATCCTTAGGGAAAGCTTTAGGTGAAATATAACCCAAGATAATTCCAATGAAGAGATTGATGGGTTGCAAAGGATCTCATGAAAGAATTGAGAAATGATGGGTTTACAATATGTCATTTCGGACAACTTGTGAAACAAGAAACACCAAGAAATTGTCAAAATGACGTAACACCACCTCAAAAGATAAGGTAGAACAAATTGCACTTCGGAATGCAAGATGAAGAATACTTGAACTCCTTAAATGAACAACATGTTTATTTGAGAGTATAGCTTGGCAGATCTTAACTTCGAGAGAAATCTTGGAGAACAATTGGAGAATGAAAAGAATCCTTGACGAACCACCATGTAGACCCTCCATGAAGAACTCCGGATAGGAAAAGATAACATAAAAGAATTGAAGGTTTGAAGTGAACAAGATTGAAGCCTTGCAAAGATTAGATGGAGATTCGCGATGACATAACCGAGAAAAACTTGGAACTCCGTAAAGAAAGATGAACAAGTGAAATCAAGAATTTTGATGAACCTCCGGAATAAGGAATTAATCACTTGGATTAAACAAGAGTAAGAATTACATTATGCGTACCCTTCACCAATTTAAATTGATGACAAGTAACGGATTTGGCATACTACTTATTCTCGTAGAAAGGATTAAGATAGATATTACGCAAACTTGAAAAGGTCTTCAACGAACCACCGGTAGGATTGGAAAGAACGAATGAATGTATATGATAATGAAGGAAGAGAACTCTTGAATGAACCACCGTAAAAATTGAAAGTGAACGAAGTAAAGGGATGAATCACCGGTAAGAATTTGAAAACGAACGAAGATATTTGGGGAAATTTAGATACAAGAGAATGAAGAGATCACGAGCTGATTAGAGGAAACTTGAACGATGCACCGGTAAGATTTGGAGAATGAGAGATGAAAGCTGGATTGAATAATTCTGAGATGATGGGCTCCGGAGAATCAGACTGAAAAAACTCCTGAATTGCTCCGGATGGGTGAAAAGAATTCTCACAATCGTAAATAATTATGAGAGGATGGCAGCAAGCTTGAACTTCGCATCTTTGGAAGAACGGGTAAGAATTTAAGAGGAACTCTTCTTCGGTCTTCAAAATCTGAGAATGACGACGAGAAACACCACCATGAATTATTTAGACACTCCGAAAGAATCAAAACCGAAGAGGTTGAGCCAACGATTAAAAGAATTTGACAGATCTTGGAGAAAGACATTTGACTGATGATACTCATTCTTACGTCAAACTTTGAAAAGAATTTGAGAGTAACTCCGGGAAGATTAGAAGAGTCAGCTAAGATGCTGGGAAAAGACCTCTGGGTTAGGGCCCACTCAAAAGATACACCGTTGGAATGATTTTGAAGAGAGATTGCACGGGTTGAATAAAATGGCTTGAATGAGAAAACAACCTCGAAAAATAGCTTGAACGAATGCAGAGTGGAAACACGAATCTTTGAGATCTTCGGCACCCTAGATAAACATGAATAGCAAGAGGTGGATGATTAGGAAGTGCACCGGCATAAGAGCACATTAGCAACGATGAAAAGATATGATCGACAAAGCTTGAATTGAATCCACCAGATGAGAAACGAGTGAAGAGTGACAAACTTGAAGCTCCGTTAGTATCTTCCTGAGAATCACCGGATAAGAAACATTCGAAGGAAAAAATAAGAGACTGTGTGTGAATAAAATGGATAGTTGATTTGAATATCTCTGAGTCCTTGAAGAAAAGGGTGTGAGGGCGGGAAAACAAAGGAAACTTGGGGACGGATGAAACAAACCATGATGAGAAAAAACTTAGAGTTGATCTTGTGGGTGTTGGAAATGATTGGATCCACTTGAAGAGAAGCACACCGGTTGAAAAGGATTGACATGACCATCTCGATGATAAAGAAGGATTAATACTCTCATAGAAATATGAGAACACCTCTTAGAAAGGGTATGGAATCCACATTTGACTTCGAAGCAACTCGAATACCAGAACTCAAAACAAAACAAAAGATTGGCTTGCAGAATAAGCCGGAACAAACATATGATAGATCCCATATCGTATCATGTGTCTGTTGGAAAGATATCCTATGTGATACTTTAATTCCGACTTATAAACTCCCAAAACTTTCTGGTTATGCAATCAGGTGTTGGGGATACAGGGGAAGCATAATATCTCACCCAAAGTAACAATTCCTACATCCAGATGTATCCATACTTCAACACCTAACCAAGAAACCTTCAGAAATCATTTACCTCAACCTTCGAAAAGCATCCATTATACGAGTTATGGCAATATTCCCGAACTCCCGCCCTAGTACTGGGTGGCGTCGAGGTTATCTCACCAACAACTGCATAAAAGTGATTTTCGATGTCAGCGAACTCAGGTATTCCAGAACTGCAATGATAAAATTGTGACGACAACACCTCGGAGCTCAACTCCCCGGGACACTGCCACAACCCCTAAATGTTAAGAGGCACCAAGAACGATGTTCTCATCACAAAACCATCGGAACGATTCCAAGATACCCACGTGACACTAAAAAAATTTCATGAAATTTGAGGAGAGAAGAGTCAAAACTCTACGTCAGGAGGCCTCACCAGAGCGATGAAGGGGCTGAGGAGTAAAAAGAATCCTATTCTCCAATATATATAATCCTATGAATCAAAACATTTTGTTCCATACTCAACACCGTCAGCGATTCGATCAAGCAGGGGGCTCCTAAGTCGGGGAAGGCTCTGATTACCAACTTATAATACCCACGATGCGGCTATATCTTGCACGTGTCGGGGCACGACTTAGAGGCACAGTCGCATAGTTGGTTTGTCGCAAGAGGGGTAATCTTCACACAATCCCATGTACTGAAAATGAAGGGGGTAAAGAGTTGGCTTACCATCACCGCTTCACACAAATACAAGTTAAACATACATAAACCAGAATACACTCAAGGTCCGACTACGGAAGCAAAATAAAAGAAGACAACCCCAAATGCTAGATCCCTGTTCGTCCCCAAGTGGGCTCCAGTACTAATCAACCAGAAAAGACACAAAACAACGACCAAGATCTTCATCGAGCTCCCACTTGAGCTCAGTTGCGTCATCTGCACTGGTATCATCGACACCTGCAACTGTTTGGAAGTATCTGTGAGTCACGAGGACTCAGCAATCTCGCACCCACGAGATCAAGACTATTTAATCTTATGGGTAGGAAAGGGGTAATGAGGTGGAGCTGCAGCAAGCACTAAGCATATATGGTGGCTAACATACGCAAATAAGAGCGAGAAGAGAAGCAAAACACGGTCATGAACTAGAAGTGATCAAGAAGTGATCCTGAAACTACTTACGTTCAAACATAACACAAGAACCGTGTTCACTTCCCGGACTCCGCCGGAAAGAAACCATCACGGCTACACACGCGGTTGATTCATTTTAATTAACTTAAGTGTCAAGTTCTCTACAACCAGACGTTAACATATTCCCATCTGCCCATAACCGCGGGCACGGCTTTCGAAAGTTCAAACCTTGCAAGGGTGTCCCAACTTAGCCCGTCACAAGCTCTCACGGTCAACGAAGGATATTCCTTCTCCCAGGAAGACCCGATCAGACTCGGAATCCCAGTTACAAGACATTTCGACAATGGTAAAACAAGACCAGCAAAGCCGCGCGATGTGCCGACAATCCCGATAGGAGCTGCACATATCTCGTTCTCAAGGCAACACCGGATAGGTCAAGCTACGAATAAAATTAGCCCTCGAGTTGCCCCGAGGTGGCCCCGTAGGCTGCCCGGTTCGGACCAACACTTAGACAAGCACTAGCCAGGGGGGGTTAAAATAAAGATGACCCTCGGGAGCGCGACTCCCAAGGGAAAAGTAGGTGGTGGTGAGCCAAATGGTAAAACCATGGTTGGGCCTTGCTGGAGGAGTTTTATTCAAAGCGAACTGTCAAGGGGTCCCCATAACACCCAACCGTGTAAGGAACGCAAAATCAAGGAACATAACACCGGTATGACGGAAACTAGGACAGCAAGAGTGGAACAGAACACCAGGCATAAGGCCGAGCCTTCCACCCTTTACCAAGTATATAGATGCATTAATTAAATAAGATATAATAATGATATCCCAACATATCCATGTTCCAACATGGAACAAACTTCAACTTCACCTTCAACAAGCAACGCTATAAGAGGGGCTGAGCAAAAGTGGTAACATAGCCAAACAACGGTTTGCTAGTAAAGGTGGGTTAGAGGCTTGACATGGCAATATGGGAGGCATGATATAGAAAGTGGTAGGTATCGCGGCATAGCAAAAGAGTGATCAACTAGCAAGCAAAGATAGAAGTGATTTCGAGGGTATGGTCATCTTGCATGAGATCCCGCAAGGAAGAAGAACAAGTCCATGAAGAAGAAAAATGGACATAGTTGAACAGATCCTCACAAACGCGACGTTATCGGAACTAACCCGAAGAAGCAACACCGGAAAGAAGCAAACAACATAGTAAACAACCATCACATGAACATGGCATGATGCACAACCAAGTATGACACATGTCCAGTTTAAAGAGGCATGGCATGGCAAAATGCACAAGCAAAACTACAAGTTAACTGGAGCTCAATATGCAACGAGTTGCATATTGACGAAACACCACATTTAATTATTTAGTTCCCTCCCGTTTAAACTGCTCACCAAATTAAATGCTGTTTAAACATAGCAAGAGGTGGAGCATAAGTAAACTAAACATTTAGGCAAGTTTAAATGAGGTCGGAAATAACAAACAACAATTCCGGTAAATCCCCATATGCATTTAGCAATTTGGTGCAACAACAATTTTAAACATTTAAATGTTATTATCATGATGCGAATGACATGTGCAAGTTTTATGCAGTAATTATGAAAATGTTGACATGATAAGTTATGAGACATTTGTCATCGTGGCGGAAACGGAAGGGGTGCCACGGCAACAAATCCGAAAATGATGCCACGGCAACATTCCGATGATCCGGTAGCTCATAGGGATACCGGTGCAAAAGGAAGTAGGTGTGAGTGTGTCATGCAAGATGATGGGGTGCTCCTGGATACCAAGTTCCCACATGTTGATGGCAAGGCAAGGAGGAACTCGCAAAGAACAACTGAGACATGGTGCAACCACGAGCATCTCATACATCACTCAACATTCGTTCACGGGCGTCATCTCAGTGGTTGTACCTTCGAAGCGTGCAATCGGGATGGTTCGGGTTCATCGAGGGAAGTAGAGGAAGTAGTCGTTCCGCGATGGTAGTAGAAGTAGTGGTACTATCGGTCCTTGACAGTAGTTGTACTCGCATGCTCCAAGGTCAACGGTAGAGGTTCTTGCAATCTCGGCGACGGTGGTGGTACATGTTTATCTTGGACGAGTTTCCGTAGATGTTCGGGTCAATGAGGGGGTACTTGGCGCAACATAGGTCTACGGGGTCATCGGGTACACGTTCACATAGTAGACGTACACGTCGACGGTAGTTGTACTCATATCGTCGTGGAAGTAGTTGTACTCGCGGACTTTGGCGATGGTAGTCGTACACGTATCGACGAGGTACTTGATGTTTCGATCTGTAGTCGTTCGAGCGTCCGTGTGGTCTTGCCGGTGGGGTACTTGGCGCTTGCGGTCCAACTCCGAGGTCATAGCCGTGTAGTCAAACTTGACGAAAATGGGTCTCGCTGGGGACTTGGCGCATCCATCAGGAACTTGGTGGTACTTGGCGAGTTCCATGCTCGATGACCATTGGACTTGGCATCAACAGCAACAGCGCGTGATGCAGGGACTTGGCGCGATGCAGGAGCAACGGCCGCGGGACATGGCGCGGTGCAGGAGGCTAGTTCTGAGCGGGACTTGCAGCAGCAGCGGCAGCGGTGGGAACTTGGCACGGTGGTCTCGCAAGGCATGGGGAGGCTCGAGGCGACAACGTCGAGGAGGAAGACCGGCGACGCAGCTGCGAGCACTGGGAGGCGTGGCTCCGACGAGCAGGGCCGGAGACGAGGTGCAGAAGGGCAGCGAGGGACTCGGCGACGGGGATGCCCTGAAACTATTACTGGTGCCGCTCGTGGTCGTGGGACGCGAAAACCAAGGTCGAAGGCGAGGCGCGGTGGAGGAGCTTGGCGGCGCGGCGGCCGGACGAAGCAGGGAGGCGTACGAGGAGGCTCTGGTGCGGCAGGGCAGCGGTGCTGGCGACGGGGAGGTCTCGCGGCGCGGGTGAGGTCGCCATGGGAGGCGGCTGGAGGTGGGAACGGAGCAGAGGAAGGGAGGTTGGGCGTTGCAGCGGACCGAGGCAGCGGCGCGAGCGGGGGATGCGGTGGTGCTGGTAGGGGAGGAACGCCATGGGGACCGAGCACGGGCGCTCCTCCTGGCAGTGGCTCTGTGTGTGGCGGCACACAGGAGAGATGGGGATCGATCGGGAGAGGAGGCCAGCGAACAAGGGGATAAGGGGGGAGATCGGGCAGGCCTCTTGGGCTGGCTAGGTCAGGCCGCAGCCGGGCCTTAAGCAGGCTGCGATTATGGACTGCTCCCCCTCTCTTCAAATTTTCTAGAAGAATATAGATTTAGAGAAAGGAAGAAAGGGTTAGGAAGAGATTTTGGACGTGGGATTATTTCCTTGGACTCGTAAGAATGAGTTTGATCCAGAAAAATTGTAAGGAGAGATGTTGAAGGCCTTTGAAAGCAACTCACTTGAAATGCATTCAAAAGGGTTTTAATAGGAAGTGGGTGTTTGTAAAGTCCAAAAATGTAGAGATTTAAGGAGGAGCCTCAATAAATGGAGAAACAATTATCGGCAATGTTTGGAGATGGACTCGAAGCAGAAAATGCATGGGATTAATTAATCCCAAAGTTAATGGAATATTTTAATATAGCTCCCTAATAATATTGGGAGACTTTTATATGTTGTAAAGAGAAATCACCATGTGCATTCCCTCAGTTTAAATGGACAAAAGATCCATGCAATTTATTTAATTGAGTTTTAAAATGGGTTGCATGATGACATGATGCAATGCACATGATGCAATGATGAATGCAACGAACCAAACAAATGACACGACGAAACCCGGAAATCATGGAAGGCACCTGAAGCTCCGGTCTTGGGGTGTCACATATGGAATGTTACATCCGGGGTGTTATAGTTCAGAAACCTATGCCTTTTCCGCACAAGTCAACTAAAAAGAATGATGAAGAATTTGAACGCTTTGCTTAAATGCTGAAGCCAGTCTTTTTGCGTACTCACTTGATTGATATCTTGAAAATGCCTCCTTATGCAAAGTATATGAAAGACATCATCACAAATAAGAGGAAAATACCGGAAGCTAAAATCTCCACTATGCTTGCTAATTATACTTTTAAAGATGGAGTACCTAAAAAACTTGGAGATCTAGGAATACCAACTATACCTTGCTCTATCAAAAAGAATTATGTGAAAACTGATTAGTGCGATTTAGGAGCTGGTGTTAGTGTTATGCCTTTCTCTTTATATAAAAGACTTGACTTGAATAAGCTCACACCTGCTGAAATATTGCAAATGGCTGACAAATCAACTGCCATACCTATTGGTATCTATGAGGATGTGCCCATTGTTGTTGCTAATGTTACTATTTTGACTGACTTTGTTATACTTGAGATGCCCGAGGACGACAACATGTCGATTATCCTTGGTAGACCCTTCTTGAATACTGCAGGGGCTGTTATTGATTCCAATAAAAGCAAGGTCACTTTTCATATCAATGGTAATGAGCATACGGCGCACTTTCTAAAGAAACAATTCCAAGTGAATGGTATTAATGTTATTGAAAAATCTCCGACAATCACTATTGGAAGTTTTCAAATACCTCTACCTATTGTAAAAAAGAAATATGAAATGCTTATTGTTGGGGAAATGCATATCCCCATTGAGGTAACTTAGTGATTTACGAAAGTTCTTCGGTTTCGTGCCAACCGAAAGTGGTTGTTGATAAGACTTGATCAACCTTATTAATGGATCATTTTCGAACGGTATGAAGTTGATGAATTTAGACAGGACTACTTTCTGTCTCTACTTTTTATTCTCTGTTTTTATTAGTTAAATAAAATTAAATGCCATGTTTTATCTGTTTTCTGAATTTCCCGTGCAATAAAAAATGACCCAAAAATAAAAGTTCTCAGAATGCCCTGAAAACTTAATATGATTTTTACCTGAATATTTAAGGATTTTTTGTGCAAAAATAATCAGAGGGAGGTGCACCAGGTGGGCACAACCCACCTAGGCGAGCGAGCACCTCTTGGCGCCCTAGGGATTTGTGGTCCCCACGTGGGCCCCCTCACTTATCTCTTTGTCCCACATTGTCACCTACCTCCAAAAAAATAACTCTCCCTCTCCCTCCCGTGTTCTTGCTAATTTTGCTGCCAATTTCGATCTCTTTGCTCGAAACTCCATTTCCGAAACTATTTCAGGAGATTTTTGCTTGGTATGTGACTCCATCATTTGTCCAATTAGTTTTTATTTCAGTGGTTTATACTTTGAATAATTAGCTACTCTTGGTGTTGTTGTAGATGTGCTTGCATGTTGAATTATTAGTGTTCTATGTAGTTTGAATGCTTGCTATGGCCTCTATGTATCTCTATGAGTAGTTACTATTAGTTTTGTGAAGTTTTGGTGGAAAAAAATTGTGAACTAAAAATTCAAATTTTTATTCATAGGAAAAATTGTACGCGAACATGAATATCTTCAGAAAATATGGCTCAAGGAAGAACTCCAAGGGTGTTATTGGGGAGTCTTCTGACAATGATCTCCACCCTCGGAGGTTGGCGGAGGCACGACCGTGCAAATGGCCGCACATCCCATTCCTGCAAGAAGCTAGAATTCATGAGGAGTTCAGGAAATTCATTGCCAATGCCAGTCTCACTGACTTCATCGCAGATGAGTGTGACCAGCACCAAATCCTCACAAATATGTTTGTTCAAAGCTTTACTTTCTTTCCTAGAAATAATCCTCCTGAAATGAGCTTTGATTTATATGCTGAAAACCATTAGATACCGCTTACTGAGTTTTGTGACATATGCATGATACCTTCTGACGGGACCTTGGCTGAGCCTAGGCCGGCTGAGTTTGAGGATTTTTGTTGCACTCTCACAGTGGGTGATGAGAGGAGAGTGTCATCCATCACTGCCGGTGGTTTACATTTTCCTGTTGTTTGTTACTTTGCATATTGCATTACCAAATGATTGCTTGCTAGGGAGAAGGTGGGTGCACTTAGTTCACCAGACCTTGCTGTTTTACGTCGTGCCGTTGAGGGCGACAACACGTGTAGCTTGGGAGCTATCGTGGCTCGTCGCCGGCACCTTAATAAATCTCAGGGCAAAATACATGGTGGGATTTATGCTACTCGTTTAGTGGCTCACTTCGCGGTTGGGATACGCCCTCATGATCACCCTCTGACCAAGGTGTACCTAGACTGTGCAGCCATGGATCACCATCACTTTCTTGCACATGATCATCCTGACATTGCCATAGCTTATAACTTGGTCTATAACATTGACACTCGTGATGTTATCCCCTTGCCTGCACCTGGTTTGTTTGATTCTAATGCCAGGGGCGGATACCGGATTATGCCTGCAAACATCCTCGCCTACTGGAACGCTCATGCTGCTGCAGAGGCTGCACAGGCACCTCCACAGTTGGATCAGTGGATGCCCTCTCCTCAGCAGTGGGATGAGTGGATGCGTGCTCCTCAGGATCCATACTACCCTCCAGGATACTGATTCACTACCAAGTTAGGCCAAAAGCCTAAGCTTGGGGCAGTACGTGTTTCTCACTGACATTATGTTCATGTTCATATATCATTCTATTTGTCGGTGTTCACACTTTTTCATTGTATCATCCATGCTTAGATTTATTTTCTTGCTTTGTTCTTGCGTGTTTGTTAAAACTTTAGAAAACCCCAAAAAATTAGTTGTAGCAATTTACTTTCTATGAATGCTAAATAGTTTTTCTCGTTTTTGTTTGCTTGCTAAAGAAAACCAAAAACTCCAAAAATATTTCAGTGTGTTTCTCTGAATTTCTTTTGTTTTATTCGAGTTGTACCAAGGAGAAGGCCACGATGAAAATGTTGAGTGGCTCTCATAAGGAATAGAAATTGAACTAATAAGAGCCCATTTTACCTTGTCTTCTCCTATTGAATAAAATGTTTGCAGATTCCAGCTTAGTCCATGGCACTCTTGCACTATTATTATTATTTTCATATCATTCAGTCGTGCAAGTGAAAGGCAATAATGACGACATTCGATGAGCTGGACGTGGCAAAGAGAAACTGGTATGAACTCAACTTGTTTTGTCTGTGTAAATATGTTTAACCTAGTGCGCATGATTCAGCCAATTATGATTAAACATGTTTGCAATGACAATTTGAGATTATAGTTTCTCATGCCATGCATAAGTAGCTGGGAGTGGATAATGATTTATCTTGGATATCAACATAGCAGTAAAATGATTGTGATGTAGTATGATGATATGGTATCCTCCTCTGAATGTTCGAGTGGCTTGACTTGGTACATGTTCATGCATGTAGTTGAATCAAAACCAACATAGCCTCTATAATATTTATGTTCATGGTGTTCTATCCTACTCATGATAGTTTCCAAAGTTACTTATGCATAATGTCTGGTCATGATCGTTGTTGCTCTCTAGCTGGCCACTTCCCAGTCTTAAAATTGCTAGCATTCGCCTATACTAAGTGGGGATTCTGCTTGTACATCAAAAACCTTGAGCCCAAAGTTATTCCAGATGAGTCCACCATACCTACCTATATACGATATTAGTCTGCCGTCCTAAGTAAATTTGCATGTGCCACCTCTAAAAGCTTCTAAAAAAATTATCTGTTTTGTGTACCTGGATCGTTCATGCAACGACAGGAGGTGGTCGATATCTTTCGTGCTAAGCATGTTATCCTCAGGTCGAGTGTTTACTCACTCGCCATCGCACGAGGAAATGGGCGGTAATAGGGATTCCCAGTCCCGAACTCAAAATTGCAAATAATTAAACAAAACTCCCCCGAGACTAATGTTGGTATGGACAGCACCTGGTAATGAGGTGGAGTTGCAACAAGCGCTAAGCAAATATGGTGGCTAACATACGCAAATAAGAGTAAGATGAGAAGCTACGCAACAGTCATTAAGCCAGAAATGATCCAAAAGTGATTCTGAACTACTTATGTTCATACATAACCCAAACCATGTTCACTTCCCGGACTCCGCCGAAAAGAGACCATCACGGCTACACACGCGGTTGATTCATTTTAATTAAGTCAAGCGTCAAGATCTCTAGAACCGGATATTAACAAATTTCCATCTGCCACATAACTGCGGGCACGACTCTCAAAGTTTAAACCTTGCAAGGGTGTCCAAACTTAGCCCATGACAAGCTCACGATCCGCGGAGACAATCCTCCATCGCGGGACCCTCCGGTCAGGCTCGGAATCCTGGTGCACAAGATATTTCGACAATGGTAAAACTAGTCTAGCAAGACCTCCCGACGTGCCAACACCCTGATAGTAGTCGCGCATGTCTCGTCTCAGGCCACGATCGGATTGTCCAAACTTCCGGTTGGCCAATCCAGAGTTGCCCCTGGCGGCCACTGGCGGTTGACAGGTTTGGACCAACACTCATGACGAGCATTGGCCCGGGGGGGTTAGTTATGTCCACGGGGTCCGAAAAGTCCCTATGCAGTTCTAGTTGTAAAAGGGCAAATGGTAAAACCATTGTTGGGCCTTGCTGGAGGAGTTTTATTCAAAGTGAACTATCAAGAGGGGCCCATAAACCCTCACCGTCTTGGGGACGCAAAATCAAGTAACATAACGCCGGCATGACGGAAACTAAGGCGGCAAGAGTGGAACAAAACACCAAGAAAAAGGCCAAGCCTTACACCCATTGACAAGTATATATATGCATTAATTAAATAAGAGATATTGTGATATCCCAACATGTCGTGGAATTTTCACGGCAGATGTCCTAGTGAAAGGACTTAGTCGTGGAGCCATCGCAACTAGGAAGCTTAAAGGGGTTAATCGGGACAAAGGACACAAGAGGTTTATACTGGTTCGGCCCCTTGCAGTGAAGGTAAAGCTTAGTCCAGTTGTTGTGGTATTTCTAGGTTTCGTTGACCAAGGAGCAAAATATGCTAGCTTAGCTTCTCGATCTATTGTCTCTTACCCTAAGCCGCCACCGGGTCATCCCCTTATATACACGGGTTGACGCTTGGTGGCCTATAGAGTCCTGGCCGGCTCATATCACGTGTCCGGCTCGGTGACTTCCTTTACATGTATTTATTTACAAGTCTTTCTTACCCATGGCAGTTTACAATCACGGACCTCAAGCCGCCTCTGGGCTTGGGCCTACTACAAGTCTTATACTAAACCATCGCCTTGTATATTCACTGAACTTTTACTAACCCGCCATTAGGATTGACCCGACCCCATCTGGGTGGGGCATACCTGGTAGTCATATCCCCAACATTAGGCCCCAGGTTGATTTGACCTTTGTTCTTGTCAATCTCTAACACTTTAAACGAAATCCATCCTCCTTTTTTGTAAAAGCTCTTGTAACCCGCCATGATGTCATCTTCGACGGATCCTTATCCTTAAATGTATTCCGAGAATCGAGGCGTCCATTTAGCTGGATAATCATTACTTTGGTCTTCCTCGATTTTTGCGCCTGCCTGTTCACTTATCCCCTTATAAATAGGCTCGGCCAGTCTTTCCTCTTTCTTCTTCTTCCTCTCGCACCTTCTCTCCCACTCGAGCTCCGCCGCCGCCGCAGCGCACCGTCGTCCTCAACTCTGGCCGCTGCATCACCCTGAGTCTGTCCAGAGAACGGTGGCAATCCTCCATAGCAACTCCGCTCCCGTAAGCTCTCGCCTTCTCACCCCCATAGATCTGCATTAGGGTTCGAGAGATTTCCTTTTTGTGTTCTTAGCTTTTCGTCGTAGATTCGTTGAAACTTCTCTTACCACGCCCTCTTTTGATCTAAAAGTAGTACAGAACTTATGCGGTAGCTGTTTCTCATCCATTTTAGACGCTAGCAGATCCCCTTCTCTTGTATAAATGCCTCTTTAGAACTAACGAACTCCTCTGGGCTCGTTTTTTAGGTCTAACTTTATTTTTCTTTTATGAACCATTTTGATCCATAATAATAGCCACAGCTTGCGAAACCTGTTTGTCTCAACACTTATTCAATTTTGATTCTGGCAACCTTTGAATACTTTTTAGTCATGGCGGCTTATGACTCCGGCTTATTTTTCCTTTACATGTCATTAGCCCTTATTTAAGCTGCCATTACTCATCTGTACTATAATCATGAAGCTATAACTTCATCAATAAATTGAATCGGTGAATTACTTTCCTTTCAGCTTGCCCTTACTTCATGATGCTGTCCAAAGCGCCAACAGCCTGCAACTGGGTCCCTTCCACAGTTACTGAGGATACCTTGAAGGAATTCGTCACCATAGGATTTTTTCCAAAGAAAAGCATTATGTCTGATCGTGCTCCTGACCCGGACGAAGAACGGCCTCAGCCCAAAGATGGTGAAGTTATCATTTTCACTGATCACATGAATCGCGGCTTCTCACCACCCGGCTCAAAGTTCTTCCGAGATGTTCTGCATTTTTCAAGCTTCGTCCACAAGACATTGGACCCAACTCTATATCCAATATCTGCAATTTTCAAGTTCTTTGTGAGGTATATCTTCAAGAAGAACCGACTGTGGAGCTCTTCAGAGAGTACTTTTACTTGAACCGCCAGAATGAGTGCACCAACGGCCTTAGCTTGGAACTTGGCGGAATTTCAATTCAACACCGACAAGGTGCCATTTTTCCTTTAGTGGTCTTCGAGGGAGTCCTGGATTAGGGGGTCCTCGGACAGCCGGACTATATCCTTCGGCCGGACTGTTGGATTATGAAGATACAAGATTGAAGACTTCGTCCCGTGTCTGGGTGGGACTCTCCTTTGCATGGACAGCAAGATTGGAAATTCGGATATGTAGATCTCCTCCCTTGTAACCGACTATGTGTAACCCTAGCCCCCTCCGGTGTCTATATAAACCGGAGGGTTTAGTCCATAGGACAACAACAATCATAATCATAGGCTAGCTTTTAGGGTTTAGCCTCTACGGTCTCGTGGTAGATCAACTCTTGTAATAATCATATCATCAAGATCAATCAAGCAGGAATTAGGGTATTACCTCCATCGAGAGGGCCCGAACTTGGGTAAATATTGTGTCCCCCGCCTCCTGCTACCTTAGACGCACAGTTCGGGACCCCCTACCCGAGATCCACCGGTTTTGACACCGACATTGGTGCTTTCATTGAGAGTTCCACTGTGTCATCACCATAAGGCTTGATGGCTCCTTCGATCATCGGCAACGATGCAATCCAGGGTGAGGTTTTTCTCCCCGGACAAATCTTTGTATTCGGCGGCTTCGCACTGCGGGCCAACTCGTTTGGCCATCTGGAGCAGATCGAGAGCTATGCCCCTGGCCGTCAGGTCAGGTTTGGAAACTTAAACTATATTGCCGACATCCGGGGAGACTTGATCTTCGACGGATTCGAGCCCGTGTCAGGTGCGCCGCATAGTCACGACGAGCATGACTTAGCATTGCCTCCAGACGGTGTTCGGGAGATCACACCTATGGTAACTCCAGCCCTCGATCCGAAGCTGATCGCGCTGTCCGAGGACGGGTGGATGGACCCCGCCATGGAGGCCGCACACTCAACGGCGATAGAGCCGAATACGGACTTCACCTCCTACGAGACCTGTGTTGCCAGATCCTTGGATTCGTCCCCGGCCACGGGCCCCGAATCGCCTGCATTCGTGCCTATCGAATCTGATTGGGCGCCGATCATGGAGTTTTCCTCCGCGGATATCTTTCAGCACTCGCCCTTGGGCGATGTGCTAAATTCATTAAGGTCTCTCTCCTTGTCAGGAGGCCCTTGGCTGAAGAAATTCGTCCCCCACCCACCACCCACTTAATAGCCATTGTCGATGACTTAACCGACATGCTTGATTTTAGCTCCGAAGACATCGACGGTATGGACGACGATGTAGGAGAAGAACAAGAACCACCGCCCACAGGGCGCTGGACTGCCACCTCATCATATGATATATACATGGTGGACACCCCCAAAGAAAGCGATGGCAATAAGGCAATAGAGGATAATCTCCTCGAGAAGCAATCTAAGCACCGGCATCAACGGCGCCGCTATAAGCCCCGCCATAGCAAAAATGGCTATACCTCTACAAGAGACAATAACACTACGGATAGCACCGAAGACGAAGACAATCGCCTCCAGCCAGGCCTCGAGCGGGAGGATGGGCAAGCTAGCCCGAAGGAACAGGCACCAGGCGGAGAATCAGAGGATGACAATTACATGCCTCTCTCTGAAGGCGAGGTGAGCCTCGGCGATGAAGAATTTATCGTGCCTGAGGATCCCGCCGAACAGCAGCGCTTCAAGCGCCGACTTATAGCCATAGCAAAAAGCCTGAAGAAAAGGCAACAGCAGCTTCAAGCTGATCAAGATCTGCTAGTGGATAGATGGACCAAGGAGCTGGCAGCCGAGGAATACGAACTCGAGCGCCCAACCAAAAGTTACCCAAAGCGCAGGTTGCTACCCCAACTCAACGAGGAAGCATTAATGCCTACACTACCAGCGTATGATGTGGCTGATCGGCCACCTCGTGGCCGAGACAAAGCGGTGCATCAGCCTGAAGTACAGCCTGCACCCCGTCGCCAGTCAAACAAAAACACCAAGGCCCGGGGCAACACGCAGTACCTGCAAGACGTATTGGAAAACAAAGCAGGACATACAAGATCGATCTATGGATCACTTCAACCTCTTGAGCACTGCGTTGGTTTTCCCCGAAGAGGAAGGGATGATGCAGCAAAGTAGCGTAAGTATTTCCCTCAGTTTTTGAGAACCAAGGTATCAATCCAGTAGGAGGCTACGCGCGAGTCCCTCGTACTTGCACAAAACAAATAAATCCTCGCAACCAACGCAAATAGGGGTTGTCAATCCCTATAAGGCCACTTACGAGAGTGAGATCTGATAGATATGATAAGATAATATTTTTGGTATTTTTATGATAAAGATACAAAGTAAAATAAAGGCAAAGTAAATAGCAAAGGAAATAACTAAGTAGTAGGAGATCAATATGATAAAGATAGACCCGGGGGCCATAGGTTTCACTAGTGGCTTCTCTCGAGAGCATAAGTATTCTATGGTGGGTGAACAAATTACTGTTGAGCAATTGACAGAATTGAGCATAGTTATGAGAATATCTAGGTATGATCATGTATATAGGCATCACGTCCAAGACAAGTAGACCGACTCCTGCCTGCATCTACTACTATTACTGCACTCATCGACCGCTATCTAGCATGCATCTAGAGTATTAAGTTAAAAACAGTGTAACGCCTTAAGCAAGATGACATGATGTAGAGGGATAGACTCATGCAATATGAAGAAAACCCCATCTTGTTATCCTCGATGGCAACAATACAATACAGGCCTTGGTGCCCTTACTGTCACCGGGAAAGGACACCGCAAGATTGAACCCAAAGCTAAGCACTTCTCCCATTGCAAGAAAAAATCAATCTAGTAGGCCAAACCAAACTGATAATTCGATGAGACTTGCAAAGATAACCAATCATACATAAAATAATTCAGAGAAGATTCTAATATTATTCATAGATAGACTTGATCATAAACCCACAATTCATCAGTCTCAAAAAACACACCGCAAAAAGAAGATTACATCGAATATATCTCCACAAGAGAGGGGGAGAACATTGTATTGAGATCCAAAAAGAGAGAAGAAGCCATCTAGCTACTAACTATGGACCCGTAGGTCTGAGGTAAACTACTCACACTTCATCGGAAGGGCTATGGTGTTGATGTAGAAGCCCTCTGTGATCGATGCCCCCTCTGGCGGAGCTCCGGAATAGGACCCAAGATGGGATCTCGTGGATACAGAAAGTTACGGCGGTGGAATTAGGGTTTTGGCTCCATATCTGATCGTTTGGGGGTACGTGAGTATATATAGGAGGAAGAAGTACGTCGGTGGAGCAACAGGGGGCCCACGAGGGTCGAGGGCGCGCCTGGGGGGGGGGGGGTAGGCGCGCCCCCCTACCTCGTGGCCTCCTGTTACGTGTCCTGACGTAGGGTCCAAGTCTCCTGAGTTGTATTCGATGAGAAAATCACGTTCCCGAAGGTTTATTTCCGTTTGGACTCCGTTTGATATTCCTTTTGTTTGCAACCCTAAAACAGGCAAAAAAACAGCAATTCTGGGTTGGGCCTCCGGTTAATAGGTTAGTCCCAAAAATAATATAAAAGTGCACTATAACGCCCAATAATGTCCAAAACAGTAGATAATATAGCATGGAGCAATCAAAAATTATAGATACGTTGGAGACGTATCAATCACGGGGGCGCCCCAACGCATGACGACGACCGTCACGCCAGATATGCTAAAAGCAAATCCGGCCGGGCCGAATATAGCAGACAAGACTCGTATGAACTGCGTCGTGATATAGCCCGGCACAGAGGTGCCGCACACCACTGATGAAGTAATGGATCACGAATTCCCTGAAGGTTTTAAACCCGTGAATATTGAATCATATGATGGCACAACAGACCCCGCGGTATGGATCGAAGATTTCTTCCTCCACATCCACATGGCCCGCGATGACGATCTACATGGCATCAAGTACCTCCCATTAAAACTCAAAGGACCTGCTCAGCATTGGCTCAATAGCCTGTCGGCAAACTCCATTAGCAGTTGGGAGGACGCATTCCTTGACAACTTCCATGGCACTTATGAGCGACCACCGGATGGCGATGACTTGAGTCACATAACCCAACAGCCAGGGGAATCAGCCAGGAAATTCTGGACTTCGTTCCTAACTAAAAAGAACCAAATCGTCGACTGTCCGGATGCCGAGGCCTTAGCGGCATTTAAGAGTAACATCCGCGACGAGTGGCTCGCCCGACACCTCGGCCAAGAAAAGCCGAAGTCCATGGCAGCACTCACGACACTCATGATCCGCTTTTGTGCGGACGAGGATAGTTGGCTAGCTCATAGCAACAACACATCAAGAAACCCTGGAAATTCATATGCCAAAGATAGCAACGGCAGGCCATGCTGCAACAGATACAAACATTGTAACAACGGCGACAACGCCGAAGACACGACAGTTAATGCCGGATTTAGTGGCCCTAAATCCGGTCAGCAGAAAAAGGCGTTCAAAAGAAGCAATCCGGGCCCGTCCAGCTTGGACCGCATACTCGATCATTCGTGTCAAATTCACGACACCCCTGATAAATGAGCCAACCACACCAACAGAGAATGCTGGGTGTTCAAACAGGCCGGCAATTTGGATGCCGAAAACGAGGAAAAGGGTCTGCATAGCGACGATGAGGAGGAGCCCCGGACGCCGAACACAGGAGGACAAAATAAATTTCCTCCCCATTTGAAAACAGTAAACATGATATACGCAACCCATATTCCCAAGCGGGAACGGAAGCTTGCACTGAGGGACGTCTATGTGATGTAGCCAGTCGCCCCAAAGTTTAACCCATGGTCTTCTTATCTGATCACCTTCGATCGCAGGGACCACCCCACCAGTATCCGTCATGGCGGTTCTGCCGCATTGGTCCTTGACCCAATCATTGACGAATTTCACCTCACTCGAGTCCTTATGAACGGTGGTAGCTATCACAGCCCTAGAATTCTGCTTTGTATTTAGTTGCATCAGTGAGTGGCATCCATGCATCATGTTTAAATTCCTTTTAAATTTGAAATGGGGATTGGTAAACCCTAGCACCAAATGAAATTCTAATAGGTTCAAATAAAATATTTTCAATGACCCAGAATGCCCTTTGGAAATGTTCGTGATTTATGATAAAGGTGAAAACCTCTGCCAAAAATGATGAACATAATTATAAGTCATTCCTGGATTTTTGAATTAAATCATAAAGTATTTGAATTTGAGCATTTAAATGCTATAAATAATTTAAATGTTCAAATAATGTTGGAACTATTTTTGGGCCACTGAAATAATTCAGCAAGTGTCCATGAATATTTTTAGGATTTTAGGAAATGCCTTGGTATTTTTCCTAAGCTCAAAACTACAGCAGAAAACTAGAAAACAGAAACAAAAGTAGAAAGGCAGAGAGGGAAAGAAACCCATCTAACTTACCGCAGCACATTTAGCCGGCCCGCTACTGTGCAGCCCACCTGCCAATCATCTTCTCCACCGCACCAGTAGACAGGGCACGTGTGCTCGACGCGCGCGCGCTCACCGCGCGCCACGCAGCATCTGCCTGGCTGCCTCCTGAGACACGTCGATGATGCGGGCGACTTCGCCGCTGCCGTCCGCATCGAGCCATCCCTCTCGGCTCACTTTCCCCTCGTCCCACCGCTTCTTCCCCCCAATGCCGAAGCCGCCACGAGCAGGCCACCACTGTTCTCACAGCCACCGCCGCCGCCTCGTTGAACCACCATGTCCAGGAGGTTCCCCGCGTCTCCCTCGACCTCTGTGCTGAAGCATGCGACCGCGGGCGCCCCGAAAGGTCGCCCTCGAGCTCGTCACCACCGCATCTTCTCGCCGGACTTCATCGACGATTCACCACCTACCGGTCCTCCCCGAGCCCGCTGAGCCTCCCGTCAAACCACCGTGAGCCGTGCTACCTTTCCCCGTTGTTTCCCTCGTCGGACACGTGCCGTAGCTACCGCTCCCGTCAGCTCCCGAGCTCGCCGCCGCCGGCCATGACGCCACCGCGACCACAACTGCTGTCGCCTGCGTCCGATCCCATTAACGTTCTCAAAAGCTCCACAGCAAGCCAAATCCACCACCCGCACCTCCTACCGTGCAATGCAGCCCCTCCAGGCAACCCCGTGCTCCGGCCGCCGCCCAAGTGGTCGCGGCGGTCGACCCCGGCCTCCCTGCGCCCAGCTGCATGCACCCCTGGATGGGGGCGTGCGAGGGCTCCCCCTGGTGCCCTCAGCGCGGCAAGCCGCAGCCTCTAGCGCCACTCCGGCGAGCTGCGCCGCGTCTGTGTGTCGCCGGCGACTAACCCCGGCGGTTGCCGATGTGGCCGTCATTAGATTATGGACTAATTAACCGTATTAGTTAACACTAGTCACTGACAGTGGGTCCCAGTTTGTTAGTTTACTGTTAACCAAAACAATTAGGCTAATTAGCAAAACCAGTGGACCCATGTGTCAGTTTTGACCGAGCTGACGTGGACCTTGACCGGTCCCACCTGTTAGTGACCCAAGCCAGCACTGTTACACTGACCAGTGGGCCCCACTGGTCAGGTTTGACCCAGAACACCTCAGTTGACCTGTTGACGTCACAGCTATGTCATGCTGACGCAGTAAATCATTTTCTGGATTTTAAATAATTAGAAAATTCTAGAAAATGTGTAAAACTTCAAAAATTAATAGTAATTCAACTGTAACTCCAAATCAAACAAATTATATATGAAAAATGATCAGAAAAATCCAATCTATCCATCTGTACCATTTTCATGCATGTTAGAACAACTTAAGGCCACTGTTTAGGACAAATCAAATGAATGGCATTTAAATAACCACATGTGGAGTTTGAATTTGAACTTTGGGTTCAAACCAACTTCATTTAATTGTGTTGCTAGTTGCATTAGCTCAATCAACAGCATATTGCCATGTCATGATCATACATCACATTGTTGCATCGCATTGATTGTGTTCTTCCTTGTTTGCCGGTAATTGTCCCCTCTCAGTAGACGATGTTCTGACGCTGTGATCGTTGACACTGATGAAGACCCAATGATATCTTCAGAAGTGCCAGGCAAGCAAAACCACCTTGTTCATTCCGATACAATCCCACTCTCTCGCTCTTGCTGTCTTTTACTGCATTAGGACAACACCGTTTCAACTGTTACATGTTGCGGTAGCTGAACCCCTTTCCTCTGCATGACCTGTCATTGCCACGGTAAATAGATGAAACCCACTAGCATGAGTAGGAATTGTTTGAGCCCTGATGAGCATACTCAGTCATGCTTGTTTTCATGCCTGCTACTGCTTAGAGTTGAGTCCGATCTGATTCATCGGGAATGAAGTGGAACATGGTGAACATGTGCTAAGTGTGTGAACACGATTTGGTAAAGGTAGCGGTGAGAGGCCATGTAGGAGTACATGGTGGGTTGTCTCATTGCAGCCGTTCTCAGGAACTGAGTTTGTGTTTGTGATGCATGAACAGCTACTACCACACATTGGGTTCCGGTAACTCGGCCCCTCTCGGCTTATTAATCAACTCGATCTCTGTCCAGGAGTTGCAACTAGTTTCTGGTGTTTGTAGGTAGTCTTAGTAGTCTACCAAGTGGCACCCGGTACATGTGGGCTTGGGACAGACTAGGCACAGTGGCACGGTGTACCAAGTGGCACCCGGATGGTGGGCTTGGGAACCCTGCTCACATTGTTTGGGGCCGTGAGCGACACCCCGGCCGGATCTCCTTGCGGATGGAACCCGAATAGGCGATAAACCTAGACTAGAGACTTGTCGGTTAGTCAGGTCGTGGCCGACACCCTCGCCCGGCTACCACTTGAAGGTTGCCGAGGTACATGACGTGTACAGGGCGATAAGTGGTGAGAGCGTGTGTGAAGAAGTACACCCCTGCAGGGTTATCATTATCTATTCGAATAACCGGATTCCTCGGATATGGAAACTTGGACCCCTTGCATAGTTCATAGACATGTGAAAGTGGATACTCTAAAATGCGCAAGATAAGCGTGAGTGTTATGGATGGCGTTCTCGTAGGGAGACGGGAGCGGATCCATAGTGGTGTATTGGTATGGTGAATATGTGGACTCGTGTGCGCCACCTCAAAAGAGTTACTTGCAGTCGTAGTTCAGGTTAGCCATTGAGTCAAAGCTGGCTTGCTGCAGTTAAACTCCACCACCCCCTTTGATGATACCGATGCACATGTAGTTAGTTCTGATGTAAGTCTTGCTGGGTACATTTGTACTCACGTTTTCTTATTTTATGTTTTGCAGAGAGATTTCAGTCTCGCTAGTAGTTCCGCGTGGACTTCGATGTTTAGCTTGTTACCTCAACTACGATCTTGTACCCTTGGGAGGGTCTTCCAGATAGTCAGGCTTCTCAGCCTTTTTCATTTTTAGTTGTCTGTACTCAGACAAGTTAAGCTTCCGCATGTGCTTTGACTTGTATGCTCTGAATGTTGGGTCATGTTACCCATGTTTGTAATATCCCGCTCCTCGGAGCCTAATGAATAAATACTTGAGTCGTAGAGTTATGTTGTGATGCCATGTTGTATTTACACATATCGAGCATATTGTGTGTATGAATGAAATGCTTGGTATGTGTGGGATCCGACAACCTAGTTGTTTATCCTTGGTAGCCTCTCTTATGGGGAAATGTAGTCTTGTGCTTCCATGAGCCATAGTAGTCTGCTATAGCCCGGTTCACCGGAGTCCTGCTAGCCCAGCACTACTGCTCCGGAGCACTTGACTGGCCGGCATGTGATTCACTTCGTTCCTGTGTCTGTCCCTTCGGGGAAATGTCACGCGGTGACATCCGGAGTCCTGCCTAGCCTGCTACAGCCCGGGTTCCCGGAGTCCTGTTAGCCCAGTGCTACAGCCCGGATTCACACGCTGCTGACCGACATGCTCGATGTTGATTCATGTATGCATGTCCCCGTAAGTTAGTGCCACTTTGGGTTCACGACTAGCCATGTCGGCCCAGGTTCTCTGTCATATGGATGCTAGCGACACTATCATATATGTGAGCCAAAAGGTGTAAACGGTCCTGGGCCATGGTAATGCGACACCCATGGGAATACCGTGCGTGAGGCCGCAAAGTGATATGAGGTGTTACAGGCTAGATCGATGTGACTTAGAATCGCGGTGCTGACAACTTTGGTATCAGAGCCTGACTGCCTGTAGGATTACCAAGCCAACCCGGTCGAAGTCGTGTCTTGAAATGCTTTAGTTATGTAAGGGAATTGATTGTGGAAGGGAACGTAAGGCTCTTTTTAATCCTTTACCCTATGGCCTTCTAATCTGAGTCATCCTCTTCTCTTCTACGAGGATTAAGAACTAGGCTTCTCATCTTTCTATCAGGATCACGTGTTACTAATCTATAGACTCTTAGGATTGTTGGATTTAAGCCCCAGTTCAGTTTCTACTACTTCCGTGTGTTCATAGTTGGGCTCGGAACCTTGATATTGTGCTTCTAAGTGGTCATGCCACCATTTTGCAGGATGTCTCAAATCATTTTGAGCATTTATAGCCGTTATGCTGTCCGAGTCATCCCAGGTTTCTAAATAGTCTGATGCATTTGCAAATCCCTTCTTTCCGTTCCCGTTGTCCCTTTGGGCCAGTTCGACCACACTAATCGTTTTGTTGAGGTACTCCATTGCCTTGACATATATGTTGGAGCTATTACTATGACCATAGGTGTCTTAGAGGATCACCTAGTAATCCAGCCATGTTTTGTGTTCAAGTGTGATGATTCTGGCCATTCTTCTCGAAAGCATCTCGTGATGTTATTTAGTTAGTAGGTATTCTACTCCTGGGTTTTGAACCCGAGATTCACCCTACTTCATGTTGTTAGAATTTGCTAGTTCCCTTAAGATATTAGCAACCTTGTGATAGTCCTCGAGGTATGTGGTATATCGTTCTTCCAATACGATGAGCCAATATGGAAGAAGCTATTTGAAACAAAAGATCACAATCAGAGTACTCTTGAGGAGTCCTCCATTCATAATTGTGACTCTGCCAGTCCTACCTCTCTGCATGGGTTATCCAGAAGAAACATGTTGAACTTGGTTCAACATACTAATCTATGCATCCACAACTCAGAAAGATATATGTTCTTTGAGCTGTCCCCCTTTAGTTATATTCCGACCTTCATCTATCAATTGATAGTCAAGAGTATGTGAGCATTCGTTCATCGGTGCTTATCGTTCTTGTGGTCCGTCAAGCCATTCTAGTTCAGAATGACTAGGAGAAAACAAACTCCAGAACCTCATCCATATCTAGGATTGGGTCAAAGCAATTGTATTCCGCAGATCAAAATGCCAATCCAGCTTTTGCTCTATTCTACCTTGAAGTGTTACCATCTTCATGTCAAGAATATCATAGGAATTGCACCATCTCTTATGAATTTTGACACAATGATACTTCTTGCCATCATTTTTCATTCCTCGGTCCCATGTTGCCACAACCGAAATGCCGGCAAGTGAACCATGATGTGTGAAATCAATACTCCTAGCAACCATGTTGCTTGGTAGTTAATGGACACTAATATCATTCTTAGCGTGTTGGTTATCGAAACACTATTCTAGGATTGATCGTGCTACCTTGTTCTTATTTCTGGTGCACTCTTCGATCTTTGAGTTAGGATTGAATCCCTTGCTCTTTTGATCATATCGTCTTGTCTAAAAAGCAAGATTGTTCTCGAGGTTAGTAATATATCGGTGGTTCATGATTTCCCGATTATCTTCTCAGAAGTATCACCAGGTTGTGCCCTGACTGTTATGTTGAGCTCGTGGTCAAGTTGGTTTCTTGTAACCACCCCTTCTCCAAGAACCTGTGTAGGATATCCTTGAGCTAGTTGGTTGAGCTAGAGAACAACTTGGAGAGTTGGAAGATAAAAGCTTGCCTAACTTAGTTCGTTCCAAAGAGATACTCTTGTGTAGTGTGTGTTGAGGAAAGATGATATCTCCATCGATTGGCCCTCGGGATCAGTTGTTGGATCTATTGACTTGTCAAAACTTTGACTTGAGTATGGGATATTGTCAAGTCAAATCAGAACCAACGATGTTCGTAATGTTGTCTTACTCGTGGTTGATCCCTCGAGCATACACCATTACATCCTTTGGTCTGACCAATGCTATCATCGTGTTCACATGATGGTGGGAGTCGAGTGATATGGAAATTCCGATGAGTTGTTGTTGAGCCCATCAGCAGCATTTTGTCTCCCCCATGATTCATGTTAAACATCAATCAAGTGTTGAAAATTTTGTAAGCAATGCCTTCGTGTTCCATTCATGAAGCTTATGCTTGGATGGAAGAAGTGACTTCCCCGAATTCATGTGCAAATTTGGTGCAAGTTGCCGCCGTGAGTTCGAGAAAGATTGTTTTTGTTTCCTCTGGTACCATCCCAAGTCAGTTATGCATGTGCGAATGTATTCTATGGTTTGGTAGATTAATTACCTCCACTCCATATGTATTCCCTAGAACACCAAGCCAATGATTGATTTGTTCAAGGATAAGAAGTTCAACTGTTATTCCCGAAGGGCCCAGACGGACATGCACAAGACTTCGTTATCTTCAATGATGGTTCCCCACTTGAACTCGGTAGTGTTTTATTGTAAGACTGCTATGTGGTCATGCTTGTCTGAGACAACGTGTTCACATGTGTGTAGCAGAAGCCGCTCATGCTTTGGAGCTTGCTACCGTAGTTCATTTACCGAGAATCTTGCAACGTCATCTCGTCGGTTTGTGTTGCTAATTTTCTATTCCAGACATGTTGTTTGAAATATTCCATTCCCAACCAGATCTGAATCTCAGGCAGATATGATGGTTGGATCATTCCCAACATTTGCATTTTGTTCCCAGCTTGCACCCCATTATGCCAAATTCCCATGGGCTATCCTTCTCGGTAATTGTTGTCCCGAATCATCTTCAAAAGTGGTCCTGCCATGGGTCCCTTCCATTTCCGGTGATAAGCAAAAATCATCCATTGCGTTATCTTCAACAAGGTTGTAACGCCCCAGATGTAACTTTCCATATTTGTATCCAACTCTTGCCGTCTCCGGCGCTAAGTTATATTTATTTCTCGGGTTGGGTCTTTGTCTTCGTGTGTGTTGTTTTCGTTTTCATGCATCTCATATCATGTCATCACGTGCATTGCATTTGCATACATGTTCATCTCATGCATTCGAGCATTTTCCCCGTTGTCCGTTTTGCATTCCGGCGTTTCGTTCTCCGCCGGTGGTCATTTCTAGCTTTCTTTCTTGTGTGGGGATTAAACATTTCCGAATTGGACCGAGACTTTCCAAGCGGCCTTGGTTTACTACCGGTAGACCGCCTGTCAAGTTTCGGGTCATTTGGACTTCGTTTGATACTCCAACGGTTAACCGAGGGACCGAAAAGGCCTCGTGTGTGTTGCAGCCCAACACCCCCCAAATTTGGCCCAAACCCACCAAACTCTGCTCCATGTCCTAGAGCGTTCGATCACGATCGTGTGGGCGAAAACCGCACCTCATTTGGACTCTCCTAGCTCCCTCTATGCCTATATATACACCCCTCCGTTTTCGGATCTCTCCCTCTCCCCGAAACCCTAAAAAAAACAGATCCCCGCCAGATCCGCGCCGACGGACGTGTCCGCCCCCGGCCGGACAGCGTCCGCCGCTGCAGCCCGCCCACTCGGGGGCCGCCACGTCACCCCCGCCGCCGCCGCCTCCCACCGCGGCCCGGGAGCCCGCATCCGGCCCCCGCGGCCCGGTGAGCTCCGCCGCCGCCCGGGACTCGCCTCCCGCCGGGATCCGCCGCCTCCCCGACCTCCGGCGACCGGCGCCGTCGCCGCCGCCGCACCGGCCGCCGCCGCGCCGCGCGCCCGCGCCTCCGTGGCCGCGCCCTCGCCCGCGGCCGGCCCCGCCGGCCACCTCGCCGCCCCTCGTCGCCCCGGCGACCACCGGATCCGCCCCGGCCGCCTCCTCCCGCGACTCCGGCGGCCAAGTCCGGCCAGCTACAGTGTTCCCCGCCGCCGCCTCGGAGTCCGTGCCCGATCCAGATCTGGATCTGGGATATTTCGGTTGACCTCTCTCCCCCGAAACCCTAATTTTCGTGCTATCTTTGACTGCTTGTATCTCCACAACCGTAGCTCCGTTTTGGGCGTATGATATATCAAAATCTTTGTCTCGACATGTACATAATTTCATTCCATTGCATCATTTGCATTTGAGGTCATCTTGATACCCAAAATGCTGTTAGAAGGAGGCTTCGTGAGTTAAATTGCAGATCCGTTAGTTCATCATGCACTTTTGTCATTTTTGCTATATTTAATTCGTGCATGATATGCCTGTGCCCCTTTGGGATGAATTGGGAAGCATTTTGTCTTCTTTCCAGAGGTGCCACCCATGCATTTTTAGGATGTGTGTGTTGTCTTGTGCAAGCTTGCGAAGTAGGGTACCTGAGAATGCAGATTTCAGGGACTTAGTGATTTTCACTAAGTCTGGGATATTTTAGTTCATGATGCTATATGTCCAGCTTGTTTCCTAGTGATCCGTGCCTCTTTTGAGGATGATCAGTAAGGGAGTTTTGATATTTATGTCATGCTCTATCCATCCATGTCTTTGTTGGCATTTGTGGATTGCTCTAGGTTGACTCAATCGAGCTCAACTTTTGCTTCGTTGTTAATCTGGGCAGATCGTCAACTTGTTTGCGATTTCGCCGATGCTACCGTTAGTGTTCCATGCATGCTATGCCTTCGTTCTTGCCATGTGTAGCTAGCACTTTGTGCCTTCTTGCTGGTTATATGCTTTCCTTGCCATGACTTGCACCGTAGTGAGTGCATCGAGCTCGTTTACATGCCTTCGTGAGTTAAATTTCAGCATGTCTCAGTTTTCACTAAGTCTGAAAACTGATTGTGTTCGAGCGATGTTCGTGAGCTCGGTAGAGTATTTTGCGAACCCTTTTGGCCCCAGGTCACTTTGGGTGTTTTGTTAAGCTTGTTGAGTAGCTCCATGCCATGTTCTTACTTGTCATGTTCAGGTTTTCTATCATGTTGTTTTGCTGCTCCGAAGAGGGCTTCGTGATCTGAAATTTCAGACTAGTGTTAATTTCACTAAGTCTGAAATCTGTTTTGCATTTGCGTTTTAGCCATGCTTGTTTGAACCTCTTAATGGATGAATTTGCCTATGGCTCAGTGCTAGTGTTTTGTCAACCATCTTGTGTACATCACTGCCATGTATTTTGTTTTCATGTTTGGTGGCTGTAGCATGTTCATTTCGTTGCATTTAGATGCCTACTTGCTGTAAATCGCAGACCGGTGTCATATCTTAAAACGCTTGCCATTTCCAAACCGTAGCTCCGATTCCTATGATCTTTATATCGTTTTCAAGCGATTTCATCCCCTCTATCCAGTGGCACACTTGGTTTTCCAAGTTGATGCCAGGTTCATGCATTTCCTGTCATATCTTGCATTTTGCATCCCGCATCGCATCCCGCATAGCATATCGTCATTTCATCATATTGCTTGGTCTTGCCCGTGGTTGATTGTATCCTTGTTGCTTGTTTGTCTTGTTGGGTAGAGCCGGGAGACGAGTTTGCTACCGAGGAGCCCGTTGAGTTTGCTTGTGAGGATCCAGTCAACTCTGACAACTGTGCAGGCAAGATGATCATACCCTCGAAATCACTACTATCTTTGCTATGCTAGTTTGCTCGCTCTTTTGCTTGCCACTGCTTCGATGCCTACCTTTTGCTTGTCAGCCTCCCAATTGCCATGTTGAACCTCTAACCCACCTTTGTCCTAGCAAACCGTTGATTGGCTATGTTACCGCTTGCTCAGCCCTTCTTATAGCGTTGTTAGTTGCAGGTGAAGATTGGAGCCGTTCCTTGTTGGAACATTTATATTACTTGTTGGGATATCATTATATTGCTATGTTATCTTAACGCATCTATATACTTGGTAAAGGGTGGAAGGCTCGGCCTCTCGCCTAGTGTTTTGTTCCACTCTTGCCGCCCTAGTTTCCGTCATATCGGTGTTATGTTCCCGGATTGTTGCGTCCCTTACACGGTTGGGCTATAATGGGAACCCCTTGATAGTTCGTCTTGATTAAAGCTTTTCCAGCAATGCCCAACATTGGTTTTACCATTTGTCACCTAGCCTCTTTTTCCCTTGGGTTTCCGGAGCCCGAGGGTCATCTTATTTTAACCCCCCCGGGCCAGTGCTCCTCTGAGTGTTGGTCCGAACCAGGCAGCCTGCGGGGCCACCTCGGGGAAACTTGAGGTTTGGTTTTACTCGTAGCTTGACCTATCCGAGCGTGCCCTGAGAAAGAGATATGTGCAGCTCCTATCGGGATTTGTCGGCACATTCGGGCGGTGTTGCTGGACTTGTTTTAACCTGCCGAATCATCTTGTTGTACCGAGATACCGAGTCTGATCGGTGTGTCTTGGGTGGAGGTCTATTCCTTCGTTGACCGTGAGAGCTTGTTATGGGCTAAGTTGGGACCCCCCTGCAGGGATTGATCTTTCGAAAGCCGTGCCCGCGGTTATGGGCGGATGGGAATTTGTTAATGTCCGGTTGTAGATGACTTGAACTAAAAATTAATTAAAATGAATCAACCGTGTGTGTTACCGTGATGGCCCCTTCTCGGCGGAGTCCGGGAAGTGGACACGGTGTTGGAGTTATGCTTGCGCAGGATGTTCCTTTAGTTTCTCGCTCGTGCTTCGCCTTCTCTCCTCGCTCTCTTTTGCGTATAAGTTAGCCACCACATATGCTAGTCGCTTGCGGCAGATCCACATATTTTTTGCCTTATCCATTCCTATGAGCTTAAATAGTTTTGATCGCGTGGGTGTGAGATTGCTGAGTCCCTGTGGCTCACAGATACTACAACTCCAGATGCAGGTCCAGGTGATTCTGCTCCAGTTGACGATTACGAGCTCAGGTGGGAGTTCGACGAGGACTCTCAGTGATACTATGTTTCTTTTCCGGATGATCAGTAGTGGTGCCTAGTTGGGGTTATCGATTCAGGACCTTGTCGCATGTTGGGGGTCTTTTCTATTTTGGCGCCGTAGTCGGGCCATGAGTGCTTGTTTGATGGATGTTATTTATGTACTCTGATGTGACGTGGCGAGTGTAAGCCAACTATGTTATCTCCCCCTTTTTATTATGTATTACATGGGATGTTGTAATGATTGCCTGACTTGCGACATTGCTTTCAATGCGGTTATGCCTCTAAGCCGTGCCTCGACACGTGGGAGCTATAGCCGCATCGAGGGCGTTACAAAGGTAGTCCACATCATCCATTCTAGTCTCGGTATGCCATCCCTACTTACTCCTCCAAACGATTGCTCGAGATTTTCCCTAGGCTGGTATAGAGAATTTTATTGATCTTTGTATCAAAAGTAATTCTTTTTGCCACTTAAGGGAAATGCTCTACGAGTCACCTTTCCCTAAGGTATCCCGTTATGGAATCATGGAAATTACCTCCTCGCTACTTTGGAACCATGCACCGTCCTACTCCGGTGTGGAATTGTTGCCTACCAATTTGAACCCTTGTCATCTATTACCTCCCATCTCTCTCGATGTGTGTTTGTGTCTCAGCCCAAGAGATGTTTCAACGTCTCACTCCATGAGTTGATCTTGAGTTGCTCGATCTTTGAGAAGATCGTTTTCGGTAGAGTTTCCTTCCGTCATCATCGTGTTGGATGAAGATCTCGAAGACAAAGACGTCAAGATCAATATGAAGCAATGGATCATGAAGACTGTGTCAGTTCCGTGCCCCTCTGTCTTCTTACCTCACGTCTTGAATCTCAGGGCGAGATTCTTGTTTTAGTGGGGGTGAGTTGTCACAGCCCTAGAATTCTGCTTTGTATTTAGTTGCATCAGTGAGTGGCATCCATGCATCATGTTTAAATTCCTTTTAAATTTGAAATGGGGATTGGTAAACCCTAGCACCAAATGAAATTCAAATAGGTTCACATAAAATATTTTCAATGACCCAGAATGCCCTTTGGAAATGTTCGTGATTTATAATAAAGGTGAAAACCTCTGCCAAAAATGATGAACATAACTATAGGTCATTCCTGGATTTTTGAATTAAATCATAAAGTATTTGAATTTGAGCATTTAAATGCTATAAATAATTTAGATGTTCAAATAATGTTGGAACTATTTTTGGGCCACTGAAATAATTCAGCAAGTGTCCATGAATATTTTCAGGATTTTAGGAAATGCCTTGGTATTTTTCCTAAGCTCAAAACTACAGCAGAAAACTAGAAAACAGAAACAAAAGTAGAAAGGCAGAGAGGGAAAGAAACTCACCTAACTTACCGCAGCACATTTAGCCGGCCCGCTACTGTGCAGCCCACCTGCCAATCATCTTCTCCACCGCGCCAGTAGACAGGGCGCGTGTGCTCGACGCACGCGCGCTCACCGCGCGCCATGCAGCAGCTGCCTGGCTGCCTCCTGGGACACGTCGACGACGCGGGCGACTTCGTCGCCGCCGTCCGCATCGAGCCATCCCTCTCTGCTCACTTTCCCCTCGTCCCACTGCTTCTTCCCCCCGATGCTGAAGCCGCCACGAGCAGGCCACCGCAGTTCTCGTAGCCGCCGCCGCCTTGCTGAACCACCATGTCCAGGAGGTTCCCCGCGTCTCCCTCGACCTCCCTGCTGAAGCACGCGACTGTGGGTTCCCCGAAACGTCGCCCTCGAGCTCGTCACCACCGCATCTGCTCGCCGGACTTCATCGATGATTCACCACCTACCGGTCCTCCCTGAGCCCGCTGAGCCTCCCCGTCGAACCACCATGAGCCGTGCTACCTTTCCCCTCCGCTTCCCTCGTTGGATACGTGCCGTAGCTACCGCTCCCGTCAGCTCTCGAGCTCGCCGCTGCTGGCCATGACGCCACCGCGACCACAACTGCTGTCGCCCGCGTCCGAGCCCGTTAACGTTCTCAGAAGCTCCCCAGCAAGCCAAATCCACAACCCGCACCTCCTACCGTGCACTGCAGCCCCTCCAGGCCAACCCCGTGCTCCGGCCGCCGCCCAAGTGGTCGCCACCGTCGACCCCGGACTCCCTGCGCCCAGCTGCGTGCACCCCTGGATGGGGCCGAGTGAGGGCTCCCCCTGGTGCCCTTAGCGCGGCAAGCTGCAGCCTCTAGCACCACTCCAGCGAGCTGCGCCGCGTCTGTGTGTCGCCGGCGACTAACCCCGGCGGCTGCCAACGTGGCCGTCATTAGATTCGGGACTAATTAACCGTATTAGTTAACACTAGTCACTGATAGTGGGTCCCAGTTTTTTAGTTTACTGGTTAACCAAAACAATTAGGCTAATTAGCAAAACCAGTGGACCCATGCGTCAGCTTTGACCGAGCTGACGTGGACCTTGACCGGCCCCACCTGTTAGTGACCCAAGCCAGCACTGTTACACTGACCAGTGGGCCCCACTGGTCAGGTTTGACCCAGAACACCTCAGTTGACCTGTTGACGTCACAGCTATGTCATGCTGACGCAGTAAATCATTTTCTGGATTTTAAATAATTAGAAAATTCTAGAAAATGTGTAAAACTTCAAAAATTAATAGTAATTCAACTGTAACTCCAAATCAAACAAATTATATATGAAAAATGATCAGAAAAATCCAATCTATCCATCTGTACCATTTTCATGCATGTTAGAACAACTTAAGGCCACTGTTTAGGACAAATCAAATGAATGGCATTTAAATAACCACATGTGGAGTTTGAATTTGAACTTTGGGTTCAAACCAACTTCATTTAATTGTGTTGCTAGTTGCATTAGCTCAATCAATAGCATATTGCCATGTCATGATCATGCATCATATTGTTGCATCGCATTGATTGTGTTCTTCCTTGTTTGCCGGTAATTGTCCCCTCTCAGTAGACGACATTCCGACACTGTGATTGTTGACACTGATGAAGACCCAATAATTTCTTCAGAAGTGCCAGGCAAGCAAAACCCCCTTGTTCATTCCGATACAATCCCACTCTCTCGCTCCTGCTATCTTTTACTGCATTAGGACAACACCGTTTCAATTGTTACATGCTGTGGTAGCTGAACCCCTTTCCTCTGCATGACCTGTCATTGCCACAGTAAATAGATGAAACCCACTAGCACGAGTAGGAATTGTTTGAGCCCGGATGTGCCTACTCATTCATGCTTGTTGTCATGCCTGCTACTGCTTAGAGTTGAGTCCGGTCTAATTCCTCGGGAATGAATTAGGACGTGGTGAACATGTCCTACCATTGAGAGCTAAGTGTGTGAACACGATTTGGTAAAGGTAGCGGTGAGAGGCCATGTAGGAGTACATGGTGGGTTGTCTCATTACAGCCATTCTCAGGAACTGAGTTCTGTGTTTGTGATCCATGAATAGTTACTACCACACATTGGGTTCCGGTAACTCGGCCCCTCTCAGCTTATTAATCAACTCGATCTTTGTCCAGGAGTTGCAACTAGTTTCTGGTGTTTGTAGGTAGTGTTAGTAGTCTACCAAGTGGCACCCGGTACTGGTGGGCTTGGGACAGACTAGGCGCAGTGGCACAGTGTACCAAGTGGCACCCGGATGGTGGGTTTGGGAACCCTGCTCACATCGTTTGGGGCCATGAGCGACACCCCGGCCGGATCTCCTTACGGATGGAACCCGAATAGGCGATAAACCTGGACTAGAGACTTGTCGGTTAGTCAGGTCGTGGCCGACACCCTCGCCCGGCTTCCGCTTGAAGGTTGCCGAGGTACATGACGTGTACAGGGTGATAAGTGGCGAGAGCGTGTGTGAAGAAGTACACCCCTGCAGGGTTATCATTATCTATTCGAATAGCCGGATTCCTCGGATATGGAAACTTGGACCCCTTGCATAGTTCATAGACAAGTGAAAGTGGATACTCTAAAATGCGCAAGATAAGCGTGAGTGCTATGGATGGTGTTCTCGTAGGGAGACAGGAGCGGATCCACAGTGGTGTATTGGTATGGTGAATATGTGGACTCGTGTGCGCCACCTCAAAAGAGTTACTTGCAGTCATAGTTCAGGTTAGCCACTGAGTCAAAGCTGGCTTGCTGCAGTTAAACTCCACCACCCCCTTTGATGATACCGATGCATATGTAGTTAGTTCTGATGTAAGTCTTGCTGGGTACATTTGTACTCACGTTTGCTTATTTTATGTTTTGCAGAGAGACTTCAGTCTCGCTAGTAGTTCCGCGTGGACTTCGACGCTTAGCTTGTTACCTCAGCTACGATCTTGTACCCTTGGGAGGGTCTTCTAGATAGTCAGGCTTCTCAGCCTTTTTCATTTTTAGTTGTCTATACTCAGACAAGTTAAGCTTCCGCATGTGCTTTGACTTGTATGCTCTGAATGTTGGGTCATGTGACTCATGTTTGTAATATCCCGCTCCTCGGATCCTAATGAATAAATACTTGAGCCGTAGAGTTATGTTGTGATGCCATGTTGTATTTACACATATCGAGCATATTGTGTGTATGATTGAAATGCTTGGTATGTGTGGGATCCGACAACCTAGTTGTTTATCCTTGGTAGCCTCTCTTATGGGGAAATGTAGTCTTGTGCTTCCATGAGCCATAGTAGTCCTCTGCAGCCCGGTTCACCGGAGTCCTGCTAGCCCAGCACTACTCCTCCGGAGCACTTGACTGGCCGGCATGTGATTCACTTCATTCCTGTGTCTGTCCCTTCGGGGAAATGTCACGCGGTGACATCCGGAGTCCTGCCTAGCCTGCTATAGCCCGGGTTCCCGGAGTCCTGTTAGCCCAGTGCTACAGCTCGGATTCACACGCTGTTAACCGAAATGCTCGATATTGATTCATGTATGCCTATCCCTGTAAGTTAGTGCCACTTTGGGTTCACCACTAGTCATGTCGGCCCGGGTTCTCTGTCTTATGGATGCTAGCGGCACTATCATATACGTGAGCCAAAAGGCGCAAACGGTCCCGGGCCATGGTAAGGCGACACCCATGGGAATACCATGCGTGAGGCCGCAAAGTGATATGAGGTGTTACAGGCTAGATCGGTGTGACTTAGAATCGGGGTCCTGACAGCAGCAGCCTGAACTTGCTTTATCAGGATACAGTGTGCAAAATGGGTATAGACCCCTCGAGGATCAAACCCACCAAAACCACCTTTAAAGTGTCATCCTAGGTGTAGAGGCCTATTGCACGGGCTCAATAACACTGGAAGTAGTCTTGGATCTTCGGACAACTTCCGAAGCGAGGAGTTAATCTTTGATATCATCCCCTTCCACAATGGCTATCATGCACTGCTCGGACGAACCGCATTTGCCACATTCAATGTGGTACCGCATTATGCATACCTCAAGGTCAAAATGCCAGGACCTCGCAGGGCTATAATAGTTAATGGAAACACAGAACGCTCGCTCCGCACGGAGGAGCACACTGCGGCCCTCGCATTAGAAGCGCAAAGCAGCCTTATGAGGCAAACCGCCAATTCAGGGAAAAAGACCCCAGACACCTTCAAGCGAGTCCGTAGTACCCTGCAAGAGGATCGCCAGGCACGTTTAGAGCTCACCTAGCAATTCGGCCTCCGTCCTAGTCCCAGTCAAGCGGTGAAATTTGCGCCGCGCGTACATAATTATGCACTCAAGATACCATGGGCATAGGCGGAGGCACGGCCATGGCACGGCCCAAAATGCGGCTCAGCCGCTTCAGGACCCGTATACCTTTAATATTTTCTTCCTTTCAGGCCCCTATTCTATGAAGGCCCTCTCCGATCGTCTGATTATCGGACCCGTCACGGGAAGGAAACACCAAGGAAGCAAGGAGCTTTGACGTACAAGGGAATCCTCGGGTGGTCTCTAATAATGATCAATATACCTGTTTTGCATACCCACACGCAGCTTGACATTGGATAGGACATGTCAAATAGTCCTATTTTTACTTATTGCACTACATGTATGCATACGCTTTGACGTATCATTTAAATAACAATGTACAGCATCAGCTCATTATTGCATACCTTTATCTTTTTTTTCTTGTCTGCTTACTCATGACAAGTTGCACCCGTACATTCTGATACGACCAGTGCGCTCTGGGCTTCAGTATACCCCATAACACGGCATGAAAAGTCCGAACACTTTCGACAGTGCGGCACCCCGAACTTATAGCGTTATATGCATCAACTCGGAATCATGTCTTGGGTCAATAGCTGGGTTTGCCCGGCTCCCATGTTTTGGTACCTTACATTCCGCTATATCGGCTAAGGTAGCACTGGGAGAACTACTCCGATTGTGTCCCGGTTCTTCCAGACAATCACCTTAGTAGAGAAAGCCGAAAAATGACTGTCATGATGCAGCGAGAGCTGGTTGCTGTTCGAGAGGTCTCAAATCCTTAAAGATTTTTTCCGCTTCGGGCAAGGAATCGGCCTTGTACGATTTAGGCGTACATAGCGCCCCAAGTTCGGCCTTCCGAATACTAGGGGCTTTGCCAAAATTTAAAATTGTAGACTTCTATGGCTAAGTGAGAGTGATAAAGCTTTATAGTCCGATTGTCTGGTTCGTTGTGCTGAACACCCCCTTCGAAGGACCCAAAACTGGGATAAAGAGTGATCAGGTTTATCCCGATACCTCAGTACTAGTTACATGGGGGCAGAAGCCGACGACTGGCCAACTCTGAAATTCTATAAACGGCCGCACAGAAGGTAATATTTTAAATCAACAAGCGTTACATAGCGCATATGAACTCGTTTCACATTACAGGATCACATGAGTACATTCACTCGAATATACATCCTTAGCACATTCCTCTGCCACAAGGCGAGCACCCTTTAGGACACTTTCATAATACTTTTTCGGGGTGGAGATGCTCCTTGCCCTCCGGCGGCCCCTCCTTCACCAGCTTTTCGGCGTCCATCTTCGCCCAGTGCACTTTCGCCCGGGCAAAAGCCCTGCGCGCACCCTCAATGTAGACGGACCGCTTTATGACTTCAAACCATGGGCAGTCATTCACAAGCTGCCTTACCAGGCCGAAATAGCTGCCAGGGAGGGGCTCGCCAGGCCACATCCGGACTATGAGGTCCTTCATGGCCAGTTCGGCCGCCTTGTGAAGCTCGACCAGTTGCTTTACTGGTCGCTCAAGGGCATCGGGTGTTTGGTCCCAGTATACTGAGATCAGAACAACCTCTCCATCGAGCTCCCTTCCTCGGCCCGGTAGAACTCCGCGGCATCCGACACACAGCTGGGTAGATCTGCGAACGCTCCTGGAGAGCTCCGAATTCGGGTAAGTAAAAGGAAAGTTTCCTTCACATGCTTGCTTTGCATAATGAATGCCTTACCCCCCGCTATCTTCCTGACCGCCTCAATTTCCGGGAGGGCCTTTTGGGCTTTGGCCTTGGCATTTTGTGCGTTCTCGAGGGCCTTCGCAAGCTCGGACCCTTGCGTCCTAGAGTCACGCTCCAAGGACTCGTACTTCTTGACGAACTCCTGGAGCTCTTGCTGAACCTCGGCGACTCGGGACTCTTGCTTCTCACGCTCAGTGCGCTCCTTGGCCGCTTTGCCTTCGGCCTCGGACAGCGCCTTCTTCAGGGTTGCCACTTCGGTCGTGGCCCCTAGGAAAATTCATGACGATCATGTGATCTAACAACCAGTTTCCTTTTTTATCAATGAATAGATGAGGTATCACATACCTTTGTTCTGTTCGAGCTGCCTCTTGGTAAGGCCGAGCTCTTCCTCGGACTACTCAAGGTCCCGCTTCAGTGCGGAGACCTCCGCCGTGTGAGCGGCAGCAGCCAGCAGTGAAGCCTGCTTATTCACATAGACATATTCTGATTAGACTCCAGTGATTATTATTTGATACTCTATTCGGCCTTTCTTCTGAACACCAAACAGAGCATCAGGGGCTACTGTCTATGCTGTAACATTTTCTCATAATTTGATTACTTACCTCAAAGCCTGTTAGGAGGCTGGCACAGGCTTCAGTCAGTCCGCTTTTGGTGGACTGAACCTTCTTGATCACCGCACTCATGATAGTGCGGTGCTCTTCGTCAATGGAAGCGCCGCGAAGTGCTTCTAGCAAATTGTCCGATGCCCCTGGATGGACAGAGGCCATCGGCATAGACGGCATGTCCCCCTTAGACTTGCTGCCCCCGGCATTAGAGCCCATGGGAGTCTTGTCCCTCGTGCGCCCAGCATCCGGAATGTCGCCGTGGGGCACTTCCGGAACTGTCTCCCCTTGGTCCAGTACCCTTTGAGACAACACCTCGACGTTGTCCGTAGGGCTCGGGAGGAGGCAATCGGGAGTGAATCATTGTTCATCTCTGACGGGCCCAAAGACTCATCTGAAGAGGATACGTCGATATGGGATTTGGATGGGTTGCATGATCATGTTCGGCATATAAGAAGTAATAAAAAAACATACCAAGAACTATTATGGTATCCAGATACTTACGACTTCGCCAGGGGCTTGTCCCTGGGTAACCACTCCTTGTCGCTAAAAGCGGCCGCCATGGAGCAGTCCGAAAGGAGAGTCCTTCCCTTCTTGGACCCTTCAGCTTCCCCTGACGGGGCGGCCTTCCTTTTCTTGTCTCCCCCGGCTGGGGGGGGGAGAACTTTCCTCTTCCTCCTCCTCATTTTCGTGGGAGGAGGGCGCCTCGGTGTTATCGGACGATGAGTCCGATACGACCTTGCGTCGGAGACCTTTCCTGGTCCCCGTGGCCTTCTTCTTGGCCTTCTTCTCTGGCGCATCATAGGGCGCCGGAACCAACATCTCTGTTAAGAGAGCCCTTGCTGGATCCTCAGGCAGTGGGGCCGGACAATCAATCCTCTCCACTATCGTGACCCATTCCTATTAAATGGCGGAGGCTTAATTCCCCCACATGATTATACTGGGGAAAGAAACGTCTTATGAGATATAAGGAGGTTACCGGATTGGCAGAGCGCTTTGCGCTGAGTCTGCGATCCTCGGTATGGGGAGGAGGTACCTTGGCGGACTTGAACAACACCCTGCAGATGTCCTGGTGTGTCGTGTCGAAGAGCTCTCGCAGCGTCTGGTGCTTAGCCGGGTCGAACTGCCACATATTGGATGCCCGTCTTTGACACGGGAGGATCCGGCGGAAGAGCATGACCTGGACCACGTTGACAAGCTTTATTTTCTTGCTAATCATGTTTTTAACATAGTTATGGAGTCCGGTACGCTCCACCGATGAACCCCAGGATAGGCCCTTCTCTTTCCAGGAGGTGAGCCGCATGGGGATGCCAGATCGAAATTCGGGGGCCGCCACCCAGTTGGTGTCACGCGGCTCAGTGATGTAGAACCACCCCGAATGCCATGCCTTCACTGTCTCCACATATGAGCCTTTGAGCCAGGTGACGTTGGGCATTTTTCCCACCATGGCGCCTCCGCACTCCGCTTGCTGGCAGACCACCACCTTCAGTTTGACATTGAAGGTGTTCAGCCACAGGCCGAAGTGGGGCTTGATGCGGAGGGAGGCCTCACACACGACGATAAAGGCCGAGATGTTGAGGATGAAATTGGGGGCCAGATCATGGAAGTCCAGCCCGTAGTAGAACATGAGCCCGCGAACAAATGGGTGGAGGGGAAATTCCAGCCCGCGGACGAAATGGGTAAGGAATACAACCCTTTCGTGGGATTCGGGGGTAGGGACGATCTGCCCCATGTCTAGGAGCCAGTGTGCGATATCTGCGGCCAGGTATCCGGCTTCCTGGAGCTTCGTAATGTTCTCCTCCGTAACAGACGAGACCATCCACTTTCCTCCCACTCTGGACATGTTTGGAGTGGTTTTGCGGAGGAAATGTGAACTTGCGCGCTGGAGCTCGAGTGCGCGAGAATGGATGGGCAGGGAAGAAGAAGGCGTGGGTGAAAAGGAGGACGCCTTGTCCCTTTACAAGGGCGGAAGAAACTATGCGCCTCCCCACCTACCTGGTAAACTGGCTTATTTCCCAAGCACCATGATTGATGGCGCGGTTGGGTTACCCACACCCGTATTGATGAGAATCCCATGGTAAGGGGACACGATCTCTGCTTCAACAACACATGCCAAGAAAACCGCCTCGCGATATGTGCAGTAGATGGTTGAGAAAAATGGTTTGAATAATGACCGGGCCATGGCATGATGTCACGTTATGAAACGTTGTCGGAAGATTAGATTTGTGGAAATATTATACTCTCTACGGTGGTTTGTGGAATTTGTTTTGCAGAGCCGGACACTATCCTTGTGTTCGAAATCTTCTATAGAGTATTCGGAGGAAGAACCCGCCTTGCAATGTCGAAGACAATCTGCGCGCCAGGCTCATCGTCATTGAAGCCTGGTTCAGGGGCTACTGAGGGAGTCCTGGATTAGGGGGTCCTCGAACAGCCGGACTATATCCTTCGGCCGGAATATTGGATTATGAAGATACAAGATTGAAAACTTTGTGCCGTGTCCGGGTGGGACTCTCCTTTGCATGGAACGCAAGCTTGGCAATTCAGATATGTAGATCTCCTCCCTTGTAACCGACTCTGTGTAACCCTAGCCCCCTCCGGTGTCTATATAAACCGGAGGGTTTAGTCCGTAGGACAACAACAATAATAATCATAGGCTAGCTTTTAGGGTTCAGCCTTACGATCTCGTGGTAGATTAATTCTTGTAATACTCATATCATCAAGATCAATCAAGCAGGAAGTAGGCTATTAACTCCATCGAGAGGGCCCGAACCTGGGTAAATATTGTGTCCCCTGCCTCTTGTTACCATCTGCCTTAGACGCACAGTTCGGGACCCCCTACCCGAGATCCGCCGGTTTTGACACCGACAGTCTTACCAAGCCATCCCAAAGACTGGAACCAAACCTGGTTCTACTGCCAAGATACATCACCAGCTGATGAAAAACCACTGTCAGGTTATCATACGGAGTGTCTTGATTCCATGTTTGTGCTCCCTAACAAACTTGCTACTGCTGAACGCAAGAAGCTTATCCCATCTATCAAAAGGATTCAAGCTTTATTGGGAAATGGCTTAACCGGAGTTGACCTGATCCGTTGCTGGATCTCGTGGCGGGTCATCCCTCTAAGCCGCCGATCCAAGTTAATGCATGAATATGGCAGAGGCCCAGATAACTCTCTATGTTATAGCTTTGTTCAATTGACTGAAGAAGACATTGTTGAATTGTCGACCATCCTTGTGAACGGCAAATACGAGGACTACAGTAAGGTTGGGTTAAACCCCTTCTGCAAACTTAACCCGGCACCAGAGGTGAAAACCCCTGACCTCTTTCTCTTTTTGGGGTTTTCTTAGTAGTTTAAATACTTGCATGACCTTTTAACTTGTTTATTTTTTTACAGGCCAAATCTGACTTCTGGAAGGCCAAGTATGATCATGAAGCTGCCAATAAGGCTAGAGCCGCTGCCATAGCCTCCAGGAGAACGACCCGGAAGCCCAAGAAGAAGAAGACTGCATCTGACATGTTCCAGCTGGATGATGTTTCTGAGTCGGGGGTAGCCCTTGACTCCCTTGGCCAATTTTTCAACTATCTTATTGACACTGACTATTGCCAGGACAACACGGGAGCCAGCCAGGCCGTGGAAGAAGAGGTAACTATTTCGTCCGACTCAGCCCCTTTGCCGAGACAGAAACTTCGACTTGTAACCTGGAAAGTCAGGTTTTCACACCCTTTGGCTTATTTGGACCCTCATTTTCTTTTGAAAAAGAAGAAACATGAGGGCCGCCGTCAGGCCCGGACTAATGATGATGATGAACCACCTTCCGACTTACAAAAAACTCCTCGAAAATGCCAGAATGAGGTTTCTTTCACCTTTATCCTTTGTTTTTATCCATGAATCTATTTCCTTATATTCTTTAACTTTATTTTACCTTTGCAGGAGGTTTCTAGCTCTTCTGGCGACTCATCCCAGACTCAATTTCTGGCTTTCAAGACTTCCCCTGGGTAAAGAAAATCATCTTTCCTCTGCATCTTTAAAACTGCATTATTATACTAACTCTCTCATAAAAATCTTTCTTAGTGGTCAAGCAAAGTCCAAGAAAGCCAAGGTGATTAAACCGACAGAATACCCAAAAAATACTGCACCTGAACCGGCAACATCAACTCCTCCTGCTCAATCTGAAGCGCCAGAAGATCCGGCTGTCCATGCTCAATTGGACCCTCCTGAGCCGTCAACTGACGAAACCATTGTCGATCCATCCACCGTCAGACCATCCGGTTCAGCCAACCCGCCAGCGTCTTCTGACCATGATGTTCCGATCACTGGCAGCAGATTCATTGAGCCGGTTAATCCGACTGTGCGGGCCAAGCATTCTGCCAAACAGGAGGCCTTGGAAAGATAGAAAGTATGGTTTGATATTTCTCACTACGCTCATCTGAACGTTAGTGACGTGCTATCCGACTATCTCAGTCATGTGCATTCCAGTCGTGACTCGGAAATTGAGATGGTCAAGCAATTGCAACTAAATATGAGGTATGCTCTCCGGTTTATATATACTTTGCCAGCCCCAAGTCTTCAGATTATGATGAACCTGAATGATATGTAGGCTTATGATATAGGTTGATACCTTGTCTTTAGATTTTTCCTAAGTCCAACAGATTAGTATAAACTTCACCTGTAGTCCCCAAGGGCCGGCTCAATTTATCATAAATGAGCCAGTACTTAACTTCATAACTGTCTTAGACAAGTGCAAATAAATAGTGTGATCTGGCTCATCTTGAAAAACTTTCTGAATATCATGCATTAGCCCCCAAGTGCCAAGCATTGTTACTTTGTAAAACACTTGGGACTTGAAATATAGAAGAGTCATTTTGCATAAAAATTGCTTTGGCATACATTAGCCCCCAAGTGCCAAGTGCTATTGCATTGCAAAACACTTGGGCCTTCAATCATTAGAATCTTTAGTTAAATCTTGACACATGTGTGCATGTTTGTAGACCGCCTAACTGAATTGGGATCTCAATTGACGGATGCAAAGACCCGGCTGGTGGATCAGGAGGCAGAGATAAAGGCTGCTAACTCCATACTTCAATTGAGTCTCTCTGAAACTGAAAAATTGAAGACCAGTTTGACTGAAAAGAAGAAATCCTGGGCCGATGAGAAGACCTTGTAGATACAACATGCCGAGACAGCAGAGGCGGCTCTTGAGGAGGTTACCACGGAGCTCACCGGTTTAAAAAATCGTGTGTCTCAAATGGTCTCCGCCATCTTTGGTGAGTCATTTGTATTAATCACTTACACTTTATTTTGACCAGAAATATAAGCCGCCTGCTGAGCCTTTGTTAAAAAACACTCACAGGTCCACGAAGTAAAAATCTAAGTCAAGATAGTGTGACAAAACTGAAGGCGGTTTATACCTTGGTGGAGCAATTGTATAATGGCGCTCAACGAGCACTTGCTACTATCTCCCCTGCCAACCAAGGACCCAACCGTTTGAGTGATGTTTTGAAGAAGTTATCGATCTTACCCACCAGGTTTCAAGAGGTCAAACGATCCTGTGCCAGAGCCGGAGCCCTGACTGCCTGAGCCGCTCCAAATCCTGGTTGCTAGATTTAGACCCGGTGGACATGGCTAAGGGGTACCCTATCGTGAAGGAAGATGGGACTCCGTTTGAGCAAGATGACTTTATTGCCTGTGTGAGGGGAGTTCGTCCTTAGGCTACCATTCTTGGAGAGGATACCAACATCGACAAATATCAGCCGGGTTTTGATATGGAGAATAAGAAGATGGTGACTCCCTCTTATAAAGTGATAGATCTTATCCCGCCAGTTCGCCAACACTCTTTTGCCCCGAAAGTCGACCCAGCCGGCCTGATTGACGATGAAGCGGAGTTCATTGCTCTGAATGGCTTTGACTGGTCCAATCCCAGCTTCCAACCAGTGGAGGGAGGTGAACCGGCGAGGGGAGAGTCATAACCATCTTTTGGGCTCTCAAAGCCTTGTAATAGGTTAGTTTGAAAACTGCATGTTTTGCCTATGCCATCGTGCATAAAATGTTGCATATGACTCCTTGCCCATGATGTCAATATATATGCATCACGTCCGTGATTACATCTGTAAATTTTTAACTCTGTTTCTGTAAAAGATGAAAAAATTGTCCTGGCGGTTTAGCACCGGGCGGGTCAAAACACCCGGTATATGACTATGAAATTATCATAGTGGAAAAAACAAAACCAGATGTAAGATAAAAAAGGCTGAAAAAACCTTTGATTAACGAAAAAACACAGAGAAACATGTTCATGAATGACACTGTCATACCTGTGTTCTTTGAATCTGGACTGTCGGTTTACATGACCCAGATGATGAGGTTGATAACCCAATCTTTTTTAGAAGTGAATACTTCCATATATCTAATGATGGTTATGCCTGGGCAACTCATTGTCAAATAACTGAGCCAGTTTAATTTAAAACCATACTGATAGTTAGATTTGAGACGATAAAAAGCAGTAAGACAAAATACTAGGCTTCAGACAATGTAAATCAAACATTTAAATAAAAACTGGAGGCTTTTGATTCGAATACGATCAGTAAACCAGACCAAAGGGATTAAGCTAAGATTCGAATACGATCATATAGCCCCCAGTGGTTTTGGCGTTGCGCCGATCAAGAGGGTACCGACAGCTATGTTCTCTTTGGTTCGAATACGACCTATGTTTGAACAGGAAGCCCCAAATGACCTTGAGAGGTTTTTAATGACCCTGATTCGAATACGATCCAAGTCGGACCCAAAAGGGGTTAAGCTATGATTCAGATACGATCAAGAAGCCCCCTAGTGAGTTTGGCTTTGAGCCGATCAAGAGGGTTACGATAGCTATGTTCTCTTTGGTTCGAATACGACCTATGTTTGAACAGGAAGCCCCCAAGTGACCATGCGGTTTATGGCTAGATTTGAATACGATCATGAGCCGGACCAAAAGGGTTAAGCTAGATTCAGATACGATCAGCCCCCTTTTGGTCATTTCAAATAATGAGAATAATAAAGATATATGATCATTGAAGGGGAAAAGGACAGAGGTCCTGCTTTATTACTTATCATAATATATACAACATCAAAGTATGTAGATGATGAGAGCCAGTCGCTTAAGTATAGTATGGCCGAAGCTGAGCAATGTTCCACGGCCGGCGGGTCTCCTCCTCCGACTTACATGAGTCTTTGTGCTCTCGAACATCAATGAGGTAATATGACCCATTGTTTAAGTTCTTGCTGACCACAAAGGGTCCTTCCCAAGGCAGGGATAACTTGGGTGCATTAGACAGATCCTGGATGAGCCGGAGCATCAGGTCACCTTCTTGAAAGGTTCTGGACTTAACCTGGTGGCTATGATAATGGCGCAGGTCCTGTTGATAAATTGCTGATCGAGCCGCCACCAAATCTCTCTCTTCATCTAACAATTCAAGCGTATCCTGTCGGGCTTGTTCATTATCAGCTTCAACGTAAGCCGCCACGCGAGGTGAGTCATGATGGATGTCACTAGGCAAAACTACTTCTACTCCATAAACCATGAAGAAAGGTGTATAACATGTAGACCTGTTAGGAGTGGTATTGATACTCCACAACACCGAGGTTAATTCCTCTATCCAACAACCCGGAGTCCGTTGTAAAGGAACCATAAGCCGGGGCTTGATACCTTTTAGGATTTCCTGATTTGCTTTCTCAGCTTGACCGTTGGATTGAGGTGAGCTACTGACGAAACATCAAGACGGATATGCTCACGTTGACAAAACTCCTCCATGGCACCTTTGGACAGATTAGTGCCATTGTCAGCTATAATGTTGTGTGGAAAACCAAAGCGAAAGATCACCTTTTTCATGAATTGAACCGCCGTGGCTGCATCACACTTGCTCGCCGGCTCTGCCTCAACCCATTTCGTGAATTTGTCAACTGCCACCAAAAGATGTGTCTTTTTATCCTGGGATCTTTTGAAAGGTCCAACCATATCAAGCCCCCAAACCGCAAACGGCCAAGTGATTGGAATCATCCGCAATTCTTGAGCCGGTACATGTGCTCGTTGTGCGAACTTTTGACGTCCATTGCACCTACTGACCAGATCCTCCGCATCAGCATGAGCCGTTAGCCAGTAAAAGCTATGACGAAAAGCTTTGTCCACTAGAGATTTTGAGCCGGCATGATGGCCGCAATCTCCCTCATGGATCTCACGAAGAATTTCTTGACCTTCTTCAGGAGAGACACATCGCTGAAACGCCCCAGTGACACTATGATGATATAATTCACCATTGGAAATTGTCATTGACTTAGACCGCTGGGTTATATGTCTTTCCAAGGTGTCATCCTCTGCCAACTCGCCCCGGGTCATGTAAGCCAAATATGGCACTGTCCAATCTGGAATGACATGAAGAGCCGCCACCAACTGGGTCTCCGGGTCAGGAACGGCCAAGTCTTCCTATGTAGGCAACTTGACAGAAGGGTTATGTAAAACATCTAAAAAGGTGTTAGGTGGCACCGGCTTACGCTGAGATCCCAACCGGCTTAAGGCATCCGCCGCTTCGTTCTTTCCGCGATCAATGTATTCCACCTGATACCCCTTGACGTGTCCAACCACAGCATTCACCTCTCGACGATAAGCCACCATGAGAGGGTCCTTGGAATCCCACATGCCTGACACCTGTTGAGCCACCAAATCTGAGCCGCCAAGGCATCGTACCCGGCTTAAACTCATCTCTTTAGCCATTCGAAGACCATGGAGCCAGGCCTCATATTCTGCTGCGTTGTTAGTACAAGGAAACATCAATCGCAACACATAACAAAACTTGTCACCTCGAGGAGAAGTTAAAACAACTCCAGCCCCCGAGCCTTCCAACTGTCTGGACCCATCAAAATGAATCGTCCAATATGTGTTGTGTGGCTTTTCTTTAGGTGTCTGCAACTCTGTCCAATCGTTAATGAAATCGACCAACGCTTGAGACTTGATCGCAGTATGTGGCACATACTTTAAACCATGAGACCCAAGTTCAATGGCCCACTTAGCAACTTGTCATGTGGCTTCTCTATTTTGAATAATATCTCCCAACGGAGCAGAGCTAACCACAGTGATAGGGTGACCCTAAAAGTAATGCTTGAGATCCGGCTTGCCATGAACACCCCATAAACAAGCTTCTGCCAATGTGGATACCTTTGCTTAGATTCAATGAGCACCTCACTGACGTAGTAAACCGGCCGCTGGACCGGATGTTCCTTGCCAACTTCCTTGCGCTCCACCACAATAGCCACACTGACAGCACGTGAGTTAGCAGCCACATATAACAACAATGGTTCTTTCTCAATAGTAGCAGCCAGAACCGGCGGCTCAGCGAGATGTCTCTTCAGATCCTCAAAGGCAGAGTTAGTAGCGCCACTCCAGACAAAGTCATCTGCCTTTTTCATCATTTGATACAATAGCATAGCCTTGTCACCCAACCAGCTTATAAACCGGCTTAAAGCTGCGACACGGCCTGCTAGCCGCTGAACGTCATTGATGCACGCCGATTTAGCCAAATATGTGATTGCCTTAATTTTCTTTGGGTCAGCCTCAATGCCTCTGTTAGACACCAAAAAACCCAAGAGCTTGCCAGCTGGGACTCCAAAAACACACTTGGCCGGGTTAAGCATCATCTTGTAGACCCGGAGGTTATCAAAGGTTTCCTTCAGATCAGCTACCAAGGTTTCCTTCTCTCTGGATTTCACCACTATGTCATCCACATAAGCATGAACATTACGCCCAATCTGTTTATGAAGGCAATTCTATACACATCGTTGATAAGTCGCCTGAGCACTCTTAATCCCAAAAGGCATAGGCACATAGCAGAAGGCTCCAAACGGAGTGATGAAAGTTGTCTTCTCCTGGTCCTTAACTGCCATCTTGATCTAATGATAACCAGAGTAAGCATCCAAAAAACTCAAACGCTCACAACCCGCCGTAGCATCAATGATTTGATCAATACAAGGGAGAGCAAAAGGGTCCACCTGGCCAGCTTTGTTCAAATCTATGTAATCCACACACATGCGCCAGGTGCCGTTCTTTTTAAGCACAAGCACCGGGTTAGCCAACCACTCTAGGTGAAAAACTTCAACAATGAACCCGGCCGCCAAGAGCCGGGCCACCTCTTCTCCGATAGCTTGCGCCTTTCCTCGTTAAACCGCCGAAGAAATTGCCGGCCCGGCTTAAACATTGGATCAATATTGAGAGTGTGCTCAGCGAGTTCTCTCGGTACACCCGGCATGTCAGAAGGCTTCCATGCAAAGATGTCCCGATTCTCATGGATGAACTCGATGAGCGCGCTTTCTTATTTTGGATCCAAGTTAGCATTGATAATGAAGTATTTGGATGAATCACCAGGCACGAAATCAATCATCTTGGTGTCATCGGCTAATTTGAATTTCAACGCCGGCTCATGCTCCGTAGTTGGCTTCTTCAAAGATGTCATGTTTGTCGGGTCAACATTATCCTTATAAAACTTCAACTCCTCAGTTGCACAAACAGACTCGGCATAAGCGGCATCACCTTCTTCACATTCCAAGGCTATTTTCCGGCTTCCATGTACTGTGATAGTGCCTTTATAACCCGGCATTTTGAGCTGCAGATACACATAACACGGCCGAGCCATGAACTTAGCATAAGCCGACCGTCCAAACAGAGCGTGATATGGGATTTTGATCTTAACCACTTCAAAGGTTAACTTCTCAGCCCTAGAATCATACTCATCTCCAAAGGCTACTTCCAGCTCAATCTTACCAACTGGGTATGCCGACTTACCAGGCACTACCCCATGAAAAACAGTGTTGGATGTTTTAAGACTCTTATCAGTTAACCCCATGTGACGGAACGTCTCATAATAGAGGATGTTGATGCTACTGCCTCCGTCTGTGAGCACTTTAGTGAACTTATATCCACCAACCTGAGGCGCCACCACCAAAGCCAGATGACCCAGATTATCAACTTGGGGTGGGTGATCCTCCCTACTCCACACAATAGGTTGTTCAGACCATCTCAAATAATGCGGAACCGCTGGCTCAATAGCATTTACAGCCCTCTTATGAAGCTTCTGATCCCTCTTGCACAAACTGGTGGTAAACACGTGGTACTGCCCACTGTTCAACTATTTTGGGTTACTCTGATACCCGAACTGTTGCTGCTGTTGCTGACTGCCCTGGCCGAATTGCTGATTATAGCTGCCTTGACTACCCGGATGGCCCTGGCCATGGAAACCTCCACCGCCTGAGTCGGCGCCCGGGCCATGAAAGCCGCCACCACCTGAACTACCGCTAGGTCCATGGTTACCATCGAATATGTTAGAATTCTTAAAAGTCTTCATGACCGTACAGTCTTTCCACAGATGGGTAGTTGGCTTCTTCCGGGTGCCGTGTCTTGGACAAGGTTCGTTTAGCAGCTGCTCAAGGGTGGGACCTGACCCTCCAGACCATGGAGGCGGCCTCCCCTTGCATCGTTGATTGTTGCCCTGTGTATTAGTGTTAGCCACAAACTCGTCAGCCTTACGTTTATTACCTCCTTAATTCGACGGGTTGTGCCGGTGACCTTTGCCATTGTCATTCTTCTTTCCCTTCCCTATCTTCTCTTCGTCAGACGCAGGGTCCTTGGTACTATCAGAATCGGCGTACTTGACGAGAGCCGCCATCAGCTGGCCCATGTCATTACAGTCACGCTTGAGCCGCCCTGCTTCTATTTCAGGGGTTCAAAACGGCAATTTTTCTCCAACATTAAGACCGCAGAGTCGGCATCCATCTTATCAGATGAATGTATTATTTCCTTGACTCGGTGCACACAATGAGTCGTGGATTCGCCTTCCTCTTGCTTACAGTTAGTGAAATCCACGATCGACGTGGGCTGTTTGCAGGTATCTTTGATGTTCTGAATGAACCGGGCCTTTAACTCCGCCCATGAGCCGATGGAGTTGGGCGGCAGCCCATTTAACCAAGTACGAGCTGTTCCATCCAACATCATGGTGAAGTATTTGGCCATTGCCATGTCACAGACCTCTAATAACTCCATGGCCATCTCGTAACCTTCAATACACGCTCTGGGCTGCAGGTCGGCTGTTTAATTGGGCACCTTACGAGGCCCGTTAAAGTCCTTTGGCAAACGCTCATTACGCAGAGCCGGCACAAGACAAGAGACGCCTCCTATCCTTGTGGCCACCCCAGCCTCAATAGAGGTCGCTGGATAAACCGGAAAAGCTTGCTGAGCCGCCTGCTGAATCGCACGTTCAGCCTCTTGGCGGATCCTCTCCTGGTCCACCAAGTTAAGGGCTCCGCCCGGGGCCGGGTCACGCCTGCGTGGTTGGTTACGACGCTTGGTGCTGCTCGACATGGCCGCTGAGTCCATATGCCTTCTATAGCTTGGGCTCCAGCTTGGGCGAGGGGTTGAATGGATTCTATCTCGACTGTAAGAATATGCATCCTGCTGTGCCAGAGCTGTCTGAAGAAGATCTCTGACCCTTCGTGTTTCGATCACCGTCGGAGAGTCACCTTCCATTGGGAGAGCCGCCAAATGAGCTGACGCAGCAATTAAATTCTCCAAAGGGTTAGAGAAGTTACCCGGTGGTATTGGTGTGTAGTGAGGCGGAGCAGTATTCACATGTGGCAGCTCCATGGTCCGCGATTGAACCGGCGCCCCAGCCCCGGATGTTGTGATCCAGTTTGCCTCCGGCGGGCTACTGGGACCAGCCCCGGCTGTGTGAAAAAGGTTCCTAGGATCATAAGTCAGAGGCAAACGTGATTGAGCATTTTGGTGCCTTCTCCTCATGACCTCGTTTGACGCGTTCAGATCCACCGAGAGCCGGAAAGTCTCCGCTTGAAGCTGCTGAGCATGTGCATCCAGAGCCGCCCGTTCTGCGGCCATCCTAACATCTTCCGCCGCTAAATTTTCCTTGGCCTGTGTTATCTCTCCGCGTAGCCATGCTACCTCTGCGTCATGCTGAGCCTTATCCGCCGGCTCAACCACAGCAGTCAATAGGGTCGTCATCCTATCCATGAGGTCCATTAACACCTGAGTCGGTGGGCGCGCGGGGTCTCCTCACCCGGCCGCTGTTGACCCGGTGGTTATCGCTGCCGCAGCCATAGAATTCTGACCAGGTTGAGTGCCAGCCATGAAGACTCCGGCTCGATTCAGTGGCTCAAAGGGGTCCGGAATACTGCTGCCATCGAAACAGCCCCCAAGCCCGCCATCTTGTAACTGGTACAAAGAATTTGTTTTGCATGTGGACGACTCACCATCAGAGCAAACGGCCGTCTCACCACCATCCACCGATCCATCACAAAATTCCCCTCCATGGATGCAACCCACGAAGGCATGCCTCACGATGGGTTGAGCCCGGGCGGATCTCGCGCGCTGAGCCGTCTCGATGAGGTTGGTGCAGATGTCCAGCTAAGGGCCCGGCTCGCCGATCCGGCCGATGAAGACGTGGATTCCACCGAAGGGGACCAGGTATCCATACTCAATTGAGTCGGTGTCGAGGGCCCAGCCTTCGTCGTCGATGTAGAGCTTGCCGCGACGACTCTTGGTCATCCGGCCCACAGCGTATCCCTTGAGCTCTTCGAAGTTGCCCTTCAAGAACTCAAATCCACCGTGCGCTGGCCCCACGATGGGCGCCAGAAGGAGGGGCTGAGCAAAAGCGGTAACTTAGACAAACAATGGTTTGCAAGGAAGGTGGGTTAGAGGCTTGACATGGCAATATGGGAGGCATGATATAACAAGTGGTAGGTAGCGCGACATGGCGACAGAACAAACAACAAGCAAGCAAAGATAGCAGTGATATCGAGGGTAATGATCATCTTGCCTGCAAAGTTCTCAGAGTTGTCGAAAGCTTGCTCCTCGTCAGCTTACTCAACCTGTTCTTTGTTCACGAACTTGTCTCCTGGCTCTACAGAAAGCCAGAACACAAGCAACGGAATAACAATCAATCACGATGCAATGCACAAGCAACATGATGCAAGATATGGCATGGAATGCAAGGTATGATGTGGAATGCATACTGGTACTCCGGAAGGGAAAAGATGATTGAGGCATCAACTTGGCAAACCAAGTATGCCACTAGAAAGATGGGGTGATTTCGGTCGAAGTCGATATAAGGATCGGCGAAAACGGATGCACGATTTGCAAATGACAAGCAAAACAAGAATGATGCAAATCTGCGATTAACAGCATCATAGCACTTAAGATGCATCATGAAACTATGCTATAACACTCCAACATAGCAACAAGGCACATGGCAATAAATTAAAGGTGAAGCTCTACAAATCATGAACACTATGCTCCTGCTACAACTCACTAGAACAAGCTCAAAATAGCATGGCAAAAATGCAAATGATAACAGATTCACAGACTTAGAGAAAATACTAAACATGTCAAAGCAGCATCAGGTAGCAATGTTTAGAACTTGCAAACAACATGCGACAGGAACCTATCACGAAAAACAAAGGCATGGCATGCTATTACTAAAGACATAGAACAAAACTCCCTTACTGAACTTTAACCAAATATGCATGGAAAATATGGTAGCACCCATGCAAACATGGCAAGTTATATGATCAGTTTCAGACTTAGTAGAAAAACAGAGCATGGTAGGAACAGATTAATGATAGCAACTTTGCAAGCTCATTTCACTCACCACAAAGCATTTCATGGCATAACAAGGTAACCAACAGTAAGTAGACATATTCATGAAGCTAAGCAAGGCAAGTTCAAGTCCATACGGTACATGTATGACTAGCAACACACATGGCAAAGTTGAACTTCATGTTAACAATCTGCCAGGAACAATATTTAGCAAAAGTAGAGCATGGTAATGACAAGCCCGAGTACTCCATAAATACGACCAGAGGAATGAATGGATAGAGCAATACCACATCTTCAAAAAACTCTTACTAAACTACCTAAAATTGTGCATGGATCTACTGGTAGCAACAAGTCTACATAGCATCAAAATGTAACAGGAAAAGACTTGGCAAAATATTCTAAGTGTCTGAAATCAGCAACATCATGAAGCCTAGTTTGCATGCTTGTGGTAGTCACCACATAAATCATAAAACTACAAGGCTTGCACCACTATATAGTTTGCATGATGGAGCTCATAAAACATGTAGACATCATGCTCATAGGATGCACACACAAAATGCAATGAAAATGAAAAATTATCAAGTTCTGTTAAATTCCAGCAGACAACATCATATAGCACTTTTGCCATGAAGGAGATATAACACCTCGAAATAGGGCACACAATGTTGGGGATTTGGGATCTAGGGTTTCTCGTGGAAACCGAGGCGGGACCGGAGATGCTCGTCGGAGACGCGGGATGCGGTGGCCAGAACCGAGGAGAGCTCGCTGGCGAGGGAGGGGCGGCAGATCCGGGCGGCGTGGCGCCGGACCTGACCGGAAGGCGGTGGCGAAGGTCGGCGGCGCGGCACCCGATGCGGGCGGCGCGGCTGGGCGGTGAATGGTGTAGTGGAGAAGGTGGCGGGTGGTGGTCGGAGGTTGGTGCCGGTGGGAGGAGCGCGGGGCGCAGTCGGGCGCGACGGCGGAGGAGTGCGGGGGCTCGGGGCCTGGTTCGGCCCGGGGCGGGCCGCGCCTGGGCCTCGCGGGCCCGCGGCGGCGGCTGGCACGGTGGGGCGGTGGCACTGCTACGTGGCGGCGGCGGAGTGGGTGTGGGCGTCGGCTGCAGTGGTGCTGGCTTTTCGAGCGGCGACAAGTGGCGGCGGAGTGGTGGCTGCGCACGGAAAATGAGGCAGGAGGTGGAAGAAGGCTAGGGTTTGCCCAGATTTGGACGGGGAGGACGTTTTTGTAGGCAGAAGGAGCTAGGAGTGGAGTTTTTTAGTGCGTTTTCGCCCACACGATCGTGATCCAACGACGGAGAGCATGGATGGGGTTTAGATGGGTTAGTCGACTGTTTTGGAGGGGTGTTGGGCTGCAGCAAGAGAGGGGCTTTTGCGGTTGTCCGGTTTACCGTTGGTGCATCGAACGACCTCCAAATGGAATGAAATTTGACAGGCGGCCTACCGGTGATGTACCAAGGCCACTCGACAAATCTCAACCCATTCCGAGAACGTTTTTCTCCAACTCACGAAACGAGATTTGAGGGGTGCAACGGGTGCATGTGGGATTGTCGGATTCCAAAATGGACAATGAGGAAAATGACCGGATGCATGAGATGAACACGAATGCAAATGAGATGCACATGATGACATGAGATGAAATGCATGACATGAACAAAATGCAAAACGAAAGACAAAAACACAACCACAAAGGTAATAGCATATCACATAGCCAGAAAAGGCAAGAGTTGGAGTTACAATTATGGAATGTTACACCCGGGGTGTTACAACACTCAACCACTACAAGAGAATCTCATCCCGAGATCTAGGACTGAAAGAACTCCGGATATTCAGAATGGAGGTGATCCTCACGCTCCCAGGTGGCTTCTCGGTCGGAATGGTGTGACCACTTAACTTTCAGGAATTTGATTGACTTGTTGCGAGTTTTGCGCTCGGTTTCTTCAAGAATAGCAATGGGGTGCTCATGATAAGACAAATCTTCTTGGAGAACAATCTCTTCGAAGTTGATACTGTGCTCGGGGGTCTTGAAGCACTTGCGAAGCTGTGACGCGTGAAACACATCATGCACATTTCTGAAGTTGGACAGAAGCTCGAGTTGATAGGCGAGGTCGCCTTTTTTGCCAATGATCTTGAAAGGACCCATGTATCTCGGGGAAAGCTTCCCTTTGATACCAAAGCGTCGAGTGCCTTTCATTGGAGAGACGCGGAGGTAGACATGGTCTCCGATCTCGAAAGCCAAGTCACGGTGCTTGCTATCATAGTAACTCTTCTGGCGCGATTGCGCGGCTTTGAGATTTTCATGGATGACTTTACACATATCTTCAGTTTCTGTGATTAAGTCGTTGCCAAGAAGTTGGCGTTCACTAGTCTCTGACCAATTGAGAGGAGTACGACACTTTCTTCCATAAAGAATTTCGAATGGGGCCTCGCCCGAACTTGCTTGGAAGCTGTTGTTGTAGGAGAACTCAGCATATGGAAGACAATCTTCCCACTTCATACCGAAAGAGATGAAGCCCTGAGCATGTCTTCGAGGATTTGGTTGACTCGCTCGACGTGGCAACTTGTTTGAGGATGGAAAGATGTGTTGAAGCGAATGTTGGTGCCCATGGCCTTCTGGAAGGAGTCCCAGAACATATAAGTGAAAATGCTTTCGCGGTCTGAAAAGATCAATTGCGGAATACCATGCAAAGAGACAATTCTGGAGGTGTATAGTTTTGCCAACTGAGCTGTTGTGATAGATTCTTTGATTGGAAGGAAATGAGCCTCTTTTGTAAGCTTGTCAATGACAACGAAGATAGCATCATTCCCACGGTTGGACTAAGGGAATCCAGTAACAAAGTCCATTTCGATATGATCAAACTTCCATTCTGCAATAGCAAGAGGTTGGAGGAGACCAGCTGGTCATTGGTGTTCTTCTTTCACCCTTCGACAGACGTCACATTCATTCATGAATTGAGCATTTTTTTCTCGCTTCATTCGAGTCCACCAATACGACTACTTGAGGTCATGGTACATCTTCGAACTACCTGGATGAATGGATAGAAGAGAATTGTGCGCTTCGTTCATTATGACCTTCCTTAGATCACCTTTAGGAACCAAAATCTGGTCCTCAAAGAATAAAGTGTCTCTGTCATCAATGTGATCGCACTTGTATTTGGATAAGCCCTTGGCAATGCCATGTTTCACCTTCTTCACCATGGTATCAAGGAGTTGTGCCTCACGAATTTGATCATCCAAAGTTGGAGTGACTTGAAGGTTGGCAAGAAAACCTTGAGGAAGAACTTGGAGGTTGGGCCTGCGAAAAGCTTCACAAAGATCCGGTTGGAATGGCTTGAGAATTAAGTTGTTGCAATAAGCCTTTCTGCTCAAAGCATCTGCAATCGCATTCGCCTTGCCTGGAGTATATTCAATACTTGGGTTGTACTCTTGAATCATTTCTACCCAACGAGTTTGCCTGAGGTTGAGGTTCGGTTGAGTGAATATATACTTGAGGCTCTTGTGATCAGTGAAAATGTCCACTTGGCTTCCCAACAAGACATATCTGCATGTTATTAATGCATGGACAACTGCCTCAAATCAAGGTCGTAAGTGGGTTAGTTCCTTTCGTTGGGCTTCAAGTGACGAGAGGTATAAGCCACAAATTTCTTCTCTTGCATTAGCACAGTGCCGAGACCTTGCAATGAGGCATCACAGAAAACTTCGAATGGCTTGTATTCATCAAGAGGAATTAGAACAGGAGCTGAGACAAGCTTCTCTTTGGGAATGTTGAAAGCAACATCACACTCAGGTGTCTAGACATACTTGACATGCTTCTGGAGGAGGTTGGAAAGAGGCTTTGTAATCTTTGAGAAATTCTCAACGAATCTTCGGCAATAGCTTGCAGGACCAAGGAAACTGCAAAGCTGCTTGACATTCTGAGGAGGCTCCCAATTCACAATTGCAGAAACCTTTTCCGGATTAACAGCAATGCCCATGGCGGATATGATGTGGCCAAGGTAAAGAACTTCATGAAGCCAAAACTCACATTTGGAAAACATCGCATAGAATTGATACTCTCTGAGCTTGTCGAGCACCAATCGCAAGTGCTTGGCATGATCCTTCTTGTTCTTGGAGAACACCAAGATATCATCGATATACACCAGGACGAATTCATTTGTGTTGCGGTTGAAGATGAAGGCCATCATACGAGAGAACGTTGGAGGACATTGACAAGGCTGAAAGACATGACAGTATATTCATAAGAACCAAAGCTTGTTATGAATGCTGTCTTGGGAATATCTTGTTCATGAATGTGAATCTGATGATAACCCATATGGAGGTCAAACTTGGAGAATACTTTAGCGCCTTTAGGTTGCTTGAATAGCTCATTGATGTTGGGAGGTGGATACTTGTTCTTGATTTTCTTCTTGTTCAATGGACGGTAATCAACGCAAAGTCGGTCTGTGCCATCCTTCTTCTGGACAAAAAGGACACCACAACCCCATGAAGATGAACTCGGTCTGATCAAACCTAGACGCTCTTGTTGATCGAGCTGTTTCTTCAATTCCTTTAGCTCCTTTGGTCCAAGCTTGTATGGACGCTTGCAAACGGGTTCAGTACCAGGCTCAAGATCGATAACAAACTCAACTGGCCGGTGAGGAGGCATACTCGGAAGCTCGTCTGGAAAGACATCTTGGTACTCACAAATAACTGGGATCTGAGAAATTGCATCTACCTCGCCCCTCTAATTGAGAGAGAACAACCGAATGGTTTAATCACGAGTGGCATAGATGATCACATCCTTAGAAGGGTGTGTCAACATAATCTCCTTGGTAGCACAATCAAGGAAAGCCTTGTGCTGAGAAAGCCAATCCATGCCGAGAATAAGATCAATATCTGAATTGCCGAGAACAATTGGGGAAGCCAGGAATTTATAATTTCCCATCTTGATACCGACATTCGGAATATAGCTGCTTGAGCTCAACACTTTACCCAGAGAAAGGACGGACAATGGCCTAGCCAAATCTTCAAAAACAAGCTCATGCTTCAATGCAAAAGGTCTTGAAATGAAAGAACACGAAGCACCAGAATCAAACAACACTTTAGCAAGGATAGAGTTAACTAAGAGGTTACCCATGATCACATCTGAAGAATCATCTGCTTGAGCTGCATTCAACATGTTCACCTTTGCAAACTTTGGATTGTGCTTCACAACTGTATTGCTAGCTGACCTCATAGGAGGAGGAGGCGGAAGGCGCTTTTGGGTGCACTTGTTTGAGTAATGCCCTTTCAAACCATACCTGTGGCGAGTGACCTCTAAAAGCGGACGGTGATAAGGAGTAGCATCACTTGACCTCGGAGCTTGAGTCTGAGACTTGTTCTGATGGCCTGGGTTGGGTGGGTGGGAAGATCCATGGCCACCTTTGTTCTTCTGCCGGTAGGGCTGACGAAATGGAGGAGGAGGAAGCCAGAACTTCTGTTGCTTAGCTGCCATTTGTGAGGAAGAAGAAGACTGAACTGTATCCCTAATTCTCTTCTTTGAAGCCTCACACTTGACATGAGCACCTTCTTGCTTGAGGGCCATGTTATAGAATTGATCGAACTTAGTAGGCTCAAGAAGCATGAGAGCTAACTGCAGATCTTCTCTGAGGCCACCCCTGAATTGATAGAGCATGCTCTTTTCATCAGGAACGTCCTGTTTAGTGAAGCGAGCAAGTTTCTGAAACTGGATGTTGTATTGATACACGGGCATGCTTCCTTGCTTGAGATTGTGGAACTCCTCACGCTTGCTCTCAACAACACTTGTTGGAATGTGGTGAGCTTTGAAATCTCGGCAGAAGTCATCCCAGGTAATCACACGACCTCCTTTGGAATCTTTGTATTGCTGATACCAATCGGCTGCTTGGTCCTTGAGCTGAAAAGAAGCGAACTAGATGTAGTCCTCAGGCCTGACATTGCTACATTCAAAATTCTTGTTGATGTCCACGAGCCAATCAACGGTGTCCGTGGCCTTGGAACAAAAGCTGAACGACTTTGGCTGATTTGCAAGGAACTGGTTGAGGGTAGCAAACTGAGGCTGGTTGTTATTGCCCTTGACCTTGATTTCCTTGGTTGCCTTGGCCTTGGTTGCGCTCTTGCAAGAGTTGCAAAAGCATCTGGGCATTGGTGTTGGTGGCTGCCATGACAGCTTGCCATGCCTCCAGAGGTGGAGGAGGTGGCGGAGGTGGAGGGTTTTCCTGACCCCCCTTCATTGCGCTCCGGATTCAGGCGCGTTGGAGGAGCCATCCTGAAGAGGGTGACATCCGTTAGAATCTTGATAGGCAAATAGACCAGCTGAATCAATGGCTACAAATTGCAACATATAGTCCTCACAATAATCACCCGAATAGAGTTGAACGAATGAATTCCAAAGTTAACATCACATGTCCATTAATTTGAGAAGCCACTTAGATAAAGGTTGATGAATGAAACAACAAGGTACGACTGAAACAAATAAGTGGTAAGGATTACCCAATCACAAACCAAATATATGCGGGAAGAAATACTAAGAGCTACTTGAATTCCCACCTATAAAACTCCTGAAACTTTCGGGTTATGCAATCTGGTGTTGGGGATACACGGAGGCACAATATATATCACACAACTAACAAGCCCTACGCTCCAACTGTATCCATTCGTTAACACATAACCAAGAAAACTCCGGAAATCATGTACCTCAACCTTCGAAAAGCATCTGTTATACAAGCTATGGCAATACTCCCGAACTCCCTCCCCAGTATGGGGTGGCGTCGAGGTTAACTCACCAACAACTGCATAAAAGAGATTTTCGATGTCAGCGAACTCAGGTATTCCAGAACTGCAACGGTAAAATTGTGACGACAACACCTCGGAGCTCAACTCCCCGGGACACTGCCACAACCCCTAAATGTCAAGAGGCACCAAGAGCAATGTTCTCGTCACAAGAATATCGGAATGATTCCAAGATACTCGCGTGATCCTAAAAAAATCGTGAAATTTGAGGACAGGAAAGACAAAACATCTTCGTCATGAGGCCTCACTAGAGCGACGAAGGGGCTGAGGAGTAAAATGAATCCTACTCTCCGATATATATAATCCTAAGACTCAAAACATTTTTTATCTAGACTCAACAACGTCAGTGATTCGATCAAGAAGGGGGCTCCAAAGTCGGGGATGGCTCTGATTACCAACTTGTAACGCCCACGATGCGGCTATATCTCCCACGTGTCGAGGCACGACTTAGAGGCATAACCGCATTGTGGTTTTGTCGTAAGAAGGGTCATCTTCACACAATCCAATGTAATGAACAAGTAAGGGATAAATAGAGTTGGCTTACAATTGCCACTTCACACAATGATCATACAATTCATACATCATCGAAAGTACACACATAGTGCGACTACGGCCAAATCCAAATGAAAAGAAGATAACCCCAAATGCTAGATCCCCGATCGTCCCAACTGGGGTCCAGTACTGATCATCAGGAAACAAAACATAGTAACGGCCAAGGTCCTCGTCGAAGTCCAACTTGAGCTCGGTTGCATCACATGCATCGGTATCATCGGCACGTGCAACTGCTTTGGTAGTATATGTGAGTCACGAGGACTCAGCAATCTCAAAACCCGTGAGATCAAGACTATTTAAGTTTATGGGTAGGATATGGTAATGAGGTGGAGTTGCAGCAAGCGCTAAGAAAATATGGTGGCTAACATGCGCATATAAGAGTAAGATGTGAAGCTACGCAATGGTCGTTAAGCTAGAAGTGATCAAGAAGTGATCCTGAACTACTTACATTCATACATAACCCAAACCATGTTCATTTCCTGGAATCTGCCGAAAAGAAACCATCACGGCTACACATACTATTGATTCATTTTAATTAAGTCAAGTGTCAAGTTCTCTAGAACCGAATATTAACAAATTCCCATATGCCACATAACCGCGGGCATGGCTCTCAAAAGTTTAAACCCTACAGGGGTGTCCCAACTTGGGCCATGACAAGCTCACGATCTGCGGAGACAATCCTCCATCGCGGGACCCTCCGATCAGGCTCGGAATCCCGGTGCACAAGATATTTCGACAATGGTAAAACTAGTCCAGCAAGACCTCCCAACGTGCTGACACCCTAATAGTAGCCATGCGTATCTCGTCTCAGGCCTCGATCAGATTGTCCAAACCTCCGATAGGACAATCGAGAGTGGCCCCTCGCGGCCACCGGCGGTTGACAGGTTTGGACCAACACTCATGACGAGCACTGGCCCGGGGGGTTAGTTAAGTCCACAGGGTCCGGAAAGTCCCTATGAAGTTTTAGTTGTAAAAGGGGAAATAGTAAAACCAATGTTGGGCCTTGCTGGAGGAGTTTTATTCAAAGCGAACTATAAATAGGGGTCCATAAACCCTCATCGTGCTAGGGACGCAAAATCAAGGAACATAACACCGGTATGACGGAAACTAAGGCGGGAAGAGTGGAACAAAACACCGAGCAAAAGGCCAAGCCTTCCACCCTTTGCCAAGTATATAGGTGCATTAATAAAATAATAGATATTGTGATATCCCAACATATCCATGTTCCAACATGGAACAACCTGCAAGGCACCTGCAACTAGCAACGCTATAAGAGGGGTTGGGCAAAAGCGGTAACTTAGCCAAACAATGGTTTGATAGGAAGGTGGGTTAGAGGCCTGACATGGCAATATGGTAGGCATGATATAACAAGTGGCAGGTAGCGCGACATAGCGACAGAAAAACAACTAGCAAGCAAAGATAGAAGTGATATCGAGGGTAATGGTCATCTTGCCTGCAAAGTTCTAAGAGTTGTCAAAAGCTTGCTCCTCGTAAGCGTACCCAACTGGTTCCTTGTTCAAGAACTCATCTCTTGGCTCCACCCAAAGCAATAACACAAGCAACGTAACAACAATCAATCACGGTGCAATGGACAAGCAACAAGATGTAAGACATGGCATGGAATGCAAGGTATGATGTGTAATGCATATGGGTACTCCAGAAGGGAAAAGATGATCGAGGCATCAACTTGTCAAACCAAGTATGCCACTGGAAAGATGGGGTGATTTCGGTCGAAATCAATATAAGGATCGCCGAAAACGGATGAACGGTTTGCAAATGACAAGCAAAACAAGAATGATGCAAATCTGCGATTAACAGCATCATAGCACTTAAGATGCATCATGAAACTATGCTACAGCACTCCAACATAGCAACAAGGCACATGGCAATAAATCAAAGGTGAAGCTCTACAAATTATGAACACTATGCTCCTGCTACAACTCACTAGAACAAGCTCAAAATAGCATGGCAAAAATGCAAATGATAACAGATTCATAGACTTAGAGAAAATACTAAATATGTCCAAACAACATCAGGTAGCAATGTTTAGGGCTATCAAACAACATGCTACAGGAACCTATCATGGCAAACAAATGCATGGCATGCTAGTACTAAAGGCATAGAACTAAACTCCCTTACTGAACTTTAACCAAAGATGCATGGAAAATATGGTAGCACCCATGCAAACATGGGAAATTTGCAAGCTCATGTCACTCACCACAAAGCATTTCTTGGCATAACAAGGTAACCATAAGTAAGTAGACATATTCATGAAGCTAAGCATGGAAAGAGAAAGTCCATATGGTACATGTATGACTAGCAACACACATGGCAAAGTTGAACTTCATGTTAACAATCTGCCAGGAACAATATTTAGCAAAAGTAGAGCATCGTAATGACAAGTTAGAGTACTCCATAAATACAACCATAGGCATGAATGGATTGAGCAATACTACATGTTCAAAAAACTGTTACTGAAATACCTCAAATTGTGCAAGGATCTATTGATAGCAACAAGCTTACATAGCATCAAAATGTAACGGGAAAAGACTTAGCAAAATATTCTAAGTGTCTGAAATCAGAAACATCATGAAGCCTACTTTGCATGCTTGTGATAGTCACCACATAACTCATTAAAATACAAGGCTTGCACAACTGTAAAGATGGCATGATGGTGCTCATAAAACGTGTAGACATCATGCCCATAGGATGCACACACAAAATGCAATGAAAATGACAAATTATCAAGTTCTGTTAAATTCCAGCAGACAACATCATGTAGCACTTTTGCCATGAAGGTTAGGGCATCAATATGGACAGTAACATGAATGAAAATGACACTACCATGAATAGCATCACGAGACGAACATTTCGATATATCATGCACGCAGAAAGAGGCTACGGTCATGGAGATATGGCATGTCGAAGTAGGGCACAAAATGTTAGGGATTTGGGACTTGAGAGATATTTCACCCCTCATATCTAGGGTTTCTCACGGAAACCGAGGCAGGGCTAGAGATGCTCGTCGGAGACGCGGAACGCGATGGCGGAACCGGGGAGATCTCGTTGGCGAGGGAGGGGCAGCGGATCCGGGCGGCGGGGCGTCGGATCTGACCAGAACGGCGGCTGCAGAGGTCGGTGGCGGGGCACCCGATGCGGGCGGCACAGCTGTGCAGCGACCGGTGAAGTGGAGGATTGCGGCGAGTGCTTGCCGGAGGTTGGTGCCGGTGGGAAGAGCGCGGGGCGCAGTCACGCGCGACGGCGAAGGAGTGCGGGGGCTCAGGGCCCAGTTCGGCCCAGGGCGGGCCGCGCCTGGGCCTCGCGGGCCCGCGGCGGTGGATGGCCCAGTGGGGCGGTGGCGCTGACACGTGACGGCGGCAGAGTGGGTGTGGGCGTCAACTGCGGTGGCGCTGGTGATTCGGGCAGCGGAGTGGTGGTTGCGCATGGAAAACGAGGCGGGGTGTGGAAGAAGGCTAGGGTTTGCCCAGATTTAGACGGGGAGGACATTTTGCAGGCAGAAGGAGCTAGGAGTGGAGTTTTTCAGTGCAGTTTTCACCCACGCGATTGTGATCCAACGTCGGAGAGCATGGAGGGGTTTTAGATGGGTTAGTGGGATATTTTGGAGGGGTGCTGGGCTGCAACAAGAGAGGGGCTTTTGCGGTTGCCCGGTTTACCGTTGGTGCATCAAACGACCTCCAAATGGAAAGAAATTTGACAGGCAGCCTACCGGTGATGTACCAAGGCCACTCGACAAATCTCAACCCATTCCGAGAATGTTTTTCTCCCTCTCGCGAAATGAGATTTGAGGGGTGTAACGGGTGCATGTGGGAGTGTCGGATTCCGAAACGGACAACGGGGGAAATAACCAGATGCATGAGACGAACACGAATGAAAATGAGATGCACATGATGACATGAGATGAAATGCATGACATGAACAAAATGCAAAATGAAAGACAAAAACCCGACCACGAAGGGAATAGCATATCACATAGCCGGAAAAGGCAAGAGTTTGAGTTACAATTATGGAATGTTACATCCGGGGTGTTATAGTTCAAAAACCTATGCCTTTTCCACCCAAGTAAACTAAAAAGAATGATGAAGAATTTGAATGCTTTGCTGAAATGCTGAGGCTAGTCTTTTTGCGTGCTCGCTTGACTGATATCTTGAAAATGCCTCCTTATGCAAAGTATATGAAAGACATCATCACAAATAAGAGGAAATTACCGGAAGCTGAAATCTCCACTATGCTTGCTAATTATACTTTTAAAGATGGAGTACCTAAAAAACTTGGAAATCCAGGAATACCAACTATACCTTGCTCTATCAAAAAGAATTATGTGAAAACTACTTTGTGCGATTTAGGAGATGGTGTTAGTGTTATGCCTTTGTCTTTATATAAAAGACTTGACTTGAATAAACTCACACCTACTGAAATATCTTTGCAAATGGCTGACAAATCAACTGCCATACCTATTGGTATCTATGAGGATGTGCCTGTTGTTGTTGCTAATGTTACTATTTTGACTGACTTTGTTATACTTGAGATGACCTAGGACGACAACATGTCGATTATCCTTGGTAGACCCTTGTTGAATACTGCAGGGGCTGTTATTGATTGCAATAAAAGCAAGGTCACTTTTCATATCAATGGTAATGAGCATACGGTGCACTTTCCGAAGAAACAATTCCAAGTGAATGGTATTAATGTTATTGAAAAATCTCCGACAATCACTATTGGAAGTTTTCAAATACCTCTACCTACTGTCAAAAAGAAATATGAAATGCTTATTGTTGGGGAAATGCATATCCCCATTGAGGTAACTTAGTGATTTACAAAAGTTCTTTGGTTTCATGCTAACCGAAAGTGGTTGTTGATAAGACTTGATCAACCTTATTAATGGATCATTTTCGAATGGTATGAAGTTGATGAATTTAGTAAGCACTACTTTCTGTCTCTACTTTTTATTCTCTGTTTTTATTAGTTAAATAAAATAAAATACCATGTTTTGTCTGTTTTCTGAATTTCCCCTGCAATAAAAAATGACCCAAAAATAGAAGTTCTCACAATGCCCTGAAAATTTTATATTATTTTTTTCCTGAATATTTAAGGATTTTTGGTGCAAAAATAATAAGAGGGAGGTGCACCAGGTGGGCACAACCCACCCGGGCGCGCCAGCACCTCCTGGCGCACCCTAGGGAGTTGTGGTCCCCATGTGGGCCCCCTCACTTATCTCTTCGTCCCACATTGTCACCTACCTCCAGAAAAAAAATCACTCTCCCTCTCTCTCCCGTGTTCTTGCTCATTTTGCTGCCAATTTCGATCTCTTTGCTCGAAACTCCATTTCCGAAACTATTTCGGGAGATTGTTGCTTGGTATGTGACTCCATCATTTGTCCAATTAGTTTTTGTTTTAGTGGTTTGTACTTTGAATAATTAGCTACTCTTGGTGCTGCTGTAGATGTGCTTGCATGTTGAATTCTTAGTGTTCTAAATAGTTTGAATGCTTGCTATGGCCTCTATGTATCTCTATGAGTAGTTGCTATTAGTTTTGTGAAGTTTTGTTGGAAAAATTTTGTGAACTAAAAATTTAGATTTTTATTCATAGGAAAACTTGTACGTGGACATGAATATCTTCAGAAAATATGGTTCAAGGAAGAACTCCAAGGATGTTATTGGGGAGTCTTCTAACAATGATCTCCACCCTCAGAGGTTGGCGGAGGCACGGCCGTGCGAATGGCCGGACATCCCGTTCTTGCAAGAAGCTGGAATTCATGAGGAGTTCATGCAATTCATTGCCAATGCTAGTCTCACAGACTTCATCGCAGATGAGTGTGACCAGCACCAAATCCTCACAAATATGTTTGTTCAAAGCTTTACTTTCTTTCTTAGAAATAATCCTCCTGAAGTGAGCTTTGATTTATATGCTAAAAACAATCAAATATCGCTTACTGAGTTTTGTGACATATGCATGATCCCTTCTGACGGGACCTTGGTCGAGCCTAGGTCGGCTGAGTTTGGGGATTTTTGTTGCACTCTTACAATGGGTGATGAGAGGAGAGTGTCAGCCATCACTGCCGGTGGTTTACATTTTCCTGTTGTTCGTTACTTTGCATATTTAATTACCAAATTCTTGCTTCCTAGGGAGAAGGTGGGTGCACTTAGTTCACCAGACCTTGCTGTTTTACGTCGTGCCGTTGAGGGAGACAACACGTGTAGCTTGGGAGCTATCGTGGCTCGTCGCCAGCACCTGAATAAATCTCAGGGCAAAATCCATGGTGGGATTTATGCTACTGTTTGGCGGCTCACTTCGCGGTTGAGATACGCCCTCAGGATTACCCTCTGACCAAGGTGTACCTAGACCGTGCAGCCATGGATCACCATCACTTTCTTGCACATGATCGTCCTGACATTGCCATACCTTATAACTTGGTCTATAACATTGACACTCATGATGTTATCCCCTTGCTTGCACATGGTTTGTTTGATTCTGTTGCCAGGGGTGGATACCGGATTATGCCTGCAAACATCCTCGCCTATTGGAACGCTCACGCTGCTGCAGAGGCTGCACAGGCACCTCCACAGTGGGATCAGTGGATGCCTGCTCCTCAGCAGTGGGATGCGTGGATGCGTGCTCCTCAGGATCCATACTACCCTCTAGGCTACTGATTCACTACCAAGTTAGGCCAAAAGCCTAAGCTTGGGGGAGTGCGTGTTTCTCACCGACATTATGTTCATGTTCATATATCATTTTATTTGTCAGTTTTCACACTTTTTCATTGTATCATCCATGCTTAGATTTATTTTCTTGCTTTCTTCTTGCATGTTTGTTAAAACTTTAGAAAAAACAAAAAAATAGTTGTAGTAATTTACTTTCTATGCATGCTTAGTAGTAGCACTAAAAAGAAAATCCAAAAAGATTTCCTTGTTCTTATTTTGCTTGTTGGGAGCTTTCCCGTGTAAATAGTTTTTCTCATTTTTGTTTGCTTGCTAAAGAAAACCAAAAACTCCAAAAATATTTCTGTGTATTTCTCAGAATTTCTTTTCTTTTATTCGAGTTGTACCGAGGAGAAGACCACGATGAAAATGTTGAGTGGCTCTCATAATGAATAACAGTTGAACTAATAAGAGCCCATTTTACCTTGTCTTCTCCTATTGAATAAAATGTTTGTAGATTCCAGCTTAGTCCATGGCACTCTTGCACTATTATTATTATTATTTTCATATCATTCGGTCGTGCAAGTGAAAGGCAATAATGACGATATTCGATGAGCTGGACGTGGCAAAGAGAAACTGGTATGAACTCAACTTGTATTGAGTGTGTAAATATGTTTAACCTAGTGCCCATGATTCAGCCCATTATGATTAAACATGTTTACAATGACAATTAGATATTATAGTTTCTCGTGCCATGCATAAGTAGCTGGGAGTGGATAATGATTTATCTTGGATATCAACAGAGCATTAAAATGATTGTGATGTAGTATGATGATATGGTATCCTCCTCGGAATGTTCGAGTGGCTTGACTTGGTACATGTTCATGCATGTAGTTGAATCAAAACCAACATAGCCTCTATAATGTTTATGTTCATGGTGTTCATATCCTACTCATGCTAGTGTCCAATGTTACTTATGCATAATGCCTGGTCATGATCGTTGTTGCTCTCTAGCTGGCCGCTTCCCAGTCTTAAAATTGCTGGCCTTCGCCTATACTAAGTGGGGATTCTGCTTGTACATCAAAAACCTTGAACCCAAAGTTATTCCAGATGAGTCCACCATACCTACCTATATACGGTATTACCCTACCGTCGTAAGTAAATTTGCATGTGCCACCTCTAAAAACTTCTAAAAAAATTATCTGTTTTGTGTTCCTGGATCGTTCATGCAACAACAGGAGGTGGTCGATATCTTCCGTGCTAAGCATGTTATCCTCAAGTCGAGTGTTTATTCACTCGCCATCGCATGAGGAAATGGGCGGTAATAGGGATTCCCAGTCCCGAACTCAAAAATGCAAATAATTAAACAAAACTCCCCCGGGACTGATTTTAGTATGGACGGCACCCGGTAATGAGGTGGAGTTGCAGCAAGCGCTAAGCAAATATGGTGGCTAACATACGCAAATAAGAGTAAGATGAGAAGCTATGCAATGGTCATTAAGCCATAAGTGATCAAGAAGTGATCCTGAACTACTTACGTTCATACATAACCCAAACCGTGTTCACTTCCCGGACTCCGCCGAAAAGAGACCATCACGGCTACACACGCGGTTGATTCATTTTAATTAAGTCAAGTGTCAAGTTCTCTAGAACCGGATATTAACAAATTCCCATCTGCTACATAACCATGGGCACGGCTCTCGAAAGTTTAAACCCTGCAGGGGTGTCCAAGCTTAGCCCATGACAAGCTCATGATCCGCGGAGACAATCCTCCATCGTGAGACCCTCCGATTAGGCTCGGAATCCCGGTGCACAAGATATTTCGACAATGGTAAAACTAGTCCAGCAAGACCCCCCGGCGTGCCGACACCCTGAAAGTAGCCGCGCGTATCTCATCTCAGGACACGATCGGATTGTCCAAACTTCCGGTAGGCCAATCCAGAGTTTCCCCTGGCGGCCACCATCGGTTGAGAGGTTTGGACCAACACTCATGACGAGCTCTGACCCGGGGGGTTAGTTAAGTCCACGGGGTCTGGAAACTCCCTATGCAGTTCCAGTTGTAAAAGGGCAAATGGTAAAACCAATGTTGGGCCTTGCTGGAGGAGTTTTATTCAAAGCGAACTATCAAGAGGGGCCGATAAACTCTCACTGTGTTAGGGACGCAAAATCAAGGAACATAACACCTATGTGACGGAAAATAAGGCGGCAAGAGTGGAACAAAACACCAAGCAAAAGGCCAAGCCTTCCACCCTTTCACAAGTATATAGATGCATTAATTAAATAAGAGATATTGTGATATCCCAACATATCCATATTCCAACATGGAACAACCTGCAAGGCACCTGTAACTAGCAACGCTATAAGAGGTAACTTAGACAAACAACGGTTTGCTAGGAAGGTGGGTTAGAGGCTTGACATGCCAATATGGGAGGCATGATATAACAAGTGGTAGGTAGCACGACATGGTGATAGAACGAACAACTAGCAAGCAAAGATAGAAGTGATATCGATGGTAATGATCATCTTTCCTGCAAAGTTCTCAGAGTTGTCGAAAGCTTGCTCTCGTAAGCTTACTCAACCGGTTCCTCGTTCACGAACTTGTCTCCTGGCTCTACCCAAAGCAAGAACACAAGCAACGGAACAACAATCAATCACGATGCAATGCACAAGCAACATGATGCAAGACATGGCATGGAATGCAAGGTATGATGTGGAATGCATATGGGTACTCCGGAAGGGAAAAGATGATCGAGGCATCAACTTGGCAAACCAAGTATACTGATGGAAAGATGGGGTGATTTTGGCAAAATCAATATAAGGATCACCGGAAACGGATGCACGGTTTGCAAATGACAAGCAAAACAAGAATGATGCAAATCTGCGATTAACAGCATCATAGCACTTAAGATGCATCTTGAAACTATGCTACAGCACTCCAACATAGCGACAAGGCAAACGGCATTAAAGTACAGGTGAAGCTCTATAAATCATGAACACTAAGATCCTGCTAAAACTCACTAGAACAAGCTCAAAATAGCATGGCAAAAATGCAAATGATAACAGATTCACAGACTTAGAGAAAATACTAAACATGTCAAAGCAGCATCAGGTAGCAATGTTTAGAACTTGCAAACAACATGCGGTAGGAACCTATCATGGAAAACAAAGGCATGGCATGCTATTACTAAAGGCATAGAAAAAAACTCCCTTACTGAACTTTAACCAAATATGCATGGAAAATATGGTAGCACCCATGCAAACATGGCAAGTTATATGATCAGTTTCAGACTTCATAGAAAAACAGAGCACGGCAGGAACAAATTCATGATAGCAACCTTAAAAGCTCATTCCACTCACCACAAAGCATTTCATGGCATAACAAGGTAACCAACAGTAAGTAGACATATTCATGAAGCTAAACATGGCAAGATAAAGTCCATACGGTACATTTATGACTAGCAACACACATGGCAAAGTTGAACTTCATGTTAACAATCTGCCAGGAACAATATTTAGCAAAAGTAGAGCATGGTAATGCAATCTAGAGTACTCCATAAATACAACCGGAGGCATGAATGGATAGAGCAATACTACATATTTAAAAAAATCTTACTGAAATACCTCAAATTGTGCAGGGATCTACTGGTAGCAACAAGTTTACATAGCATCAAAATGTAACAGGAAAAGACTTAGCAAAATATTCTAAGTGTCTGAAATTAGCAACATCGAGTTCATCCATGAGAACCGGGACATATTTGCATGGAAACCTTCTGACATGCCAGGTGTACCGAGGGAACTCGCTGAGCACACTCTTAACATCGATCCCAAATTTAAACCGGTCAAGCAGTTTCTCTGCCGCTTTAGTGAAGAACGGCGCAAGGCCATTGGTGAGGAGGTAGCCCGGCTCTTGGCAGCAGGGTTTATTTTGGAGGTTTTTCACCTTGAGTGGTTAGCTAACCCGGTGCTAGTACTTAAGAAGAATGGCACTTGGCGTATGTGTGTGGACTACACAGATTTGAACAAGGCTTGTCCAGCTGATCCCTTTGCTCTCCCTCGTATTGATCAAATCATTGATTCTACGGCGGGTTGTGAGCGTTTGAGTTTTCTAGATGCTTATTCTGGTTATCATCAGATCAAAATGGCAGTTAAGGACCCGGAGAAGACAGCTTTTATAACTCCCTTTGGAGCCTTCTGCTATGTATCTATGCCTTTTGGGCTCAAGAGTGCCCAGGCGACTTATCAGCGCTGTGTGCAGAATTGTCTTCATAATCAGATTGGGCGCAATGTTCATGCTTACGTGGATGATATTGTGGTGAAGTCCAGAAAGGAGGAGACATTAATAGATGACTTAAAGGAAACTTTTGATAATCTCTGGGTCTACAAGATGATGCTTAATCCGGCCAAGTGTGTTTTGGTGTACCGGCAGGCAAGCTCTTGGGTTTTCTGGTGTCTAACAGGGGCACTGAAGCTAATCCGGAAAAGATCAAAGCTATTACATCTCTGGCTCAATCGGCATGTATTAATGATGTTCAGCGTCTGGCAGGTCGTATTGCAGTGTTGAGCCGGTTTATCAGCCGATTGGGAGAGAAAGTTATCCCTCTATATCAGATGATGAAAAAGACAGATAATTTTGTCTGCAATGATGCTGCTAATGCGGTGTTTGAGGACTTGTAGAAACAGTTAGCTGAGCCTCCTGTCCTTGCTGCTCCGGTTGATAAAGAGCCGTTGTTGTTATATGTGGCAGCCAATGCCCGGGCTGTCAGTGTGGCCATTGTGGTAGAACATAAAGAGGCTGGCAAGGAGTATCCAGTTCAACGGCCGGTTTATTATATCAGTGAGGTGCTTATTGAGTCTAAGTAGAGTTACCAACATTGGCAGAAGCTGGTGTATGGAGTTTTTATGGCAAGCCATAAGCTCAAGCAGTATTTTCAGGGTCATCCCATCACTGTGGTCAGTTCTGCCCCTTTGGGAGATATAATCCAAAACAGGGAAGCAGCTGGCCGGGTTGCCAAATGGGCCATCGGGCTTGGACCTCATGGGTTAAAGTATATGCCTCGCACGGCAATCAAGTCCCAAGCTCTTGTGGATTTCATCAATGACTGGACAGAATTGCAGGCACTGGAAGAAAAGCCAGATAACACTTATTGGACTATTCATTTTGAAGGGTCCAGGCAATTGGAGGGCTCGGGGGCTGGAGTCGTGTTAACTTCCCCACGAGGTGATAAGTTTTGTTATGTTCTCCGTTTAATGTTCCCTTGCACTAACAATGCAGCTGAATATGAGGCCTTACTCCATGGTCTTCGAATGGCTAAGGAGATGAATCTAAGCCGGGTTAAGTGCTTTGGTGACTCAGACCCGGTGGCTCAGCAAGTATCTGGTACTTGGGACTCCAAGGATCCGCTCATGGCGGTGTATCAACGAGAAGTAGACATTGTGGCTGGTCATTTCAAGGGTTATCAGGTTGACCATGTGGACCGGTGAAAGAACGAAGCGGCGGATGCTTTAAGCCATTTGGGCTCTCAACGTAAACCGGTGCCACCCAATGTTTTCCTGGATGTTTTGCATAACTCGTCGGTCAAGCTACCTATAGAGGATGATTTAGCTATTCCTAACCCGGAGACTCAGTTGGTGGCGGCTCTTCACGTTATCCCAGATTGGACGGTCCCATATTTGGCGTATATGAACCGGGGCGAGTTACCGGAGGATGAAACTTTGGCCAGGCAGATAATCCGGCGATCCAAGTCAATGACCATTGTCAACGGAGAATTGCATCATTGCAGTGTAACAGGGGTGTTTCAGCGTTGCGTATCTCCTGAAGAAGGATGTGAGATTTTGCGTGAGATCCACGAAGGAGATTGTGGTCACCATGTCGGTTCAAAGTCCCTGGTAGCTAAAGCTTTTTGTCGGTGTCAAAACCGGCGGATCTCGGGTAGGGGGTCCCGAACTATGCGTCTAGGCCGGATGGTAACATGAGGCAAGGGACACGATGTTTTACCCAGGTTCGGGCCCTCTTGATGGAGGTAAAACCCTACGTCCTGCTTGATTAATATTGATGATATGGGTAGTACAAGAGTAGATCTACCACGAGATCAAGGAGGCTAAACCCTAAAAGCTAGCCTATGGTATGATTGTTGTATGATTAAGTTATCCTACGGACTAAAACCCTCCGGTTTATATAGACAACAGAGAGGGTTAGGGTTACACAAAGTCGGTTACAATGATAGGAGATCTTGAATATCCACATCGCCAAGCTTGCCTTCCACGCCAAGGAAAGTCCCATCCGGACACGGGACGAAGTCTTCAATCTTGTATCTTCATAGTCCTGGAGTCCGGCTGAAGGTATAGTCCAGCTACCCGAACACCCCCTAATCAAGGACTCCCTCAGTAGCCCCTGAACCAGGCTTCAATGACGATGAGTCCGGCACGTAGATTGTCTTCGGCATTGCAAGGCGGGTTCCTCCTCCAAATTCTTCATAAAATTTTGTAAACACCAAGAGTAGTGTCCGGCTCTGTAAAATAAGTTTCCACGTATTGCCACAGAGAGAATAATATTAACACAAATCTAATCCGATGATGTATTCTGCAGCATGACATCACACTACGGCCAAGCCTTTATTCGAATCGTTTTCACTTTTCCACCTCAGCGTGTTTTGCAAGGCGGTTTCCTTGGCACGTCTTCTCAAAGCAGAGATCGTGTCCCCTTTATTTACGGGATTCTCATCAATATGGACATGGGTAACCCAATCGTGCCCGTTAGCATGTCTTCTCGATTAAAGGCGAGTCCCAAACGGTTACGGGGAGGGCTCCTGGTATTCAACCTCTTATAAAGAGATCAAGGCCTTACTCCTTTTCTCCAATCTCAAAACAAGTTCGCCCGTCGCCTCGAGTTCCAACACCCTAGGCTCCAGATTCCAGGTGCTTTGGACCTTCGACAATGTCTGGTTCCGAGCTTCAAGGCAGATGGATGCCCTCCTCCGTCACGGAGGAGGACATGCTAAAGTTGAGAGAGGCTAAGTTCTTGACCGCCGAAATTTTGCATAGGTTGCCTGCTCAAAGGCAGGCTATTCCCAGTCCCCAGCCCGGTGAGAGCGTAGTGTTCATGTCTCACTTCCTTCGGGGGTTAGGCTTCCCGATGGATCCCTTCGTGAGGGGGCTGATGTTCTATTATCGGCTGGAATTTCATGACTTAGCTCTGGAGTCCATCCTCCACATTTCCTCATTCATCGTTGTGTGCGAAGCGTTCCTCCGTGTTACTCCTCACTTCGGATTATGGCTCAAGACTTTTGGAGTGGAGCCGAAGATGATCGAGGGACGGCACGCAGAGTGCGGAGGCGCTGTCATAACTAAGAATGCTGATGCTCCATGGCCCGAGGGCTCCTTTCAAGAGGAGCTCGGCTTGTGGCAACGAGAGTGGTTCTATATCACCGCTCCCAGGAGCGCCAAGTGGGTGGCGCCTCCTGCCTTTCGCTCGGGTCCCCCACCACGGCTAGCGTCATGGGTCAACAAAGGATTAGATTGGGGGTTATCCAAAGACATGCCCTTGTTGCAGGGCCGCATTATGGATCTCTTAGAAAGAGACCTCAACCTGGTCAAGGTGACGCAGGTCATGCTGATTCGCCAAACACTGCCCGGCAAACGTCGCTCCCTTCGTCTGTGGGAGTTTAATCCGGAGGGACCACGAGCTCTCCAGCATTTATGGGCGCAACGCCCGTGGAGATGTATAAAATGTTCTTCGGATCACAAGCAATGTGTCCGGACTTGACCGAGGACACAGGTTTAAGCTGCAATCGCCCGGATACTCAAGTAAGTAACCTTGTGCCCGGACTCGCTATCCGTAAAATTGTCATAAATTCGCCCCTAAAAGAGTCATCCTTTTAAACAGGAGTGGATAGTGAAGGCAAAGCTGATCAGGTGTCCGGCTCCCCTTCCTGAGACCAGGCCGGATCCCATGCTAGTCAGGATGTTGAAGATCGTGCCTTTGGAGGGAAGTGAGGGCGAGGACAAGGAAACTATGGCCTCCTCGAAGGAGGCTGCTCCGAAGGGAAGAACCGACAATTCCTCTCCTAAGGGGAAGAAGAGGGCCGCCTCTGACGACCCGGAGACCATGGCCTCAAAGCGGGGGAAAAAGTGCTCGTCAGAGGGTCCGACGCCGGGGAGATCCTCGGCCGAACTACGCCCTCAAAGGGATCAGCCCTCCAGCGAGCCGTAAGTAGAGAAAGATTTTCCTTTGGAGGGATGAGAGAAATCCTTGCTTTTTATCTGAGAAGATTAATCGAAATTTTACTTTGTAGCTCGGACATCAGCCCTTCTCAACAGAGCTCGTCTTCGGGGGATCTTCTTCCGAAGATGATGGAGAGTGGAACGCCTCCCCCTGCCGTACCGCCTGGCGAGGCGGGCGACCCTGAGGTGTCGTCGCGGAGGGTTTCTCCGAATCTGGCAGGGGTGGAAGGTAGCCATATGTCCCCCCAAGGTTCTCCGCATCCGGCCTTCGATGGAGGTCATAGGACGAGTCCGGCACCGTCCGATGCGCGGTCGGAGGAGCTGATGATTCTGCTGGGGCGAGCTTCTATCTCAGAGGAGCACCGTGCATTGATGGGTACGGTGATTGGAAGGATTTCGTCCGCGGAAAGCGGATTGCATGAGGCCGTCAGAAGTTTGCTGACGGGTTTTGAGGTACGTTTGATAATGTACTTCTTTGTCAGTTGTGCATAAACAAGATGCGCCCTGTGTAGATAGTAGCCCCTGAGACTCTGTGCATTGTCAAAATTGACGGCGCGCAGAGGATCATAATCCCAGGTCTAAAATGTCGCCTTTGTATACAGGTGGCGAAGTGTCTGGAATCGAGCTGAACTGATGATTTTGCCGAACTAAAGCGGCAACTTGACGTGGCAGATGCCGACATCGCGCTCGTCAACGAGCGGCTTGATGAGGCTCAAGGTATGCAATTCCTCGGGCGGCATCTGGTAAGAGGAGCTTTATGCTAGTATCTTACAATGTGTGTGCTTGACGCAGATGGTGCGGCCGTCGTGGAGTCTTCGGGCGGAACTTGCCCGAGCTAAGGAACAAGCCAGGAAAAGTGATGCGGCTGCCGAGAAGGCCCTTGAAGAGCTGAGAGCCGAACAGGCTATTCACTGCCGAAGCAAGAAGGAGATGGCCGTGATGGCCGTGAAGTTAAAAAGTGTTGCTGACCATTGCAAGTTTCTTGAGAAAGAAGACCGGGCGAGACAGATGGACTTAGAGAAGGCCGTTGCTGATGCCAAGGACGCTCGCTCTATGATGAGAGCTGCGAAGGAGGAGCTACGTCAGGCCGGACAGATTACGGCTGGAAAGCCCTTTATGCTGCGGAGGAAGTTTTGCAATCCGAAGTTTGCTCCGTTGGACTGGATGTGGAGTGCGGAGGACACCTATCTGGATTTGGCAGCGAGTGTTGCTGATGCGACCGAATACTTTCAAGATCAAGAAGATCGCGAAGTGGAAAGGCTTTTCTGGTTGCAGTTTCAGAATCCAGAGCATCCACTGGCAGTGGATGATCGTCTGGCTCAATGGGCCGAACTGAATAGATTGTCTGGACTCACCATGAAGTATGTCATGGGTCATCTGTGGCCGGGGAGATCGAAGCCGAAGAGTTATTTCAGCTTGGTGCAGCAATTCCTTGACGCGGTGCCATGTATCAATGCGATGAAGAGGTCAGCATGCATAGAGGGCGCACGGATGGCTCTTACCCGTGTCAAGACATGCTGGGTAGAGATGGAGACCATCGTTGTTGCATCCCGAGATTCGGACAAAAGCCGAGTACCCTCCGAGCACTATTTTCAGGAAGTCCTTGAAGGTGCCCGTGTAATAGAGACGCAGTGCTCGAAGGATGCTATGTTCTGATACCATATGTAATTATAAAGCAATATTTTGATGAATTGTAGTAGCCTTTTATACTTGTGCCTTCAAGTATTTGGAACACCTCCTGTGCGGCCATTTTAAGATATATATACAAAATCTGAAAGATTGCAGTCGTTGGGTTCAGCCCCAACGCACATAGTGCGGGGGTGCTCGCAGAAGGCGCATTTTCACACTTAATCCAACGTCTTGGTCCTACAAAGGAGGTGATAGCGCAGCGAGCTAGGCAACCAGACTATAATGCTTTAACACTTTCACTTAGCCATAGGAGGTTGACAATGGGACTATTTAGGTAGCCCCTGGTGGCGACTGCGCTCGCTGGGAAACGGCCCTTCGTTAATGCGGAGGAATCCTACAGATTCTGGAGAGTCATCGAGTGGTTGACCAGTCTCACGCCATATCATGACAGTCGGTTTTTGGCTTTCTCTACTGAGGTGCTCGCCTGGCCGAACCAGGGCACAATCATAGTAGTTCTCCTGGTGCCGCCTTAGTCGATGGAGTGGAACGTAAGGCGGCCGAACACAAGAGCTGGGCAAACCAACATTTGACCAAAATCATGACTCAGAGCTGATGCATATAAGGCCAAACTCGCGACGCCGAACACTCCCTAAGGTATTCGGTCTTTATGAGAGTGGGCGAGGTAACGCTCTGAGGTATAAGCCCCTAGTGTCCAGGTACGCGCAAGAATTCTGACGTGGCCACATGCCAAGACGCCAGCCTCCTCCTTGGTCATAGAACCAGGGGATGTGTATCAACAAGAGACACTAAGAAAGGTTTATGCAGGGTCTTAATATGAAAAGAATCCTTGGAACGGGTCCCTACTGCACCTCTGCGCCTGTGTCTTCGTTGTGCCGTATCCAGGACGGGCGCAGCACGACGTTCATTTGTAAAAAGAGAGCAACTAAGTTGAGAAAGGGGCGTGCCGAACAAAAGTTATATGAAATAAACAAAGTGTAAAGTAAAATATGAAAAATTGAGCTTTATTGTCTCTTATTTTATATGTGTGAAACCCCTAGTGCAGGGGTATATGGCCACTAAGCCCTTATCAATGATACTTTTGTGCCGGACTCATCTATCCGTGTCCGTGGTCTTAATGACCTGTTCCGATGTTCTGGCTGGTGAAGCCATTGTATTGTGGGGCTGTTAAAGCGGCCGCACAATCCTCCGCTTGGGGGAGGTGTTCTCACTGCTTCCCCTTTAAGGAGATGATGTCGCGTGGACCGGGCATCTTAAGCGTAAGAGATGCATAATGCGGTATTGCGTTAAAGCGGACGAAAGCTTCGCGTCCCAGTAGTGCTTGATAGCGACTTGAGAATGGGACGATGTGGAAAGTCAGCTTTTCGCGACAGAAGTTATCGGCAGAGCCGAAAATAACCTCGAGCCGGAGAAAACCCATGCAATGGGTGTCCGGACCTGGCGTTACTCCTTGAAAGGAGGTTTTGCTGTGGCGAATTCTTTTGGGTCGATCCCCATGTGGCGGATTGAGTCCTGATATATCAGGTTGAGTCCGCTGCCACCATCCATAAGGACATTTGAAAACTGGAGTCCGCCAATTATTGGATCGAGTACCAGGGCAGTCCAGCCTGGGTTCCTGACACTTCTAGAATAATCCAGATGATCGAAGATGATTGGTTTTGACAACCAGTGGCGGGATTCCTTTGGGATAGGCCGTGGGGCGCGTACCTTTATGGGCGCCACACGTTTTGTTATGTGGAGTAAGTTTACTGTTTTTACTTCTTGTGGGAAATTCTTTTGTTTCCTGGTACTCTGCTTTTGGGGTTCGTCCTCGTCTTCGCTTGGTGTGTCGAGCCCCTTGTGTTCGGTGTTGAGTCTGCCGGATTGTTTGAAAACCCAACAATCTCTGTGGGTATGGTTAGCAGGCTTTCCAGGAGTGCTGTGTATTTGACATATCCTATCCAAGATTTTGTTTAGGTTGGATAGGTCGTCCCTGTTATCTTGGAGGGGCGGCTTTTTCTGATTCTGTCGTGAGCTTTTGAATCCGGCATTGACTGCCGTGCTCTTCGGACTTTTTTCCTTAGTCCGGCGACGGTCCTTATTGCGTCGCGGTTTTCTGTTTCCATCCCTAGTTTCAGATGTACTTGGGTCACTGGTGCTGCATCTTGCCAACCAGCTGTCCTCTCCTGCGCAAAAGCGGGTCATGAGGCTTGTTAGTGCGGCCATTGTTCTTGGCTTTTCTTGGCCGAGGTGTCTGGCGAGCCATTCGTCTCGGACATTATGCCTGAAAGCCGCTAAGGCTTCAGCGTCCGGACAGTCGACTATCTGATTCTTTTTAGTAAGAAATCTATTCCAGAATTGCCAAGCTGACTCTCTGGGCTGTTGAGTTATGTGACTAAGATCGTCTGCATCCGGAGGGCGGACATAGGTACCTTGAAAATTTGCTTGGAAAGTGTCCTCGAGCTCTTCCCAACTTTTGATTGTGTTTTCAGGAAGGCTTTTGAGCCAATGTCGGGCTGGCCCTTTAAGCTTGAGGGGTAAGTATTTTATGGCGTGGAGGTCATCTCCTCTAGCCATATGTATGTGGAGGATATAATCCTCGATCCAGACTCCAGGGTCTGTTGTTCCATCATATGCCTCTATGTTTACGGGTTTGAATCCCGCTGGAAATTCATAATCCAGGACCTCATCGGTGAAACATAGGGGGTGTGCGGCACCCCTATATTTGGGTGTGCCGGATTCTGATAATGGCTTTACTGCATTGCTTACGAGAGCTTGCTTTCTTGGCCCGTAAATGGACCTGGCTGGGCCATGATGCGAATCCTTAAGTGGGTCGCATGCCGGCTTAAGTGCGGCGCTGCTTGCCGCTTTATGCTGGCCATGGGGTCGTCTATCCGACCGTGTGGCTTTCTCACTTTTGGAATGCGAGGGCTCTAAGGCCTCCTCGTCGAATTCAGGCAGTAGCTTTCTCTTCGGATAGCTTTTAGTGCGGCGACTGTCGCCGTATTTGTCTGCGGTATTGATTACTTTACTCCATCTGATCCTGAGTGCATCTTCCGTAGTTTTTAGCTTCCGCTTCTGCTTTTTCAGGCTGCGTGCGGTTGCAACGAGCCGTTTGTGGAGGTTCTTCTGCTTCGTGGGCTTGTCCGGCGTAGGGTCGTCCGGAATGCCATTTTCGCCGGGGGAGGGATGTTCGGTTTCTCTATCCGGGTTGTCCTGTTGGGACGGTTGCTCTAAGGCATGCTCGTCGTCTACCGGCTCATCCTGCTCTATGGCTGGGTCTTTATCGAGGCGGGGCTTGGGTCGGCGTTTACGCCGACGCTTTGATTGTTTTTCGAGAGATCGATCCCTCTTTCCATCCCCATTTTCCTCGTTGTTGCTTCCTTTAGGGGTATCCACCATGTACACATCGTGAGATGAGGTGGCTATCCAATGCCCTATAGGCGTTGGTTCTTCGTTGTCTCCTGCATCGTCGTCCATACCGTCGATGTCTTCGGAGTCGAAGTCGAGCATGTCGGTTAAGTCGTCGACAGTGGCTACGAAGTGGGTGGTGGGTGGGTTTTGAATTTCTTCATCATCCGAATCCCATCCTTGCTGGCCGTAGTCCGGCCAGGGCTCTCCTAATAAAGAGAGAGACTTTAGCGAATTCAGGATGTCGCCGAAGGGCGAGTGCTGAAAGATGTCTGCGGCGGTGAACTCCATTATCGGCGCCCAATCGGATTCGATCGGTAGGGGCAAGGGGGCTCGGAGTTCGGAAAGGAATCCGGCTCCTCGGAGTCACGGGCCATGCGGAGTGCGGGGCTGGAGTTCGGCTCGATCGCCTCTGAGATCGCAGCTCCTGAGGCAGCGTCCAACCGCTGATCCTCGATCGGCGCAGTAGGCTCCGAATCAATGGTCGGAACCGATGTGTGTGCGGCCTCCAAGGCGCTGTTCGGCGACAGAGCTATATCATGCCCATCGGGACAGTGCGGCGCGCTTGGCTGTGGCTTGAATACGTCGAAGATCAAGTCCCCGCGGATGTCAGCCGTGTAGTTTAGGCTTCCAAACCTGACCTGATGGCCAGGGGCATAGCTTTCGATCTGCTCAAGGTGGCCAAGAGACTTGGCCCGCAGTGCGAAGCCGCCGAAGACGAAGATCTGTCCGGGGAGAAAAGTCTCACCCTGGACTGCATCGTTGTTGATGATCGAAGGCGCCATCGGGCCTAAAGGCGACGACACAGAGGAACTCTCAATGAAAGCACCAATGTCGGTGTCAAAATCGGCGGATCTCGGGTAGGGGGTCCCGAACTGTGCGTCTAGGCCGGATGGTAACAGGAGGCAAGGAACACGATGTTTTACCCAGGTTCGGGCCCTCTTGATGGAGGTAAAACCCTACGTCCTGCTTGATTAATATTGATGATATGGGTAGTACAAGAGTAGATCTACCACGAGATCAAGGAGGCTAAACCCTAAAAGCTAGCCTATGGTATGATTATTGTATGATGAAGTTGTCCTACGGACTAAAACCCTCCAGTTTATATAGACACCGGAGAGGGTTAGGGTTACACAAAGTCGGTTACAATGGTAGGAGATCTTGAATATCCGCATCGCCAAGCTTGCCTTCCACACCAAGGAAAGTCCCATCCGGACACGGGACGAAGTCTTCAATCTTGTATCTTCATAGTCCTGGAGTCCGGCTGAAGGTATAGTCCGGCTACCCGAACACCCCCTAATCCAGGACTCCCTCACTTTTCGTCACGGCTACTATTGGTTGACGGCTCATGCTGATGCTCAGGATTTGGTAAAAAGGTGTGATGGTTGTCAGAAGTTTTCACGTCGAGCTCATGTTCCGGCTCAGGAATTGAGGATGATTCCAATCACTTGGCCATTTGCAACTTGGGGGCTGGATATGGTTGGGCCCTTTAAGAGTTCCAAGGATAAGAAGACCCACCTTCTGGTGGCGGTTGATAAGTTCACTAAGTGGGTGGAGGCAGAGCCAGTCAGTAAGTGTGATGCAGCCACGACAGTTCAATTCATCAAGAAGGTGATTTTCCGGTTTGGTTTTCCACACAGCATCATAACTGATAATGGTACTAATCTGTCCAAGGGTGCTATGAAAGAATTTTGTCAACATGAGCACATCCGGCTTGACGTGTCATCAGTGGCTCACCCCCAATATAATGGTCAAGTGGAGAGAGCCAATCAAGAGATCCTGAGAGGCATCAGGCCCCGGCTTATGGTTCGTTTGCAGCAAACGCTGGGTTGTTGGGTGGAGAAGTTACCTTCTGTGTTATGGAGCATCAATACCACGCCCAATAGATCCACAGGTTACACACCTTTTTCATGGTTTACGGAGCATAGGCGGTTCTCCCTAGTGACATCCGTCATGACTCACCCCGTGTGGAGGCTTATGTTGAAGCTGACAATGAGAAAGCACGTCAGGAAGCACTTGACCTGTTAGATGAGGAGCATGATATTGCAGCGGCTCGTTCGACGATTTACTAGCAAGATATGCATCGTTATCATAGTCGTCGGGTTAAAACCAGAATGTTTCAAGAAGGAGATCTGGTGCTCCGGCTCATCCAGGATCAGACTGATATGCACAAGTTATCCCCGCCTTGGGAAGGACCCTTTGTGGTCAGCAAGAATCTGCACAACGGGTCATACTACCCTATCGATGTTCGAGAGCACAAAGACTCACGTAAATCGAAGGAGGAGACCCACCGGCCGTGGAATACCTCTCATCTTCGGCCTTACTACACCTAAGCCATAGGCTCGTCTTATGTACATATTCTTGACAATGTATATATTATGATGATCAATATACTAAACCGGCATCCCTGCTAAAGCGGGGCCTCTGCTGTTCTTCCTTAAAAGTTTTTGGTTACATGGGGGCTTCTGTTTATAAAGCGGAGTCCTGATTACCCATTGATTCGGCTCATAAGCCACATAGAAAAACTTGGGGGCTTGCTACCCAAAGTCAAAAGGAGCCAAAGAGAGTCTCTTGCAAAGCACAACTCAAACATAGGCATCCATTGAGCACAGCTCAAAATATTTCTTGGGGGCGCTTTGTTCTACAAGAATACAGAGTCTATAACCTTGTAATAGGCTATAAAAGCCAGGCCTGGAAGCGAGGTGTATTCACCTAAAACCCCGGGTTATCCTGCCTTATTAAGTAAGTCACTCCGCCCAGGTAGTCCTGGTATGACCCGTCGAACGTTTGACAGGTCAATCTTATACAGACCCTGAACTTGTCTTAGTTAAAATGATGATTGGTTAATGTGAGGTCCATCTTATAAGGCTTTGTAAAATGGTTTAACTCGGTGGCCTGGCAGCCCATGAAAAGCCTCGTTTTTTGCATATTTTTCTTTTGCAATCTTTCTTTTTGATATTTATTTTGATGCGGTTTATATTAATCTGGGGTTTATTGACCCGGCCTGGCTGTTGACTATAAGTCGGCCGAGCAAACTGAAAATATTGCTGGTGTTTATTGACCCGGCTTCGCCGTCGATTATAAGTTGTCAGCATACACTCATCTGTAATTCGGTGTTTATTGACCCGGTCTGGCTTCTGACTACAATCCGCCAGTATGATATACGGATAATCTGGTGTTTATTATAACCCGGTACGGCTTTACTATAAGTCGGCACAACATGGAGGAGTTATCAGTACTCAAGGTTTGGGTTATCACCCTTACTACAAAAAGTTGGTAAACCAACGATGTGATTCAATGTCACAAGTCTGATATATTTCATATTTGGTTATTCTTAAGTACAGTCTTGGTTATAAACCCGGGTTATATGTTGGGCGTTATGACCCGTCCGGCGGTAAACCGCCAGGACACTTTTTATAGCAGAAACAGCTTGAATAAAGCTGCTAAGGATCATAAGCATACATAGCATAATCATGACAGATTAACAGTGTCATGCAAAGTGAATATGCACGATGGCATACCAAACCAAGTATTTAAACTAGCCTATTACAAGGCGCTTTAATGCCCAAAATAATAATTGTTTTCAACAAGTGTTGCAGTATGCAGAAGGCTAAACCGGCCTCCGGATCATGACTCTTTGTCGGGCTGACTTGACAGCTGTGGATCATCCTGCGCCGGTTCATCCTCCTCCTCTCCACCCAGTGGCTGGAAGTCAATGGTTGTTGAGTCGATTCCAGTTAGGGCCTTGAATACAGCTTCGTCGCTTATAAGTGTGGAGGGGTCAACATCAGGGGCGTAGGTATGCTTACGGATTGGCGGGATAAGATTTTCCACATCATGAGTTGGCGCATTAACCCGTTTGTTGTCGGCATCATAAATCGACTGGTAACGAGCAAGATTTGTCTCTTAAGCCAATTTGCTCACTAATGGGTGCATTTCCTTCGTCAAAGCTCGGAGATCATCATTGTCAAAATCTGACCCGTCCTCCTTTATGCTCGGATAGCCGCATCCTATATCAGCCCGGTCAAGATCTGGTATCCATGCTTTAGCCCGGATTAGCGCAGTTAGAGCACCTGCCCTTGCAGCTGGTCTTTTTAACTCCTCGAACCGGGAAGGAAGCATTGACAGCTTCTCTAATGTTTCCTTGATCAAGGTTGGGGGTGGTTTGTTATGGTAGGTAGTACAAATGATCCGTTGTGCGCCGGTATATAATTTCTCTATAAGAGATCTTGCATTATTATGCACACTGATAAACCAGCAGTTCATAGGATAATACATGTTAACAACTTATACTAAGGGTACTTACCAAACATACCAATGGTCATCACACTTATTTGCCACTTCAAACCAGTCAGCTCTTCTACCACCGGATTAAGGGCGGCTTCTGCATCCTCAGCCTTCTTTTGCAGTGTGGTTTTCTCTATGTCCCAGTCTGCCCGCTCCTTCTTGAAGTTTTCCTTCAATTTCTCCATGGCTACTAAGGCATTGGTCAGCTCCTCTTTGGCTTTGGAAGTTTCTCCTTGTTGGGACTTGATGTTTTCTTAAAGATCAGCGGTTTGAGATTCCTTTTTGCTCTGCTCAGCCTGTAAGAGACATACATCTTATGAGTTGGCAGCATTTTGAAGTACCAAGCACATAACAATTTATACACTTGGCACTTGGGGGCTAATGCCTATTGCTTCTTATCAAATTTCTCTTCTAAGTCCCAAGATCAATTCAAGTATTATTCTTGGCACTTGGGGGCTAATGTATATTTGCTCAATAATACAGTGCCGATTCATCTTGAAGAGATAAACCGGCCCTTGGGGGCTACACAAACAAAAGTTGCAAGATTAATACTCTAAAGTCCCGGTTCATCCTGAAAAGATAAACCGGCCCTTGGGGGCTACGCAGGCAAAGTTGAAGTATTACAAAGTCCCGGTTTACATGATATCATAAACTAACCCTTGGGGGCTACTGGAGTTGATACTAGAAATCGGATACAAGAGAGAAACAATTAGGTAGAGTTAACAGTATTTACCTCATATCGCTCTTTCATCAGGTTCACTAAACCGGCTTCATAGTCACGGCTTGTGTACATGTGGTTTAAAAACCCAGAGTGGATATCTTGGGCGCTGAGGTGGGCATAGCTTTCCAAATCTGTTTTCCACTTGCCCTTATCCATGGCAGCAAATTCTTCCTTGGCACTATGTTCTAATAAAGCAACGGGATTACCAGGAGTTGTGTAGCCTAAACCAGTAACAATGACATCATCCGATTGGTCATCAGCTGTTTTGACTGGGCTTGGTGGTTTATTTGCAGTTTTAGCCAGGCTTGGCGGGTCAGTAGCGTGGCCTGTGGGATCATCTTCCATCTGTTCAGCAAAGGTTTCATGATGTTCCGGTGGCGGATCATCAAGAATAGCATCAGCATTTGGCTCAAACTGTTATGGGATCTGTTCTGGTTCAGTGGTCGGGTTATCATCAATCGGTGTATTCAATTTGGCCTTTTTGCTGGGCCTAGCTTTGGCTCTGAAATGAATGGAAATAAAGGTTAGTATATTAAACAGGTACAAGGGATAAAGAGTTAAGCGTAGTATGCTTACCCAGGAACAGTCTTAAGGGGTGGAAGTTGTGTCCCTGTTGATTCGGCAGAGGATGGATGGGAAGTTCCCTGGTAGTTTGAGTCAGATGGATTAAGAGGTTGCCGAAAATAACTAGCCTTGGGATAAGATGTGTTAGGAATGCATGAAACCTCGGGTCGGCGTTTACGAACCGACGTGTTCGGTAAACCGGATGAAGTAACCACCTGGCCACTATGCCAGGTTGTGCGGCGAGCTTCATGCTGTTGTTTCTTCAAAAGAAAGTTTGGATCCGAATAAGCTAGAGGGTGTGAAAATTTTACTTTCCGATTTGCTTGACGGGTTTTCTGTGTTGGCTGAGGATGTGAACCGGAGGAAAGAATAATTACCTCTACATCATCAGCCCGGCTAGCTTCAGCGTCATCCTGATAATGGTCATTGTCAATGAGGTGTATGAAAAATGAACCAAGAGAATCAAGTTCTACCTCTGATTCCGGGTTGTCATGATCTTCGTCGAGGTTAAGCTCGATGGACTCAGCTGCTTTCTTCTTGGCAGGTTTTTTGATGACCTTTGTCTTGGGTCGAGGGGTATTAGCCGGTTTATCCTGAGCTTTCTTCTTCCAAAATGGGTCGTCACCCTGTTAAAAGATTGGCAAAGGTTATAAGGAAGAGTTAAGAATATCAGGTTCAAACAGGAGTTTGGCAATTCTTACAGCTGGCAATTTATTCGAAACATAGAAGGGACTTAGCCCTGTTTTGCTGCAGACAGCCACTGATTCATCCAGTATCTTTTTGACAACTTCAGTAATTTCAGCATCAGTTAACTGAATCTCAGTGTGCCTTTGAGGGTCTTTCAAGTCCCCTATGTACTTGCACATTAAACCGGGGCGACGGCTTAAAGGAAAAATACCCCAAGATATCCAGCAACGAACAAAGTCAATTCATGTTAAACCATTAGCCACAAAGGCTCTGAGCTTTGCAAGTTGTGGTGCATATTTGGCCCATTCTTTTGCAGTCGGCCTTTGGGGAAATGGATGTGTATTAGTAAGTCGGTGAGCATGATAACCCGGCAGAGGATTCTCATCATCAGGGGAAGTATCTTTCCAATAGAACCAAGTCTGGTTCCAATCCTTAGGGTGACTATGATTCTTGGCATGAGGGAAGCTGACGTCTTTCCTTTTCTGAATTCAAACGCCGCCAAGTTCAGTATTGGGCCCGTCTACAAATTCAGTACGGCGGTTTAAATAGAAAATGTCCCTGAACAGTTCAATGGTCGGTTCTTCTTGCAGATAAGCATCGAAAACACTTGAAAATTACAAATATTGGACACAGAGTTAGGTCCAATATCTTGAGGGTGGATCTGGAAGCTAGCAAGCACATCACGGAAATTTTTTGAACCGGGAGGTTTAAAACCACGGATCAGATGATCAACAAACACAACTATCTCGCCATCCTTGGGCTCAGGAGGATTTTCTGGACCAGCAGCTCGCTAGTGGATTTCACTATGTTTTGGTAAAGTGCTAGTTATAACACATTCGTTCATATCTTCTTCCATAATCTGGGATGGAACCTAGTTACAAGCGTAAAAAGACTTGGCCATTTTCTTTGACAACCTGAAGGAAGATTTGTGCCGGTTTAAGATTCATGGTTGGCAAGAATGAGGCGTTGTAGGTTAAGGGATGAAAGGTATTCAAGCATGCAAAATTATTAAACCGAAGAATGATGATATCAGAACTACAATGATAAAGCGATTGGCGGTTTACGAGGGGACTAATGGTACCTGGCGGGTTATCTTTTCTAATGTTAAACCACCTATATTGGTATGGAAGGTATAGATCTGAAATCGCTAAGTAAGGGGAAAACAGGTTTCACAAGTTGGCATTACAACTTTGGATCTATCACGCGTCAGAAAATGAAAATATATTAAGACCTAAACATGGAAACCGAAGCAGTGGATTAAGGTTCAGATTGGAGTTTTTGCTTAAATGAGATGCGCTGATGAAAAAAGGACTATGGCCATTGCTGTACAGGCTGAATATGGAGGTTTCAACCAAAGGAACTACAGCGCTCATATGAGCACCGACGAACATCGACGAACACCGAGGAATGTTCAAGCCCTAAAACTGAATCTACGGTGGAGGAAAAGAGAGGCTTACTAGTGCAGAAGGAACAGCGGAGAGGCACCGCGATTCTCTGGTACGTTCAGGGTGCAGCGGCCAAGGTTGAGGTAGAAGCGAAGTTCGACGGCGCCGGCGGAGCTCGAAATGCTGGGGCGAAGCGAGGAAGACAATGAGGCTAGGAGGCACGAGGAAAAATGAAAATGACCCCCTGGCCCTATTTATAAGGTGAAGGGATAAGCGGCAGGCACAGGAATCGAGGAGGTCGAAAAACAGATCTGTAGACATGCAAACGCCTCGATTGTCGGAAATTCATTAAGGAAGATGCATTAAAAGATTTGGGATCTGTATAAAGCTAATGGCAGATGACGTCACGACGGACTATCATGGTCTTAGAGATGACGTCACGACGGTTTACAAGGTTTTTCTAGCAGGTGTTGAAGAAGGAATTTGTTCTAAGTATTGGAAATTGACATGAATCAATTCAAATCAATTTGGGGCCTAACGTTGGGGATATAACTATTAAGTATAAACCGCCCAGGAGGGGCCGGATTATACTTATAGTAAATCATTCTTATTGAAGCCCACGAAGGCAAGGCGCTTTACGAAGGAGGTTTAACAAGAAGGCCCAAGGCCCGAAGGCAGATTAGGGTCCGGTAGATGTAAACCGCCATAAGATGTATAACTTGTATTCTAAGATAAGAAAGGGTAGAAACCGAGCCTAACACAATTATGAGCTGGTCGGGATTCTGTAAACCGTCGGGTGTCAAGCTGTGTATATAAAGGGACGACCCGGCGGCGGTTTCGTGACAGAAAAGAAGAGATCGAGAGCCAGGCAAAGCGGATTCGCTCCCTGGTCATCGAAACCCTAGCAATTCCATCACAACTGGATTAGGCTTTTACCTTCACCACAAGGGGCCGAACCAGTATAAACTGCTTGTGTCCTTTGTCCCGCTTTAACCCATTTAAGCTAACTATGTTGCGATGGCTCCACGACTAAGTCCTCACACTAGGGCATATGTCGTGACAAAACCACGACAGTACTGGCGAATGTTGTGCAGTACAAGAGAGGCTAGCAATGGTGGAAGGGTGAGAGTGTGTATAATCCATGGACTCAACATTAGTCATAAAGAACTCAGATACTTATTGCAAAAATCTATTAGTTATCGAAACAGAGTACTACGTGCATGCTCCTAGGGGGATAGATTGGTAGGAAAATACCATCTCTCGTCCCCGACCACCACTCATAAGGAAGACAATCAATAAATAAATCATGCTCCGACTTCATCACATAACGGTTCACCATACGTGCATGCTACGAGAATCACAAACTTTAACACAAGTATCTCTCAAATTCACAACTACTCACTAGCATGACTCTAATATAACCATCTTCATATCTCAAAACAATCATCAAGTATCAAACTTCTCATAGTATTCAATGCACTTTATATGAAAGTTTTTATTATACCCATCTGGAATGCCCATCATAGTAGGACTAATTTTATAACCCAAGCAAATTACCATGCTATTCTAAAGACTCTCAAAGTAATATAAGTGAAGCATGAGAGTTCATCTATTTCTTCAAAATAAATCTACCGCCGTGCTCTAAAAGGATATAAGTGAAGCATTAGAGCAAATGACAAACTACTCCAAAAGATATAAGTGAAGATCAATGAGTAGTCGAATAATTATGCAACTATGTGAAGACTCACTAACATTTAAGAATTTGATATCTTGGTATTTTATTCAAACAGCAAGCAAAACAAAAGAAAATAAAACGACGCTCGAAGCAAAACACATATCATGTGGTGAATAAAAATATAGCTCCAAGTAAAGTTACCGATGAACAAAGACAAAAGAGGGGATGCCATCCGGGGCATCCCCAAGCTTAGGCTCTTGGTTGTCCTTGAATATTACCTTGGGGTGCCTTGGGAATCCCCAATCTTATGATCTTTCCACTCCTTATTCCATAGTCGATCGAATCTTTACCCAAAACTTGAAGACTTCACAACACAAAACTTAACAGAAAACTCGTAAGCTCCGTTAGTATAAGAAAATAAATCACCACTTAGGCACTGTTGTGAACTCATTCTAAATTCATATTGGTGTAATATCTACTGCATTCCAACTTCTCTATGGTTCATACCTTCCGATACTACTCATAGATTCATCAAAATAAGCAAACAACACAATGAAAACAGAATATGTCAAAAACAGAACAGTCTGTAGTAATCTGTATCATTCGAATACTTTTTTTCACTCCAAAAATTCTGAAATAAATTGGTGGACCTGAGGAATTTGTCTATTACTCATCTACAAAAAGAATCAACCTAAACGTACTCTCCAGTAAAAATGGCAGCTAATCTCGTGAGCGCAGAAGTTTCTGTTTTTTACAGCAAGATCGCAAATACTTCACACAAGTCTTACCAAAGGTTCTACTTGGCACAAACACTAATTCAAACATAAATCCACATCTAAACAGAGGATATATGAATTATCTATTACTAAACAGGAGAAAAAAGCAAAGAACAAAAATAAAATTGGGTTGCCTCCCAACAAGCGCTATGGCTTAACACCCCTAGCTAGGCATGATGATTTCAATGATGCTCACATAAAGGATAAGAATTGAAACATAAAGAGAGCATCATGAAGAATATGACTAGCACATTTAAGTCTAACCCAATTCCTATGCATAGGGATTTTGTGAGCAAACAATTTATGGGAACAAGAATCAACTAGCATAGGAAACCAAAACAAGCATAACTTCAAAACTTTAAGCACATAGACAGGAAACTTGGAATTATTGCAATTCCTACAAGCATATATTCCTCCCTCATAATAATTTTCAGTAGCACAATGAATGAATTCAACAATATAACTATCACATAAAGCATTCTTTTCATGAGCCACAAGCATATAATTTTTATTACTCTCCACATAAGCAAATTTCTTCTCATGAATAGAAGTGGGAGCAAACTCAACAAAATAACTATCATGTGAGGCATAATCCAATTGAAAATTAAAATCAAGATGACAAGTTTCATGGTTATTATTGTTCTTTATAGCATAGATGTCATCACAATAATCATCATAGATAGTGATACGTCTCCAATGTATCTATAATTTTTGATTGCTCCATGCTATATTATCTACTGTTTTGGACTATATTGGGCTTTATTTTCCACTTTTATATTATTTTTGGGACTAACCTATTAACCGGAGGCCCAGCCCAAAATTGCTGTTTTTTGCCTATTCCAGTGTTTTGAAGAAACGGAATATCAAACGGAGTCCAAATGGAATAAAATCTTCGGGAACGTGATTTTCTCACCGAACGTGATCCAGGAGGCTTGGACCCTACTCCAAGGAACAAAAGAGGCGGTAACGAGGGTGGGGGCGCCCCCCCTAGGGCACGCCCCCTGCCTCGTGGGCCCCTCGTTGCTCCTCCGGCGTACTTCTTCCTCCTATATATAAACATGTACCCCCAAACGATCATCATAGACTCTCCGATGAAGTGTGAGTAGTTTACCTCAGACCTTCGGGTCCATAGTTAGTAGCTAGATGGCTTCTTCTCTCTCTTTGAATCTCAATACAAAGTTCTCCCCCTCTCTTGTGGAGATCTATTCGATGTAATCTTCTTTTTGCAGTGTGTTTGTTGAGACCGATGAATTGTGGGTTTATGATCAAGTCTATCTATGAATAATATTTGAATCTTCTCTGAATTCTTTTATGTATGATTGGTTATCTTTGCAAGTCTCTTCGAATTATCCGTTTGGTTTGGTCAACTAGATTGGTAGTTCTTGCCATGGGAGAAGTGCTTAGCTTTGGGTTCGATCTTGCGGTGTCCTTACCCAGTGACAGAAGGGGCAGCAAGGCACGTATTGTATCGTTGCCATCGAGGATAACAAGATGGGGTTTATTTCATATTGCATGAATTTATCTCTCTACATCATGTCATCTTGCTTAAGGCATTACTCTGTTTTTAACTTAATACTCTAGATGCATGCTGGATGGCGGTCGATGAGTGGAGTAATAGTAGTAGATGCAGAATCGTTTCGATCTACTTGTCACGGACGTGATGCCTATATACATGATCATGCCTAGATATTCTCATAACTATGCTCAATTCTGTCAATTTCTCAACGGTAATTTTTTCACCCACCGTAGAATACTTATGCTCTTGAGAGAAGCCACTAGTGAAACCTATGGCCCCCGGGTCTATTCTCATCATATCAATCTCCATTACTTTAATCTTGCTTTGCTTTTTTACTTTGCTTTTACTTTTTACTTTGCATCTTTATACCAAAAATACCAAAAAATATTATATCTATCAGATCTCACTCTCGTAAGTGACCATGAAGGGCTTGACAACCCCTAATCGCGTTGGTTGCGAGTAGCTATCGCTTTGTGCAGGTACGAGGGACTTGAGCGTGGGCTCCTACTGGATTGATACCTTGGTTCTCAAAAACTGAGGGAAATACTTATGCTACTCTGCTGCATCATCCCTTCCTATTCGGGGAAAACCAATGCAAGCTCAAGATGTAGCAAGAAGGATTTCTGGTGCCGTTGCTGGGGAGTCTACACAAAAAGTCAACATACCAAGTACCCATCACAATCCCTATCTCTCGCATTACATTATTTGCCATTTGCCTCTTGTTTTCCTCTCCCCCCAATTCACCCTTGCCGTTTTATTCACCCTCTCTCTCTCTCTCTATCCTCCCTATCTATTTGCCTCTTTTCCCTCGCCATGTCAGAACCAAAAAGAGTTGGGGGTTCTCTCCCAAGTTCTAGTGCTTTAGACAATCCTGCTATCTTATCTAAACTCATAAATCGAAATGCTATAGAACAACTTGCCGGAGTTATCAATGAGAACCTTAGTAATTTTGATGAAGATGATTCTGGAATTTTTAGTTATTTACTTGATGAATCTTTGAAAGATGCTTGGGATAGGCTGTTAAGGATCCGGGCTAGCTATGTACCCCAATATCAATTTGAGGTTTACTTGAAAAGCTTTTATGTTGGGCTACCCGCTTCGTTCAAACAAGTCTTAGATTCTATTTTCGAGGGGGGGGGGGTTCTTGAAGGAGACCCCATAGATACCTATGAGAGGATGAAAACTATATTTGGGCACCCCATTAATGAGAAAACTGAAATTACATCTCTCTTGCTTTCTTACCAAAACGAATCTATCAAAGAGATAAAAGCTAGCCTAGATGCCAATTTCCGCAATATTATTAATCTTTCTTATACCATTAATGGACATGTTCTCTGTCAAAATAGGAAGATTAATTCCATAGATAACAAGTTTGGTCTCTTTTTCCCCAAAACCAAAGATGGCAATACCTAGATCTATCATCGCTTTTATGCCTAGCTAGGGGCATTAAACGATAGCGCTTGTTGGGAGGCAACCCAATTTTATTTTTATTACTTGCCTTTTGCTCCTATTTAGTAATAAATAAATTATTTAGCCTCTGTTTTGGTTGTGTTTTTTTGTGTTTAATTAGTGTTTGTGCCAAGTAGAACCATTGGGAAGACTTGAGGAAAGTCTTGTTGAACTTGCTGTAAAAAACAGAAACTTTAGCGCTCACGAGAACTGCTGTAATTTTTATTTGCAGAGTGATATTTAGTTAATTATTTTTTCAGATGATTAATAGATAAATTCCTCACGTCCAGCAATTTATTTTAGAATTTTTTGGGTTCCAGATCTTGCGCTAGCTACAGATTACTACAGACTGTTCTGTTTTTGACAGATTCTGTTTTTCGTGTGTTGTTTGCTTATTTTGATGAATCTATGGCTAGTAAAATAGTTTATAATCCATAAAGAAGTTGTAATACAGTAGGTTTAACACCAATATAAATAAATAATGAGTTCGTTACAGTACCTTGAAGTGGTCTTTTGTTTTCTTTCGCTAACGGAGCTCACGAGTTTCCTATTTTGAGTTTTGTGTTGTGAAGTTTTCAAGTTTTGGGTGAATTCTTTTGATGGATCATGGAACAAGGAGTGGCAAGAGCCTAAGCTTGGGGATGCCCATGTCACCCCCAAGATAATCCAAGGACACCAAGAAGTCAAAGCTTGGGGATGCCCCGGAAGGCATCCCCTCTTTCGTCCACTTCCATCGGTAATTTACTTGGAGCTATATTTTTATTCACCAACATGATATGTGTTTTGCTTGGAGCGTCTTGTATTATTTGTGCCTTTGTGTCTTAGTATGCTACAATCATCCTTGCATTACACACCTTTTGAGAGAGCCATACATGAATTAAAATTTGATAGAATACTCTATGTGCTTCACTTATATCTTTTGAGCTAAGTAGTTTTGCTCTATGTGCTTCACTTATATGTTTTGAGCGTAGTAGTTTTGCTCTATGTGCTTCACTTATATCTTTTGAGCGTTATAATTTTGCTCTATGTGCTTCACTTAGATCTTTTAGAGCACGGTGGTGGATTCGTTTTAAAGAAACTATTGATCTCTCATGCTTCACTTAAATTATTTTGAGAGTGTCTTAATAGCATGGTAATTTGCTTAATAATAATAATATGCTTGGTATTCAAGATTTGTGAAATTTTCTTTTGAGTGTGTTGAATACTAAGAAAAGATTGAAGCATGATAATTTTTTGAGATATGGAGGTGATAATATTAAATTCATGCTAGTTGAGTAGTTGTGAATTTAAAGAATACTTGTGTTAAAGTTTGTGATTCCTGTAGCATGCACGTATGGTGAACCATTATGTGATGAAGTCGGAGCATGATTTATTGATTGATTGTCTTCCTTACGAGTGGCGGTCGGGGACGAGTGATGGTCTTTTCCTACCAATCTATCCCCCTAGGAGCATGCGCGTAATACTTTGCTTTGATAACTTCAAGATTTTTGCAATAAATATATGAGTTCTTTATGACTAATGTTGAGTCCATGGATTATACGCACTCTTACTCTTCCACCTTTGCTAGCCTCTCTAATACCGCGCACCTTTCGCCGGTATCATACACCTACCATATACCTTCCTCAAAACAGCCACCATACCTACCTATTATTGCATTTCCATAGCCATTCCGAGATATATTGCCATGCAACTTTCCACCATTCCGTTCATGACACACTCCACTATTGTCATATTGCATATCCCGGTACACCGCCGGATGCATTCACATAGAGTCATATTTTGTTCTAAGTATCGAGTTGTAATTGTTGAGTTATAAGAAAAATAAAAGTGTGATGATCATCATTATTAGAGCATTGTCCCAGTGAGGAAAGAATGATGGAGACTATGATTCCCCCATAAGTCGGGATGAGACTCCGGACGAAAAATAAAAAAAAGGCCAAAGAAGCCCAAATAAAAAGAGGCCATCAAAAATAGGAAAAGGCCCAAATAAAAAATTAAAAAATGAAATGAGAGAAAAAGAGAGAAGGGACAATGTTACTATCCTTTTTCCACACTTGTGCTTCAAAGTAGCACCATGATCTTCATAGTAGAGAGTCTCTCATGTTATCACTTTCATATACTAGTGGGAATTTTTCATTATAGAAGTTGGCTTATGTATTCCAATGATGGGCTTCCTCAAAAATTGCCCTAGGTCTTCATGAGCAAGCAAGTTGGATGCACACCCACTTAGTTTCTTTTTGAGCTTTCATATACTTATAGCTCTAGTGCATCCGTTGCATGGCAATCCCTACTCACTCACATTGATATCTATTGATGGGCATCTCCATAGCCCGTTGATACGCCTAGTTGATGTGAGACCATCTTCTCCTTTTTGTCTTCTCCACAACCACCATTCTATTCCACCTATAGTGCTATATCCATGGCTCACGCTCATCTATTGCGTGAAGATTGAAAAAGTTTTGAAAAAGTTAGAGTATGAAACAATTTCTTGACTTGTCATCGAGGTTGTGCATGATTTAAATACTTTGTGTGGTGAAGATGGAGCATAGCCAGACTATATGATTTTGTAGGGATAACTTTCTTTGGCCATGTTATTTTGAGAAGACATAATTGCTTTATTAGTATGCTTGAAGTATTATTATTTTTATGTCAATATAAACTTTTGTCTTGAATCTTTATAATCTGAATATTCATACCACAATTAAGAAGATTTGCATTGAAATTATGTCAAGTAGCACTCCGCATCAAAAATTCTCTTTTTATCATTTACCTACTCGAGGACGAGCAGGAATTAAGCTTGGGGATGCCTGATACGTCTCCAATGTATCTATAATTTTTGATTGCTCCATGCTATATTATCTACTATTTTGGACTATATTGGGCTTTATTTTCCACTTTTATATTATTTTTGGGACTAACCTATTAACCAGAGGCCCAGCCCAGAATTGCTATTTTTTGCCTATTTCAGTGTTTCGAAGAAACGGAATATCGAACGGAGTCCAAATGGAATAAAATCTTCGGGAACATGATTTTCTCACCGAACGTGATCCAGGAGGCTTGGACCCTACTCCAAGGAACAAAAGAGGCGGTAACGAGGGTGGGGGCGATATACACACGTACCCCCAAACAATTAGAACAGGATCCAAAAACCTTATTCCACCGCCGCAACTTTCTGTATCCACGAGATCCCATCTTGGGGCCTATTCTAGAGCTCCGCCGGAAGAGGGCCATCATCACGGAGGGCTTCTACATCATCCTAGCCCCTCCGATGAAGTGTGAGTAGTTTACCTCAGACCTTCGGGTTCATAGTTAGTAGCTAGATGGCTTCTTCTCTCTCTTTGAATCTCAATACAAAGTTCTCCCCCTCTCTCGTGGAGATCTATTCGATGTAATCTTCTTTTTGCGGTGTGTTTTTTGAGACCGATGAATTGTGGGTTTATGGTCAAGTCTATCTGTGAATAATATTTGAATCTTCTCTGAACTCTTTTATGTATGATTGGTTATCTTTGCAAGTCTCTTCGAATTATCCGTTTGGTTTGGCCAACTAGATTGGTAGTTCTTGCCATGGGAGAAGTGCTTAGCTTTGGGTTCGATCTTGCGGTGTCCTTACCCATTGACAGAAGGGGTAGTAAGGCACGTATTGTATCGTTGCCATCGAGGATAACAAGATGGGGTTTATTTCATATTGCATGAATTTATCTCTCTACATCATGTCATCTTGCTTAAGGCATTACTCTGTTTTAACTTAATACTCTAGATGCATGATGGATAGCGGTCGATGAGTGGACTAATAGTAGTAGATGCAGAATCATTTCGATCTACTTGTCACGGACGTGATGCCTATATACATGATCATGCCTAGATATTCTCATAACTATGCTCAATTCTGTCAATTGCTCAACGGTAATTTGTTCACCCACCGTAGAATACTTATGCTCTTGAGAGAAGCCACTAGTGAAACCTATGGCCCCCGGGTCTATTCTCATCATATTAATCTCCATTACTTTAATCTTGCTTTGCTTTTTACTTTGTTTTTACTTTTTACTTTGCATCTTTATACCAAAAATACCAAAAAATATTATATCTATCAGATCTCACTCTCGTAAGTGACCATGAAGGGCTTGACAACCCCTAATCGTGTTGGTTGCGAGTAGCTATCACTTTGTGCAGGTACGAGGGACTTGAGCATGGGCTCCTACTGGATTGATACCTTGGTTCTCAAAAACTGAGGGAAATACTTACGCTACTCTGCTGTATCATCCCTTCCTCTTCGGGGAAAACCAACCCAAGCTCAAGATGTAGCAAGAAGGATTTCTGGTGCCGTTGCCGGGGAGTCTATGCAAAAAGTCAACATACCAAGTACCCATCACAATCCCTATCTCTCGCATTACATTATTTGCCATTTGCCTCTCGTTTTCCTCTCCCCCCAATTCACCCTTGACGTTTTATTCGCCCTCTCTCTCTATCCTCCCTCTCTGTTTGCCTCTTTAGTCTGCTTGCTTTTTGTTTGCTCGTGTGCTAGTTTGATTGCTTGCCGTCATGGCCAGTCTCATATCTTCTCCGTTATCTCCCGAGAGTGAAGTTCTAAATTTTAAACAAAGGGAGGGAGAAAATCTAAAAGATGCTTGGTATAGGATTTGCAATGCTCAAAATAGATCTACCAGGAAACAATCTACCTTAGTTCTTCTCCGCAATTTTTATGTATGTATTAATCCTTGGAATAGATATATCCTTGATACCATTACCGGAGGGAATTTCTTGGGTAGCCATACTTTTGATTCTTATAATGCTATGTTAGATTTATTTGGCTCACCGCCTCTTTTGGTTAATGGAACCATGTTAACTTTGGAGCACGTTATGCAAAGACTTGAAATTATTGAAAATAAAGTTGCTACTATTGAATCAATTGAAAATCTTGATAAAAAGATCCACAATCAAATCACTCAATATGGATCTAAGGTAGGAATGACTTTGAAAAATATTAAGGAAAAGGAACCCATAGTTAATGAGAAGATGAACTTAGATTCTACTAGAATTGATAAACTTGAGGGTATCATTACAAATTTGGGAACTGCTTTTTATTCCATAAAGAATACTCCTGGTCCTCCTACTAAAATTGCCAAGCTCATGTATGTTCCTAAAAATAAGGGTGAATCATCTAGTAAGGAAATTGCTGATCTTAAATCTATAAGTATTCATCCCAATCTTTTTGCTATCATTAAAGAACCATTTATTACAAATGAATTTTTCGATCTTGTCCCTAAAAGTTTGATAATTAATAAAAAGAAAGAAATTCCTAAAGACGATAGATGCCTAATTGAAGAATTGCCTACCAAAGATGGCAATACATAGATCTATTCTTGCTCGTTATGCCTAGCTAGGGGCGTTAAACGATAGCGCTTGTTGGGAGGCAACCCAATTTTATTTTTATTCCTCGATTTTTGCTCCTGTTTAGTAATAAATAAATTATTTAGCCTCTGTTTTGGTTGTGTTTTTTGTGTTTAGTTAGTGTTTGTGCCAAGTAGAACCGTTGGGAAGACTTGGGGAAAGTCTTGTTGAACTTGCTGTAAAAAACAAAAACTTTAGCGCTCACGAGAACTGCTGTCATTTTTACTTGAAGAGTGCTATTTAGTTAATTATTTTTGAAGATGATTAATAGATAAATTCCTCACGTCCAGCAATTTATTTTAGAATTTTTTGGGTTCCAGATCTTGCGCTGGATACAAATTACTACAGACTGTTCTGTTTTTGACAGATTCTGTTTTTCGTGTGTTGTTTGCTTATTTTGATGAATCTATGGCTAGTAAAATATTTTATAATCCATAGAGAAGTTGTAATACAGTAGGTTTAACACCAATATAAATAAATAATGAGTTCATTACAGTACATTGAAGTTGTCTTTTGTTTTCTTTCGCTAATGGAGCTCACGAGTTTTCTATTTTGAGTTTTGTGTTGTGAAGTTTTCAAGTTTTGGGTGAATTATTTTGATAGATCATGGAACAAGGAGTGGCAAGAGCCTAAGATTGGGGATGCCCATTGCACCCCCAAGATAATCCAAGGACACCAAAAAGTCAAAGCTTGGGGATGCCCCCGGAAGGCATCCCCTCTTTCGTCCACTTCCATCGGTAATTTACTTGGAGCTATATTTTTATTCACCAACATGATATGTGTTTTACTTGGAGCGTCTTGTATTATTTGTGTCTCTATTTGTTAGTATGCCACAATCATCCTTGCTGTACACACCTTTTGAGAGAGACATACATGAATTAAAATTTGATAGAATACTCTATGTGCTTCACTTATATCCTTTGAGCTAGATAATTTTGCTCTATGTGCTTCACTTATATCTTTTGAGCTAGATAATTTTGCTCTATGTCCTTCACTTATATCCTTTGAGCTAGATAATTTTACTCTATGTGCTTCACTTATATCTTTTGAGCGTTATAATTTTGCTCTATGTGCTTCACTTAGATCTTTTAGAGCGCGGTGGTGGATATGTTTTAAAGAAACTATTGATCTCTCATGCTTCACTTAAATTAATTTGAGAGTCTCTTAATAGCATGGTAATTTGCCTAATAATAATATGCTTGGTATTCAAGATTTGTGAAACTCTCTTTTGAGTGTGTTGAATACTAAGAAAAGATTGAAGCATGATAATTGTTTTGAGTTATGGAGGTGATAATATTAAAGTCATGCTAATTGAGTAGTTGTGAATTTAAAGAATACTTGTGTTAAAGTTTGTGATTCCCGTAGCATGCACGTATGGTGAACCGTTATGTGATGAAGTCGGAGCATGATTTATTGATTGATTGTCTTCCTTATGAGTGGCGGTCGGGGACGAGTGATGGTCTTTTCCTACCAATCTATCCCCCTAGGAGCATGCGCGTATTACTTTGCTTTGATAACTTCAAGATTTTTGCAATAAGTATATGAGTTCTTTATGACTAATGTTGAGTCCATGGATTATATGCTCTCTCACCCTTCCACCTTTGCTAGACTCTCTAATACCGCGCAACTTTCGCCGGTATCATACACCTACCATATACCTTCCTCAAAACAGCCACCATACCTACCTATTATGGCATTTCCATAGCCATTCCGAGATATATTGCCATGCAACTTTCCACCATCTAGTTCATCATGACACACTTCATCATTGTCATATTGCATATCCCGGCACACCGCTGGATGCATTCACATAGAGTCATATTTTGTTCTAAGTATCGAGTTGTAATTGTTGAGTTATAAGAAAAATAAAAGTGTGATGATCATCATTATTAGAGCATTGTCCCGGTAAGGAAAGAATGATGGAGACTATGATTCCCCCATAAGTCGGGATGAGACTCCGGACGAAAAAAAATAGGCCATAAAAAAAGAGAAAGGCCCAAAAAACGATGAGAGAAAAAGAGAGAAGGGACAATGTTACTATCCTTTTACCACACTTGTGCTTCAAAGTAGCACCATGATCTTCATAGTAGAGAGTCTCTCATGTTATCACTTTCATATACTAGTGGGAATTTTTCATTATAGAACTTGGCTTGTATATTCCAATGATGGGCTTCCTCAAATTGCCCTAGGTCTTCATGAGCAAGCAAGTTGGATGCACACCCACTTAGTTTCTTTTTGAGCTTTCATATACTTATAGCTCTAGTGCATCCATTGCATGGCAATCCCTACTCACTCACATTGATATCTATTGATGGGCATCTCCATAGCCCGTTGATACGCCTAGTTGATGTGAGACTATCTTCTCCTTTTTGTCTTCTCCACAACCACCATTCTACTCCACCTATAGTGCTATATCCATGGCTCACGCTCATGTATTGCGTGAAGATTGAAAAAGTTTTGAAAAAGTTAGAGTATGAAACAATTGCTTGGCTTGTCATCGGGGTTGTGCATGATTTAAATACTTTGTGTGGGGAAGATGGAGCATAGCCAGACTATATGATTTTGTAGGGATAACTTTCTTTGGCCATGTTATTTTGAGAAGACATAATTGCTTTGTTAGTATGCTTGAAGTATTATTATTTTCTATGTCAATATAAACTTTTATCTTGAATCTTTCTAATCTGAATATTCATACCACAATTAAGAAGATTTGCATTGAAATTATGCCAAGTAGCACTCCGCATCAAAAATTCTCTTTTTATCATTTACCTACTCGAGGACGAGCAGGAATTAAGCTTGGGGATGCCTGATACGTCTCCAACGTATCTATAATTTTTGATTGCTCCATGCTATATTATCTACTGTTTTGGACTATATTGGGCTTTATTTTCCACTTTTATATTATTTTTGGGACTAACCTATTAACCGGAGGCCCAGCCCAGAATTGCTGTTTTTGCCTATTTCAGTGTTTCGGATAAACGGAATATCAAACGGAGTCCAAACGGAATAAAATCTTCGGAAACGTGATTTTCTCACCGAACGTGATCCAGGAGACTTGTACCCTACTGCAAGGGATCAAAGAGGTGGTCACGAGGGTGGGGGGCGCCCCCCCTAGGGCGCGCCCCCCTGCCTCGTGGCCCCTCGGTGCTCCACCGATGTACTCCTTCCTCCTATATATACACACGTACCCCCAAACGATCAGAATAGGAGCCAAAAACCTAATTACACCGCCGCAACTTTCTGTATCCACGAGATCCCATCTTGGGGCCTGTTCCGGAGCTCCGTGGGAAGAGGGTCGTCATCACGGAGGGCTTCTACATCATCCTAGCCCCTTTGATGAAGTGTGAGTAGTTTACCTCAGACCTTCGGGTTCATAGTTAGTAGCTAGATGGCTTCTTCTCTCTCTTTGAATCTCAATACAAAGTTCTCCCCCTCTCTCGTGGAGATCTATTCAATGTGATCTTGTTTTTGCGGTGTGTTTGTTGAGATGGATGAATTGTGGGTTTATGATCAAGTCTATCTATGAATAATATTTGAATCTTCTCTGAATTCTTTTATGCATGATTGGTTATCTTTGCAAGTCTCTTCGAATTATCCGTTTGGTTTGGCCAACTAGATTGGTAGTTCTTGCCATGGGAGAAGTGCTTAGCTTTGGGTTCGATCTTGCGGTGTCCTTACCCAGTGACAGAAGGGGCAGCAAGGCACGTATTGTATCGTTGCCATCAAGGATAACAAGATGGGGTTTATTTCATATTGCATGAATTTATCTCTCTACATCATGTCATCTTGCTTAAGGCGTTACTCTGTTTTTAACTTCATACTCTAGATGCATGCTGGATAGCGGTTGATGAGTGGAGTAATAGTAGTAGATGCAGAATCGTTTCGATCTACTTGTCACGGACGTGATGCCTATATACATGATCATGCCTAGATATTCTCATAACTATGCTCAATTCTGTCAATTGCTCAACAGTAATTTGTTCACCCACCGTAGAATACTTATGCTCTTGAGAGAAGCCACTAGTGAAACCTATGGCCCCAGGTCTATTCTCATCATATCAATCTCCATTACTTTAATCTTGCTTTGCTTTTTACTTTGCTTTTACTTTTTACTTTGCATCTTTATACCAAAAATACCAAAAATATTATATCTATCAGATCTCACTCTCGTAAGTGACCGTGAAGGGCTTGACAACCCCTAATCGCGTTGGTTGCGAGTAGCTATCGCTTTGTGCAGGTACGAGGGACTTGAGCGTGGGCTCCTACTGGATTGATACCTTGGTTCTCAAAAACTGAGGGAAATACTTACGCTACTCTACTGTATCATCCCTTCCTCTTCGGGGAAAACCAACGCAAGCTCAAGATGTAGCATATAGCAACTTCGTTCTCATAATCAATTGGAACCTCTTCCGAAATAGTGGATTCATCACTAAATAAAGTCAGGACCTCTCCAAATCCACTTTCATAATTATCACAATAAGATTCAACACCCTCCAAAATAGTGGGATCATTACTTCCTAAAGTTGGCATTCTTCCAAACCCACTTTCATCAATATAATTATCATAAATAGGAGGCATGCTATCATCAAAATAAATTTGCTCATCACAACTTGGGGGACAAAAAATATCATCTTCATCAAACATAGCATACCCAAGCTTGTGGCTTTGCATATCGTTAGCATCATGGATATTCTTAGAATTCATACTAACAACATTGCAATCATGCTCATCATCCGAAGATTTAGTGCCAAACATTCTAATGCATTCTTCTTCTAACACTTTGGCACAATTATCAGAATCCTTATTTTCATGAAAGACATTAAAAATATGAAACGTATGAGGTATCCTCAATTCCATTTTTTCTTGTAGTTTTCTTTTATAGACTAAACTAGTGATAAAACAAGAAACTAAAAGATTCGGTTGCAAGATCTAAAGATATACCTTCAAGCGCTAACCTCCCCGGCAACGGCGCCAAAAAAGAGCTTGATGTCTACTACACAACCTTCTTCTTGTAGACGTTGTTGGGCCTCCAAGTGCGGACGTTTGTAGGACAGTAGCAAGTTTCCCTCAAGTGGATGACCTAAGGTTTATCAATCCGTGGGAGGCGTAGGATGAAGATGGTCTCTCTCAAACAACCCTGCAACCAAATAACAAAGAGTCTCTTGTGTCCCCAACACACCCAATACAATGCTAAATTGTATAGGTGCACTAGTTCGGCAAAGAGATGGTGATACAAGTGGAATATGGATGGTAGATATAGGTTTCTGTAATCTGAAAATATAAAAACAGCAAGGTAGCAAGTAGTAAAAGTGAGCGAAAACGGTATTGCAATGCGTTGAAACAAGGCCTAGGGTTCATACTTTCACTAGTGCAAGTTCTCTCAACAATAGTAACATAATTGGATCATATAACTATCCCTCAACATGCAACAAAGAGTCACTCCAAAGTCACTAATACGGAGAAAAAACGAAGAGATTATGGTAGGCTACGAAACCACCTCAAAGTTATTCTGTGATAGCATGGCTTATTAGGGATGATAGACTACTCATATCAATAAGGAATTCCTTCTTTTCCAGGAGCCCATTCGGAAAGAACTCCAAAGTTAAGCATGCTCAACTTGGATTAGTGTCAGGATGGATGACCAACCGGGAAGTTGCTCTCGGTGCGCACGAGTGAGGACAAAGTGCGCAGAAAAGACTAGTATTGATCTGTGGGGCCAGTCTAGATCCTGTCAGGAGTAACGACAAATGGCGGGTGTGTCCGGGGCGTTATAAGTTGGTATTAGAGCCGACCCTCGCGGTTACGTGGATGTTTGCGGATAGGTGCACGGTCATGTTGTTCATGACGTTTGTGTCCGTCGTGGCACACGGCATGGCACATGTACCGGACAGGATGCACAGACATATGTGCCAAGAGGGAACGTTCCTGTGGCCCGACGAGGACGTCGGTTCCTCTGAGTGGGGGTGTATGTGATAGCCTGGCTTATTAGGGATGATAGACTACTCATATCAATAAGGAATTCCTTCTTTTCTGGGAGCCCATTCGGAAAGAACTCAAAAGTTAAGCGTGCTCAGCTTGGAGTAGTGTCAGGATGGGTGACCGACCGGGAAGTTGCTCCCGGATGCGCACGAGTGAGGACAAAGCGCGCAGAAAAGACTAGTATTGATGTGTGGGGCTAGTCTAGATCCCGCCAGGAGTAACGACCACTGACGGGTGTGTCCGGGCCGTTACATATTCGTTCTGATCGATCTATTCAATAGTTCGTACTAGAATAACACCTTAAGACACAAATCAACCAAAACCCTAGTGTCACCTAGATACTGCAATGTCACCTCAAGTATCCGTGGGTATGATTATACGATATGCATCACACAATCTCATATTCATCTATTCAACCAACACAAAGAACTTCAAAGAGTGCCCCAAAGTTTCTACCGGAGATTTAAGACGAAAAAGTGTGCCAACCCCTATGCATAAGTTCACAAGGTCACGGAACTCGCAAGTTGATCACCAAAACATACATCAAGTGGATCACGTGATATCCCATTGTCACCACAGATAAACACATGCAAGACATACATCAAGTGTTCTCAAATCCTTAAAGACTCAATCCAATAAGATAACTTCAAAGGGAAAACTCAATCCATTACAAGAGAGTAGAGGGGGATAAACATCATAAGATCCAACTATAATAGCAAAGCTCGCGATACATGAAGATCGTGTGAATCAAGAACACAAGAGAGAGAGAGAGAGAGAGAGAGAGAGAGAACAAACACATAGCTACTGGTACATACCCTCAGCCCCGAGGGTGAATTACTCCCTCCTCGTCATGGAGAGCATCGGGATGATGAAGATGGCCACCCGAGAGGGATCCCCCCCCTCCGGCAGGGTGCCGGAACGGGTCTAGATTAGTTTTCGGTGGCTACAGAGGCTTGCGGCGGCGGAACTCCCGATCTATGTTATTTTCTGGGGGTTTCTGTATATATAAGAGGTGTTGGAGTCGGGAACAAGTTAGGGGGGTCCCCGACGCGGCCACGAGGTAGGGGGCGCGCCCAGGGGGTAGGGCGTGCCCCCACCCTCGTGGTGGCCTTGGGACTCTTCTGGCCCATCTCCGGTACTCCGTGGGCTTCTTCTGGTCCAAAAATGATCTCCATGAAATTTCAGGTCAATTGGACTCCGTTTGGTTTACCTTTTCTACGATACTCAAAAACAAGGAAAAAACAGAAATTGGCATTGGTCTCTAGGTTAATAGGTTAGTCCCAAAAATCATATAAAGTAGCATATAAATGCATATAAAACATCCAAGGTTGATAATATAATAGCATGGAACAATCAAGAATTATAGATACGTTGGAGACTTATCAATCAATTGTAGCCTTACTCGATAAGTAAGAGTGTCAAACCCAACGAGGAGCTAAAGGTAGAACAAATATTCCCTCAAGTTCTATCGACCACCGATACAACTCTACGCACACTTTACGTTTTCTTCACCTAGAACAAGTATGAAACTAGAAGTACTTTGTAGGTGTAAAGGGATAGGTTTGCAAGATAATAAAGAACATGTAGATAAAAGTTAGGGGCTGTTTAGATAAAGAAACAATTAGGTTAGTTTTAGTAGAGAGCTTTTTGTCACAAGAAAGTTATTTGTCCCTAGGCAATCGATCACTAGACCGATAATCATTATTGTAATTTTATATGAGGGAGAGGCATAAGCTAACATACTTTCTCTACTTGGATCATACGCACTTATGATTAGAACTCTAGCACGCATACGCAACTACTAAATATCATTAAGTTAACACCCAACTACAACATTAAAGTATCAAGTCCTCTTTACTCCCATACGCAACAACCGCTTACTCAGGTTTAAGCTTCTGTCACTCTAGCAACCCACTATAAGTGAATCATGAACATATTGCAACACCCTACAGCGGGGATCCCTCACGCTTGCGCGACATGGAGTGCACCATAGGACAGCACCAATAATAAAACATACAGCTCAAACCAATCATGATCATCAATCAACCCATAGGACAAAACAGATCTACTAAAACATCATAGGATAGCCACATATCATTCGATAATAATACATAGCGTTGAGCACCATGTTTAAGTAGAGATTACAGCGTGGAGAAGAGGTGTTACACCTCTGCATAGAGGGGGAGAGAGTTGGTGATGACGGTGACGAAGTTGTTGGTGTAGATCGTCGTCACGATGATGGCCCCAGCGGTGTTCCGGTGCCACCGGGAGAGAGGGGGAGAGAGCCCCCCTCCTTCTTCTTCTTCCTTGACCTCCCCCCTAGATGGGAGGAGGGTTTCCCCTCTGGTCCATGGCTTGCATGGCAGCAGAGGGGCGGGAGCCCCTTCGAGATTGGATCTATCTCTCTGTTTCGCGTCCCCGTTTTCTGGCCTTTCACCGTTTCTTAAATATCCGGAGATCGGTAACCCCGATTGGGCTGAAATTTTAACATGATTTTATCTGGATATAAGCTTCCTTGCGGCCGAAGGACACCTCCAACCGACCTTCAGGGTGGCCACAAGCCTACCAAGCGCGCCCTGGGTAGGGGGTGTGCCCCTTGAGCTTCTGGGCCCCTCGGGCATCGTCTCGCGTTGATTCCGCTTCCCAAGAATCACATATATTTCAAAAAAATCTCTGTAAAGTTTTATCGTGTTTGGACTTTGTTTGATATGGATTTTACGCGAAACAAAAAACATGCAACAAACAAGGACTGGCACTGGGCACTGGATCAATATGTTAGTCCAAGAAATAATATAAAATGTTGCTAAAAGGATATGAAGGTTGTAGAATATTGGCATGAAACAATCAAAAAATATAGATGCGACAGAGACGTATCAACTGACTAAATTGCAATATTTATGAGTATGACTATCAATGGCATAATTAACATATGAGCATCACATCCCAATATCTATGGGTCATTATCCAACTCCATTTATAGCTAATACTTCACCCAAGACTGCTATCCAACATGCATCTTAAAACTATTAAGTAAAACATAGAGTATTGCAATAAGCATGATGACATAAAGTAAAAGATACATTGTCTTCACTGTGCACCCAAAGGACAACTAAGCAACCATCTTTTTTATCCCTAGCGGCAACAACACAAATACAAGAGTTTCCCACTTTCTGTCACCGCAATAGCTTACTTGTCTAGTTGAACCCAACTATCATACACAACTCCCTGTGAAGATCAAACTCCAAACATGGCCAAATAAAGAAGAACAGATCGAAGAGCATATGTGAATAAGAACTATGCAGCAAAGAAACCGAAGATGTCTCAAAAAGGTTTATGGATAAATCTGATCACAAAGTGGCAATTCACATATCTCAACAAACAAACCAGCATATGACATCAGATGGATCACATTCATGTAGGGCAATTCATGTGATCATTGTATTGAGAAGCAAAAGAGAGAGAACCATCTAGCTACCGCTACAGACTGCTACTTGTCAGCTACGTTGGGATTTCCCTGAAGAGGAGAGGATGATGCAGTATAGTAGAGATAAGTATTTCCCTCGGTTAAGAACCAAGGTTATCAATCAAGTAGGAGAACCATGCAACACCTCGTGAACATCACGTACACACAAACTAACAAATACTTGCACCCAACATGTGACGTCCCCGATTCAATCGTACACTAATCATACACGCAAACATGTACGATCAAGATCAGGGACTCACGGGAAGATATCACAACACAACTCTAAAAATAAAATAAGTCATACAAGCATCATATTACAAGCCAGGGGACTTGAGGGCTTGAATACAAGAGCTCGATCATAGACGAGTCAGCGGAAGCAACAATATCCGAGTACAGACATAAGTTAAAGAAATTGCCATAAGATGGCTAGCACAAACTAGGATACAGATCGAAAGAGGCGCAGGCCTCCTGCTTGGGATCCTCCTGAACTACTCCTGGTCATCGGCGGCGGCCTGCACGTACTAGTAGGCACCTCCAATGTAGTAGGAGTCATCGTCGACAGTGGCGTCTGGCTCCTGGGCTCCAACATCTGGTCGCAACAACCATGTATAGAAAGGGGGGAAAGGGGGGAGAAAAGCAACCGTGAGTACTCATCCAAAGTACTCGCAAGCAAGGAACTACACTACATATGCATTGGTATCAAATGGAAAAAGGGTAGTATATGTGGACTGAACTGTAGAATGCCATAATAAGAGGGGGATAGCAAGTCCTATCGAAGACTACGTGTAACACCCACGATGCGGCTATATCTCCCACGTGTCGAGGCACGACTTAAAGGCATAACCGCATGGTGGTTTAGTCGCAAGTGGGGTAATCTTCACACAATCCCATGTACTGAATAACAAAGGGATAAAGAGTTGGCTTACAATCGCCACTTCACACAAATAACAAGTTAAACATACATCATCCAGAGTACAATCAAAGGTCTGACTACGGAACCAAAATAAAAGAAGACAACCCCAAATGCTAGATCCCCGATCATCCCAACTGGGCTCCACTTAAGCTCGGTTGCGCCACCTGCACTGGTATCATCGGCAGCTGCAACTGTTTGGAAGTATATGTGAGTCACGAGGACTCAGCAATCTCACACCCGCGAGATCAAGACTATTTAAGCTTATGGGTAGGAAAGGGGTAATGGGGTGGAGCTGCAGCAATCACTAAGCATATATGGTGGCTAACATACGCAAATAAGAGCGAGAAGAGAAGCAACGCAACGGTCGAGAAGCTAGAAGTGATCAAGAAGTGATCCTAAAACTACTTACATTCAACATAACACAAGATCGTGTTCACTTCTCGGACTCCTCCGAAAAGAGACCATCACGGCTACACACGCGGTTGATGCATTTTAATTAAGTTAAGTGTCAAGTTCTCTACAATTGGACGTTAACAAATTCCCATCTGCCACATAACCACGGGCACGGCTCTCGAAAGTATATACCCTGCAAGGGTGTCCCAACTTAGCCCATCACAAGATCTAACGGTCAACGAAGGATATTCCTTCTCCCGGGAAGACCCAAATCAGTCTCGGAATCCCAGTTACAAGACATTTCGACAATGGTAAAACAAGACCAGCAAAGCCGCCCGATGTGTCGACAATCTCGATAGGAGCTGCACATATCTCGTTCTCAGGGCACACCGGATGGGCAAGACATTGGGTTGGCATAGACCCTGGTTGCCCAAGGGGCGCTGGACATTGCCCAGTTCGGACCAACACTTAGAGAAGCACTGGCCTGGGGGGTTAAAAATAAAGATGACCCTCGGGTTGGCCGACCCAAGGGAAAGGTAATAGGTTGTTAGGAAAATGTAAAACCAAGGTTGGGCCTTGCTTGAGGAGTTTTATTCAAGGCGAACTGTCCAGGGGTTCCCATAACACCCAACCGCGTAAGGAATGCAAAATCAAGGAACATAACACCGGTATGCCAGAAACTAAGGTGGCAAGAGTGGAACAAAACACCATGCATAAGGTCGAGCCTTCCACCCTTTACCAAGTATATAGATGCATTAATTAAATAAGAGATATTTTGATATCCCAACATAACCATGTTCCAACATGGAACAAACTTCAACTTTACTTGCAACTAGCAACGCTATAAGAGGGGCTGAGCAAAAGTGGTAACATAGCCAAACAACGGTTTGCTAGGAAGGTGGGTTAGAGGCTTGACATGGCAATATGGGAGGCATGATAAACAAGTGGTAGGTAGTGCGACATAGTGGTAGAGCGGACAACTAGCAAGCAAAGATAGAAGTGATTTCGAGGGTATGGTCATCTTGCCTGAAATGCCGCAAGGAAGAAGAACGAGTCCAAGAAGTAGACGAACGGACGTAGTCGAACGAATCCTCACAACTATGGACCGAAACCGAAGCTAACGAGAGAAGCAGGCCGGAAAGAAGCAAGCAACATAGTAAACAACCATCACATAAACATGGCATGAAGCACAACCAAGTATGATGCATGTCCAGTTTAAAGAGGCATGGCATGGCAATATGCACAAACAATACTACAAATTAAGTGGAGCTCAATATGCAACGAGTTGCATATTGACGAAACACCACATTCAATCATTTAGTTCACTCTCGTTTATGTACCCAACAATATTAAATGTTGTTAAACATGGCAAGAGGTGGAGCATAAGTAAACTACACATTTTAGGCAATTTAAATGAGGCCGGAAACATCAAACAACAATTCTGGAAAATCCCCATGTGCATATTTTAAGGTTGGTAATGTTCTTCCCTATACGTAATTCTAGAGTTGTTAAACATGCAAAGTAAAGCCACCATGTTAAACTAGGCATTTTTCTACCCCACTTACATATAAAGTTTATTAAATTTGGAGCTACGGTTAATTAGTTATGAATTAAATCATTTTAACATGGCAATATGGCAAATTCTATGCAAACGTCATTTTAAACATTTTAAACATGCGTGAAAGTTGGATATTATGAAAGTAGACAAAATTCTAAGCATTTTACATATATAAATCATTTTAATATGATGCACGGTTGAAGAGTTATTAAATGCATGAGCTCTAGGGACTTTTCTATAAAACGGCGTTTTCTAGATAAATCCTAAAATTGACCAAAGGGAAAAAACAGGCGTTGGGCCTAATCTGCTAGGCGTTGGGATGAGGTTCTCTCACCATGGGCCAAGCCCAATCGGAGGTGAAGCAGGCCGGTTGCTGGGCCTTGGAGGCTGAGCGAGGCCCACCAGGGCGATGGGGCGGCCTGGACATCGTCGTCGTCTCGCGCCCGCACGAGCAGAGGACCATGGCGGCGGCGCGGCAATGCTCCAGCGACGGCAGGGTCCGGTGGCACTGGCGAGGCCACGAACGGGTTGCTGGGCGGCGGATCCGGCCTCGGGGCGCCAGATCCGATCGGCGGTGAGGCCAGACGGCAGGGAGGCGCGGATCTCCACCGGCGACGACGACCTGTGCGGGAGAGAGAGGATGAGGCAGGGAGGAGAGGGGTGGGTCAGAGAGGAGGGAGAGGGCGATGGGGCTCCTGCCTGGGGTTCGCTGGCGAGGGTACTCCGGCGGCCGGCGAGATGGAGGCGAGAAGCAAGGCGATGCGGTCAGGCAGCTAGAGCAGGCGAGCTCCCTGGCGCGGGCGCTCGGGCGACAGCGGTGGAGCGCTCGGGCCCGATGGCCTTCTCAAGGCCCGATCCGGGTCCTGGCGGGCCTGTGAGGGAAGTGGGGGTGGAGGCGCTAGGTGGCATCAGCAGAGTGGCTGTAGGGGCGCGGGCGCGGCGAGCTGGCGCGCTGCGGTTGGTGGGAAGCGGCGGCGCAGGTGGCGGCTGTAGAAGGAGGCGGCGATACTTGGCGGCGGTGGGCTGGGCGGCACGGAAAAGAAGGCTGGCGGCGCTGATTTCGAGGGAGATGCGGCGGCTGAGGGTAGGGGAAGGCTACGGGTACCCAAAATGGCATGGAGGGGTCTATATAAGGCAAGGGGGTAGGGTTAGGGGGTTTGAGGCAGTCTCGGAGCCGTTTGATCGCCATCGGACAGTCCGGAGCGGAGGGGGTAGGTAGGTGGTCTAAATAGACTGTGTAGAGGGGGGTTGGAGTGAGAAAAGAGGGAAGAACAGAGGCCCGACAGCAGTTTCCGGAGACCGAAAACGTCCGACGTATGACCGGCTATAATGCCGCTATATGTTTATCCGTTGGGGCATCAAACGAACTCCGAATGCGATGAAATTTCACATGCGGTCTACCTACACTATAATAAGGCCGCACGCCAACCTTCAACCCATTCCGATAACATTTTTCGGCCACTTATAAAATAATATTTCGGACATGCCGCGGGCGCGTGCGAGTGTGGTTGGGCTCAAAACGGACAACGGAGAGAACTGGGAGACCCGTACGGATGCAAGTTTTGAAAACATGATGATGCAATGCGGATGATGGCATGGCAAGATGCAACACGCAAGTGAATGACAAGGCAACAACAACGAATAGCTGGAAGACACCTGGCGCATCGGTCTCATGGCGTCACAACACTCCACCACTATAAGAGGATCTCGTCCCGAGATCTAAGGATGGCTCTGGAGAGAAACGGGAGAGGAAGAGAAGAGGTAAAATTAAGTTGCTCCTTTGACAAATGAGTGATACCAAAGAACCTTGCGAGGTTGAACAAATTGAAAGAAAGAATACAACAAATATGAACAAAGTTGAAGACACTCCCTTAGAAAAAGAGGAACAAGGAACATTACTAGAAGTCTAGAACCTTGTAGGTTGAAAGACATAAGAAAAGGGGTACAATGGACAAGAAGTACATGCAAGCACTCCGGTTGAAACGAGATGTACAATGAACGATAAAGATCAATTACGACAACACTCCAGTTGGAAAAGGAAGGCATAGAATATGAACTTGACAAGATGAGAGGATACTTGATGAAATCGACAACACACTGCCTCCGAAACTATTGAAAGAATGGCACAAGGGATAAGAAAGATTTCAGACAGCACTCCAGTTCAGAAGAGATGCAAGACTTGATAAGATGAAAAGAACTTGAGCAGAGGACACAACACTCTGGTTAAATGGATAAGCACGAAAAGAACATGATCCTCACAATCCGAGATGATGAGTGAAGAGAGCAACATCACAATGTCTCCGGAAGGAAGAATAGAAGATATACCATTGCAATAACAGAATGGGGAAGAAAATTCCAACTTGTACCACAAATGAGTTTGGAAAACACCCTTCCAAGAAGGTTATAACGGAGTTGTTGGAGAACCAACAACGAAACAAATAAGCTTGTAGTGGGCTTATGGAAAACTTCTCATCATTATGAGGTGAAATTCTGCCACCGAAAACAATGATTGATCGGGAACAAAGAAGAGATGAAAAACTTCTTCACTAAGGTAGGAAGGAGAAGATTGGACCATTGATACGCACCACAATAGCAACATTCCTTAGGGAAGGCTATAGGTGAAATCTATACCAAGATAACTCCAAGGAAGAAAAATTATGGGTTTAAATATCTCATTTCTGACAACTTATCATCCATGAGACATGAAGGAAAAACAGTCAAGAATGATATAACACCATCTCAAAAGATAAGGTAGAAAGAATTGCCCTTCGGAATGCAAGATGAAGAATACTTGAGCTCCTCTGAAAAGAATCTCGATGGACACCTCGATAAGGAATTAAATCCTTGATGAACCACGATGTAGAGCCTCCATGAAGGACTCCGGTAATAAAAGGATGATATAAAGAAAGAGAAGTTGAAAACACAAGGTGAATCCTTGCAATGATTTAGATGAATCTTCGTGGTAATATAATTGAGAGATCTTGGAAATCCGGGAAAAGTATGAAGCAGTTGAACCGAGAATTTACTCATCGTGAACAAACTCCGGAAGAATGAATCCATCATTTGGATGAATCAAGAATAAGAATTATGTTATGCGTATCTTTCACCAATTTAAATTGATGACAAGCAACAGATTTGGCATACTACTTATTCTCGTAGAAAGGATTAAGATAGATATAGCGCAAGCTTGAGAAAGGTCTTCAACGAACCACTGGTAGGATTTGGAAAGCGCGAATGCATTGATACGATAACGACGAAAGAGGAATGTTGGACGAACCACCGTAAGGATTAAAAGAACGAGCGAAGAAAATGAACGCATCGCTAGGATGAATTGAAAAATGAACGAAGGTTCTCGAGAGGATTTAGATACAAGTGAAACGAAGAGATCATGAACTGACTAGAGAATACTTGAGCGATGCACCGGTAAGATTTTGAGAACGAGAGCTGAAAGCTGGAATGAATAAATATGAAATGATGGCCTTTGGAGAATCGAACTGAAAAGACTCCTGAATTGCTCCGGATGGGTGAAAAGAATTCTCACAATCGACAACAACTATGAGAGGATGGCATCAAGCTTGAACTTCGCATCTTTGGAAGAACAGGTAAGAATTTAAGAGGAACTCTTCTTCGGTCTTCAAATGTTGAGAATGACGATGAGAAACACCACCATGAATTATTGAGGCACTCCGGAATGAAGAATAGAAAGGTTGAGCCAACGATGAAAAGAATTTGAGAGATCTTAGAGAAAGACATATGACTGATGACAATTCATACTTACGTCATACTTTGAAAAGAATTTAAGAGCAACTCCGAGAAAATTATAAGAGTCAGTTAAGATCCTGGGAAAAGACCTGTGGGTTAGGGCCCACTCAAGAGAAACACCGTTGGGATGATTTTGAAGAGAGATTTCACCATTTGAATTAAATAGCTTGAATGAGATAACATCCTCGAAATAGATTGAACGGATTAGGAGTGAAAACACGAATCTTCTGAGATATCTTCAGCACTCCAGAATCCTTGAATATTGAGAAGAGAATGATTAAGAGGTCCACCGGCATGAGAGAGCATTTGAAAGGAGGAAAAAGGGATATGATCAACACTGAAAGCTTGAATTGAATCCACCAGAGAAGAAATAGAACGAAGAATGATGAACTTGAAGCTCCGTTAGTATCTTCCTGAGAATCACCGGATAAGAACATTGACAGAAAAGAATGGAGAGGCTTCCATCAATAAAATGGATAGTTGATTTGATATCTCTGAGACCTTGAAGAAAAGGGTGGGAGGGCGGGAAAACAAAGTCAACATGGGACGGATGAAACAAATAACATTGAGAAGACTTTGAGTTGATCTTGCGGATGTTGAAAATGATCGGATCCACTTGAAGAGAAACATGCCGGTTGAAAAGGATTGACATGACAATCTCTATTATCATGAAGGATTAGTATTCACATAGAAATATGAGAACACCACTTAGGAAGAGGCATGGAATCAACATTTGACTTTGAAGCAACTCAAATACCACAACTCAAAACAAAACAAAGGATCGGCTTGCAGAATAAGCCGGAACAAACATATGATAGATCCCACATTGTATCATGTGTCTGTTGGAAAGATATTCTAGGAGCTACTTGAATTCCCACTTATAAACTCCCGAAACTTTCTGGTAATGCAATCAGGTGTTGGGGATATAGGGGAAGCATAATATCTCACCCAAACTAACAATCCCTACATACAGTTGTATCCATCCTTCAACACATAACCAAGAAACCTTCGGAAATCATGTACCTCAACCTTCGAAAATCATCCGTTATACAAGTTATGGCAATACTCCCGAACTCCCGCCCCAGTACTGGGTGGCGTCGAGGTTATCTCGCCAACAACTCCATAAAATAGATTTTCGATGTCGGCGAACTCAACTATTTCCAGAACTGCTATGATAAAATTGTGATGACAACACCTCGGAGCTCAACTCCCCAGGACACTGCCACAACCCCTAAATGTCAGGAGGCACCAAGAACAATGTTCTCGTCACAAGAATATCGGAACGATTCCAAGATACACTCGTGATCCTAAAAGAATTCTTGAAATTTGAGGACAGAAAGTCAAAACTTCTACGTCAGGAGGCCTCACCAGAGCGACGAAGGGACTGAGGAGTAAAAGAATCTTACTCTCCGATATATATAATCCTAAGACTGAAAACATTTTGTTCTAGACTCGACAACATCAGCGATTCAATCAAGCAGGGGGCTCCTAAGTCGGGGATGGCTCTGATAAAAACTTGTAACACCCACAATGCGGCTATATCTCCCACGTGTCGAGGCACGACTTAGAGGCATAACCGCATGGTGATTTAGTCGCAAGTGGGGTAATCTTCACACAATCCCATGTACTGAATAAGATAGGGATAAAGAGTTGGCTTACAATCACCACTTCACACAAATAACAAGTTAAACATACATCATCCAGAGTACAGTCAAAGGTCCGACTACGGAACCAAAATAAAAGAAGACTACCCCAAATGCTAGATCACCGATCGTCCCAACTGGGCTCCACTACTGATCAACCAGAAAAGATACAAAACAATGATCAAGATCTTCATCGAGCTCCCACTTGAGCTCAGTTGCGCCACCTGCACTGGTATCATCGGCACCTGCAACTGTTTGGAAGTATCTATGAGTCACGAGGACTCAGCAATCTCACACCCGCGAGATCAAGACTATTTAAGCTTATGGGTAGGAAAGGGGTAATGGGGTGGAGCTGCAGCAAGCACTAAGCATATATGGTGGCTAACATACGCAAATAAGAGCGAGAAGAGAAGCAACGCAACGGTCGAGAAGCTAGAAGTGATCCTGAAACTACTTACGTTCAAGCATAACACAAGACCGTGTTCACTTCTTGGACTCCACCGAAAAGAGACCATCATGTCTACACACGCGGTTGATGCATTTTAATTAAGTTAAGTGTAAAGTTCTCTACAACCGGACATTAAAAAATTCCCATATGCCACATAACTACGGGCACGGCTCTCGAAAGTGTATACCCTGCAGGGGTGTCCCAACTTAGCCCATCACAAGCTCTCACGGTCAACGAAGGATATTCCTTATCCTAGGAAGACCCAAATCAGTCTCGGAATCCCGGTTACAAAACATTTCGACAATGGTAAAACAAGACCAGGAAAGCCGCCCGATGTGCCGACAATCCCGATAGGAGCTGCGCATATCTCGTTCTCAGGGCACACCGGATGGGCAAGATGTCGGGTTGGCATAGACCCTGGTTGCCCAGGGGGCACCGGACATCGCCTAGTTCGGACCAACACTTAGACAAGCACTGGCCCAGGGGGGTTAAAAATAAAGATGACCCTCGGGTTGGCCCACCCAAGGGAAAGGTAATAGGTTGTTAGGCAAATGTAAAACCAAGGTTGGGACTTGCTGGAGGAGTTTTATTCAAGGCGAACTATCCAGGGGTTCCCATAACACCAGTATGACGGAAACTAAGGCGGCAAGAGTGGAACAAAACACCAAGCATAAGGCCGAGACTTCCACCCTTTACCAAGTATATAGATGCATTAATTAAATAGGAGATATTGTGATATCCCAACATAACCATGTTCCAACATGGAACAAACTTCAACTTTACCTGCAACTAGCAATGCTATAAGAGGGGCTGAGCAAAAGCGGTAACATAGCCAAACAACGGTTTGCTAGGAAGGCGGGTTAGAGGCTTGACATGGTAACATGGGAGGCATGATAAACAAGTGGTAGGTAGCGCGACATAGCGATAGAGCGGGCAACTAGCAAGCAAAGATAGAAGTGATTTCGAGGGTATGGTCATCTTGTCTGAAATCCCGCAAGGAAGAAGAACGAGTCCAAGAAGTAGACGAACGGACGTAGTCGAACGAATCCTCACAACTCCGGACCGAAACCGGAGCTAACGGGATAAGCAACCCGGAAAGAAGCAAGCAACATAGTAAACAACCGTCACATAAACATGGCATGAAGCACAACCAAGTATGATGCATGTCCATTTTAAAGAGGCATGGCATGGCAATATGCACAAACAATAGTATAAATTAAGTGGAGCTCAAAATGCAACGAGTTGCATATTGACGAAACACCACATTCAATCATTTAGTTCACTCTCGTTTATGTACCCAACAATATTAAATGTTTTTAAACATGGCACGAGGTGAATCATAAGTAAACTACGCAGTTTAGGCAATTTAAATGAGGCCGGAAACATCAAACAACAATTCCGGAAAATCCCCATGTGCATATTTAAAGTTGGTACTGTTCTGCCCTATACATAATTTTAGAGTTGTCAAACATGCAAAGTAAAGCCATCATGTTAAACTAGACATTTTTCTACCGCATTTACATATAAAGTTTATTAAATTTGGAGCTACGGTTATTTAGTTATGAATTAAATCATTTTAACATGGCAATATGGCAAATTATATGCAAACATCATTTTAAACATTTTAAACATGCATGAAAGTTGGATATTACGAAATTAGACAAATTCTAAGCATTTTACATATATAAATCATTTATATGATGCACGGTTGAAGAGTTATTAAATGCATGAACTCTAGGGACTTTTTGTAAAACGGTGTTCTTTGTATAAATCGTAAAATCGACCAGAGGGAAAAAACAGGCACTAGGCCTAATCTGCTAGGCGCTGGGCTGAGGTTCTCTCACCATGGGCCAAGCCTAGTCGGAGGGGAAGCAGGCCAGTTACTGGGCCTTGGAGGCTGAGCGAGGCCCACCAGGGCGATAGGGCGGCCTGGACATCGTCCTCGTCTCGCGCCCGCACGAGCAGAGGACCATGGCGGCGGCGCGGCAACGGTCTGGCGACAGCGGGGTCCAGTGGCGCTATCGAGGCCAGGAACGGGTTGCTGGGCAGCGGATCCGGCCTCGGGGCGCCAGATCTGGTCCGCGGCGAGGCAAGACGGCAGGGAGGCACGGATCTCCACCGGCGACGATGACCTGCGCGGGAGAGAGAGGATGAGGCAGTGAGGGGAGGGGTAGGTCAGAGAGGAGGAAGAGGGCGACGGGGCTCCTGCTTGGGGTTCGCCGGCAAGGGTACTCCGACGGTCGGCGGGATGGAGGCGAGAAGCAAGGCGACGCGGTCAGGCGGCTGGAGGAGGCGAGCTCCCTGGCGCGGGTGCTCGGGCAGTGGCGGTGGAGCGCTTGGGCCCTGATGGGCTTCCCAGGGCCCGATCCGGGTCCTGGCGGGCCTGCGGGAGAAGTGGGGGTGGAGGCGCTAGGTGGGAGCAGCAGTGGCTGGAGGGGCGCGGGCGCAGCGAGGTGGCGCGCTGCGGTTGGTGGGAAGCGGCGGCGCAGGTGGCGGCTGTGGAAGGAGGCAGCGACACTTGGCGGCGGTGGGCTGGGCGGCGCGGAAAACAAGGCCGGTGGTGCTGATTTCGAGGGAGATGCGGCGGCTAAGGGTAGGGGAAGGCTAGGGGTACCCAAAATGGCATGGAGGGGGTCTATATAAGGCAAGGGGGTAGGGTTAGGGGGTTTGAGGCCGTTTCGGACCCGTTCGATCGCCATCGGATGGTCCGGAGCAGAGGGGGTAGGTAGGTGGGCTAAATGGACTATGTAGAGGGGGGTTGTACTGAAAAGAGAGGGAAGAACAGAGGCCCGACAACAGTTTCTGAACACCGAAAACGTCCGACGTCTGACCGGCTATAATGCCGCTATATGTTTATCCGTTGGGGCATCAAACGAACTCCGAATGCGATGAAATTTGACAAGCGGTCTACCTACACTATAATAAGGCCGCACGCCAACCTTCAACCCATTCCGAGAACATTTTTTCCACTTATAAAATAATATTTCGAACATGCCGCGGGCGCGTGCGAGTGTGGTTTGGCTCAAAACAGACAACGGAGAGAACTGGGAGACCCGGACGGATGCAAGTTTTGAAAACATGATGATGCAATGAGGATGATGACATGGCAAGATGCAACACGCAAGCGAATGACAAGGCAACAACAAGGAATAGTTGGAAGACACCTGGAGCATCAGTCTCGGGGAGTCACACTACGCTTCTGGCAGCCTCCATCTTGAAGCATATAGAAGAGAGTAGATGGTAAGTTCACCAAGTAGCATCGTATAGCATAATCCTACCCGGCGATTCTCCCCTTGTCGCCCTGTGAGAGAGCGGTCACCGGGTTGTAGCTGGCACTTGAAAGGGTGTGTTTTATTAAGTATCCGGTTCTAGTTGTCATAAGGTGAAGGTACAACTCTGGGTCGTCCTTTTACCGAGGGACACGGCTATTCGAATTGATAAACTTCCCTGCAGGGGTGCACCAAATTTTCCAACATGCTCGATCCCCTTTGGCCGGACACACATTCCTGGGTCATGCCCAGCCTCGGAAGATCAACACGTCGCAGCAACACCTAGGCGCAACAGAGAGGTCAGCACGCCGGTCTAAATCCTATGTGTGCAAGGGTCTGGGCCCATCGCCCATTGCACACCTACACATTGCATATGTGGCCGGTAAGTAGAGCTAGCAACCTCCATTACAAAGGAAGTTGTGTTACGCGGTCCAACCCGGCACGCGTCGCTCAGCCGCTGACGTCAAGAAGGCTTCGGCTGATACCACGACGTCGAGTGCCCATAACTGTTCCCGCGTAGTTGGTTTGTGCGTATAGGCCAATGGCCAAACTTAGATTAAATATCGAGATCTCGTTAAGTGTGTTATTTGATGTAACCGCGGACGCCGACCAGGGCCAGGCCCACCTCTCTCCTAGGTAGTCTCAACCTTCCCTGTCGCTCCGCCTCAAATTAACAGTCGGGGGCCATCGGGAACTCAGTCCCACCACTACCGGGGTGGAACCACCTGTCCTTTCAGCCCCCACATCGGAATCACTTGTGGGTACTCTACGAGCTGAGCCGACTTTAGTCACCACCATGTATCATGTATAATAGTGTAATATGTATATACCCGTGATCACCTCCCGAAGTGACCACGACCCGATAATATAGCATAGCAGACAGACAAGAATGTAGGGCCACTGATGGAATACTAGCATCCTATACTAAGCATTTAGAATTGCAGGTAAGGGTAATAGTTGTAGCAACAATGACAGGCTATGCAGTAGAATAGGATTAACCGAAAGCAGTAACATGCTACACTACTCTAATGCAAGCAGTAGAGAGAGGGAATAGGCGATATCGGGTTGATCAAGGGGGGGCTTTGCCTGAATGCTCTGGCAAGCAGGGGTTGTCGTCGATGTAGTCAATCACAAGGGTATCGGCAGCAGTCTCGGGGTCTACCGGAAAGAAGTAACGGAGGGGGAACACAATAAATAACAAAGAAATCAAAGCATCACAAAGCATAACATGACAATACACGGTGCTAGGCGTGCCCTAACGCGACAGTAGGTGATATCGGCAAAGGAGGGAACATCCGGGAAAGTATTCCCGGTGTTTGACGTTTTCGGGCAGATGAAACGGAGGTGGATTGTTGCATGTTCGCTATGCTAGGAATGCGTAGCGGACGAACGAACTGTGTATTCGGATTTGTCTCGTCGTTCGGAGCAACTTTCATGTACAAAGTATTATCATCCGAGTTATGGATTATTTTATATTAATTTTTCAGAGGTTTACTGATTTTTTTGGACTTCTCATATACCTAAATTCGAAATTAGACAGTGTACTACTTTTTATACTCTCGGACAGCTAGCCTATTAGAATGACAGGCGGGTCCAGTGGTTGTGTCAGCATGCACAGTCAGCAAGTCAACAGTCAAAGGTTGACCTGGTCAAAGTGTGAATAGTACCCCTCAAAAAAAAAGTGTGAATAGTTGTCGTGGGGTTTACTTGTCATTGACTGATATTTTATCTAAAGTCTTAAACAGGTTTAGATATCAGGGGACCATGTGTCAAAGACTAGGTTTAACTAAAATGTTATTTATCTGAGTGGGGCCTAGAAGTCAGCGTTAATTGTATCAGCTAATTAGATTAACTCCTAATCTAAACAAGGGCCGACCCTATCAGCCAGGGACACAACCGGCCTCTTGGCTGGCCTCGCACGGGCACAAGGTACCGGTGGCCAGTGCCAGAGGCACACACCGGAGCAGCGAGAGGGCGTTGGAGGGAAGGCGCAAGGCGAAGCGGGAGACAGCTGGGCGAGGGCTGGGTAGCGGCGGCCAGCGGCGACGCGGGAGCCAGAGTAGCAGTGGGTCGCGGCGGCGCAAGGCATTGCAGCGGCGAGTTCAGCCGGCGCGGCAGCAGCGCAATACAGCAGGCAGGGCAGCATGAGCGCAAGCGCGGCAGCGGGCGGAGCCGTAAGAAGCAGCAGGCAGGCAGCAACAGGCAGGGCGCGTGGGCGGCTGCGGGGGTGAGCCACGACCGGCCGGACGCGGGCTGGTTAGCAGTGGTGAGGGAGCGCGGCCACGGGCAGTGAGATGCGGGCGTTCGGCTACGGCGGAATCGGCACGGATCGGAACCAGGATCGAGGGGAATCGGTCGAGGTGCTCACCATGGTTCCAACGGAGGCGACGGGGAGGTTGGAGGTGGACCGGAGATGACGCAATCGATGACGGCGGCCGGCAATGTACGTGGTGAGGATGAGCTCAATGATGAATGTACGAGGCCGCTTCGCTTGATTTGTTGCTCAGGATCGACGAAGTAATCAGCGGTGATCTTCCTGGTCAGCTCGGAACGGCGAGAGGAAGCTGTTGGTCGCACGATTTACGGTGAGGCCGCCATGGCGGCGCTCGGACGAGTGAGACAGAGAGGAAGGGATGTGAGCGAGGGGAGAGAGGCGTGCTAGGGTTGGTCAGGGGTTGAGGGGGTCCTTATCTGCCCAGTGAGCCGCGGGATGGTTGGCACGTGCCCATCTGTGGCATGGACGGCGTGCACAAGCCATGGCCTCCTCTCTGCCGAGAGGTTGAGGAAAGGCCACGGTAAATGGGCCAGGCCGCACTGTGGCTTGTCAGGCCTTAAGTGCACAGTAATATCTAGTCTATTTCCTTTTCTTTTCTGCGACAAGTTTCCGCTCAGTTTTGTATTTTAATTTTGATCCAAATGAATTTCGTCGCATGCGAAACTTGTCTCAATAATTACTAGGCAATAATCTGCACTGCCACAAAAAAAGTTTGGGAGTTCCTTTTTAAAATAGTTTGGAATTTTCATAATTTAGATAAGCATTTAAATATTGTTTTGGCACTGTTTTAATTGTTTTAGGGCATTTAAACACTTTATAAAACGTTGGTTTCATTTTTATAAAAGCTTCGGAAATTTTGCAATATCACGAACACTTTTGTTTTGCTGTTTGAATAATTAATATTTTGAATTTATTTTAAATTCGAAATTGAGGTCGAATTATTCTTAATTGTTTTTCTTAGGGCATAATGGTGATGACCTGGCATAACTAGTGGAAGATCACTGTAGCAAGAATCGCAGGATGTTACACAACGCAAACAAGGGGTTGTCAATCCCTTGGCGGTTATTGCAAGGATCAAATCTCGTAGTGACAGATAAATAAACAAAAACATAAAATAAAATAAAACTAAATAAATTGCAGCAAGGTATTTTTGGATTTTAATATATGACTAGTAGAACGCCCGTGCATTGCCACAGACTCTTAATTTGTTTATTGCATCTATCAGATTGCGCATATAATGTATATTATATTTTGTATGTAGAGAAAAGATAGCCAGCAACAATTAAAAAATAAATAAATCAATTTCACCTGCAATGTAATCAGTGATATATACATAGAGAACAATAATCCAAATAATTGTATGTTACGAACTAAGATCTACTTGATGTGATTAAGATATTACCTTACAATGTCAGGTATGTTGTCTTAAGCTTCATTTGCACGATACTTTAGCAAATGTAATAAAAATTTATTTCTCAACTTATAACCATCCTGCACAAGCAATATATATTATATGTCAAACATAAAGCTTCAAAGGATAAAGCACATCAAATAAAATATTTTAATGAAACATAGCCTACCTTTTTGTACCACAAAATCAATCTTCTTCCTTGCCCATTATTTTTGAAGTGCTTTCTGTTGACTTCTCTCTTCTATATGCGCAAAAATCAATGGATCCAAAGAGGAGAAGGATCCAGAGATGTTCACAGCTAGAGGCAATAAGCAATTCGTTAGTCCACAACGACGACAAGTGCCAAGGCTCATGCATTTTTAGTCCATAATCCCAACCTACACCACAACCCAACAAACGTCGACATCTTCTTGCTGCACTAAGAGCATCTACGGCCGGACTTGGAAAATCCGAAACGTCCGCGGACGTGCCCAGGCGTGTCCGCAGATAGTGACCGGTCACCCCTCAAAAAATGCATTCCACATCTAGATACCTCAAATTAGAAACCTCAAATCCATATTATTACATGCAACGCGGCGATATTTGGCCGGAGCTTCGTCCGGTTCCGCTCCTGCCAGCTCTTCCTAGTACATGTCCGGCGACCGGCTGCGCTCCGCGGAGTGTTCGTCCGGTCACCGACAAGCTAGATTATAAGGTGCCTCTAGTCAAAACAAAGATGTATATGGGAAGTGGCAGATACATCTTGTAGAGCCATGATCTGCCGCAATGCTAACCCACTACTTGTCGACATAGCATGCGTGTTATCTTTTCCTCTCCTCATCAGATGTGCCATGTTCAAGTTCCAATGTCAGTGCATAGTTTGTGAGATTCATAAAAAATGCCAGTGCACAGTTTGGAATAATTCAGGGAAAGTGAAGCCAAATTAGAGATGTGTAGATGTTACATCATCATCATTAGTTGAATAATAGCATCTAAAAATTCAGCTTTTCGAAAGGAACATGTGTATATGTCAGGACTGCGCATGCAATATACTCACAAGATGTAATCGATTTGCTACCGACACCCATGAGTAAGGTTGTCGGCCACCCAATGCACTTGTGTTGTCAGTGGCCTTCTCGTCATCTTGTGTACCCCAATTACAATAGCATGTAATTGGCCTATTAGCAGACCTCGCTTACGGAAGCCATGGTAGAGTTGATGAACTACAAAACCCATGTTGTGGCCGCTTCGAGTCAAAAGTGTGACTAATTAGTTTTCCAAAAGAATCAAATCAAGCCAACTAATTTCACTTTGAATATCCACATGAATAATACATGAGTTGCCGTTTGAAAAACTTTGCTAGGGATATTTATGCCTTACCCTTGATCACAAACCAATTTGTCTTCTGCCAGTCAATGGATCTTTGCTCTAAGGGGCTCTTTGAAGAAACCTTTTCACCATGAGTTGATCATCCTTGGCTGCTGGAACATTTGGACCACGAGAAACGCAGCAATCTTAAAAACAATCAGGTCAAGTGTTTACAAATGCAAAGAAGGACATTAGGGTTGCTAGACTTGCTGCTTCACATACCTGCTGCTTCATGGTTTGTCTAAAACAATACACACAACTTTATCTTCTAACACGAATGAAAACCTGATAGGAGGCTTATTTGGTCTTAATATTACTTGTTCTTTCTTGCCATGACCAACACATAACGCTTATTTACATTCCTGCAAGGAACAATCTTAGATTAATATGTTGTTGTAACTAGGCCTAGGCAGCTAATTTTGTATAGGCTATAGGTCCTTTCCTCTACATACCCTAGATCTAGTTTTTCTTTTCCTTCTGTAGATATTAATATATGCAGTACATAGTGATGTGCTTCGTAAAAAAATTGGGTCACCGCCGGAGCTGGCCTAGGTCCGACCGCCATTTCTCTCGATCCAAGGTCGTTGCCATGCGAGAGAGATGAGAGGAGCTTCAAGACCAGGACGAAGCTAACAAACGGCGGACGCCATTGGAGAAGTAGCTCGGGACTTCACATCGGGTCGCTGGGTCACACGCGGTACATCGTCGTCGCAGGTGTGCAGCGTCGGCGGGTAGCCGACGCATTACTAGAGGACAGCCATGTCCCGATGCTCGTGAGAAGATGGAGGAGGGTAGGCGATGTTGAAAACCTTGGCAGTGGCCATATTGGGATGGGGATAGGGCTTGGTCAGCAAGAGGAAGTTGGATCAAGAGGGATCCTATTTTTCTTGGAGGGCTTTTTTCATGAGGGGCTATCGACGTGGGGGCGAGGGGCAAAGGAACCGATCGTGGTTGTGGGTCGACGAAGGGAGGGCGGGACGCAGTCATTGGCAGGAAAAGGAACCTTACGTGTTATGATTTACACATTAATTTTCTTAAAAATCTTTTATTTTATTTCCTAATTAATGTGATTGAGCGATTTAAGGTAAGGTTAATTAATTTAGATTTGATCTTTAGAGATTGATCGTTATTGATTATTTCACATAAAGACATTACTAAATAACTTGCGTCAGCATGAAAAGTTCTGATCCATTCAAAAAAAATTCGTTGTGTGAGAGGGTGACGCGAAACTAAACCGGTGGGGTGGGTGAGGGGACGAAAAAAACCAGTCAAAAAATCAGACGGAAGTGGTGGGACAAAAAAACCTAGATGCAATCCTACCAACTGTTCCATCTCTACTCCTAATGTTTCAGTTGGTAGAATAGCCTCCATGGTTTTTTTCGTCTGGTTAATTTTCGTCCGATTTATTTTCGTCTCACCTCCCACCACCCCTCCCACGTTAATCTTTCCTTCTTCGCACTTAAAACCGAATCGCGTCTGATACTCCTTCCATTTATTTGTGCTTGCTTTGACAAGTGTCAATTCAATTCAATCATGTAAATATTTGGTAATTAACAATTCAGAAATAATACCATATACATGAGATCACCTTCCAAACATATCACCTTCCTCTCCGATTTATTTCTCCCATCGATCCCCTTCCATACTTACGTCGTTCGTTCATTTGCAGCCCCCACCATCGATATGGTTCGTTCGTCCTCTCCACCTCCTACGTACGCCTTCCCACCTCGCCAACGATTTTTTCATTCCCACAAAGAACCGGTGGATAAATAATAACCATGTAAAACCCATGATCAATCATCAATTGACATCGCCAGCAGAAACTTTCCTAATTACTAGCAGAACATGCCCTGTCTCCTTATCCCCAGCCCCACTATTTTCTCCCTTCCAAACCCTAGAGGTCTGATGAGGCACCGATCCAGCAGCCCCAGAGAAGACTATGCCTCAGGAGGACTTCGATCCGATGGCTACTTCACCGTCGTCTTCGTCGGTGGATGAGGCACACCTAATGCGACTGTGTGGAGGGTGGTCGTGGTTGTCCAAGACACATGATGGAGGTGGCGGTGGCAGTGTCAAGGAGAAGGAGAGGTATGTCCGTGCTAGGTAGCATATGAATGTTGATCGCCGGAATGGCCACGCCGACGGACGCCGCTGCACTCACCGGCAGGGTCAACCCCTCTGTTTACTCCACCGGCGCCATCGATGCCATGCTTTGTGTCTTTTCATGCCCGACTATGCAGGTCACCACCACCACAATCACTGTCCCAGTAGCTGGGCGAAGATTGATGGATCTGGGCAATGGATGGAGAAGCTGGCCGTACATTGTGCCAACAACACTGGTTCCCACACAGGAGTTGTTGGGGATATAACTATTAGGTATGACCCGCCCAGGAGGGGCCGGGTTATACCAACGTTGGTTCATTATCATGAAGCCCGTGAAGGTATCAAAGATGGTGGTTCATGAAGATGACTAACTAAAAGCCCAAGGCCCAAAGGCGGCTTAAGGCCCATAGGTGTAAACCGACATATATGTATGACTTGTATTGTAAGGAATGTGTATTTGGTCACCGAGTCGGACACGTTGTTATGAACCGACTCGGGACTCTGTAGGCTGCTGGGCGTCAACCTGTGTATATAAAGGGATGACCCGGACGCGGCTTAGGGCAAGAGACAACAAATCGAAAACTAGGTCAAGCGTATTCGCTCCCTGGTAATCGAGACATAAGAAATACCACCTCAACTGGATTAGGCCTTTACCTTCACCGCAAGGGGCCAAACCAGTATAAACTCCTTGTGTCCTTTCTCTAGTTTAACCCCTTTAAGCTAACCCTGTTGCGATGGCTCCGCGACTAAGTCCTTCTGCTAGGACATCTGACGTGACAATTCCACGACGGTTGGCGCCCACCATGGGGCCAACGCATGGTGGTTTTGAGTTCTTAAAGGGCAACTTCGAAGGGATCAAGGGATACGTTGTGGGCCGGATGACCAAGAGTCGCCGTGGCATGCTCTACATCGATGATGCGGGATGGGGCCCCGAGGCCGGCTCAATTGAGCATGGTTACCGGGTCCCCTTCGGCGGAATTCATGTTTTCATCGGCAAGATCGGTGAACCGGACCCTGAGCCAGACATTTGCACCGACATCATCGAGACGGCTCAGCATGCGCGACCCGCTCGGGTTCAACCCGCCATGAAGCACGCCTTCATTGGATTCATCCATGGGGCGGAATTTGAGGAAGGATCCGTGTATGGCGGTGAGACGGCCATCTATTCTGATGTGAGTCGTCCACAGGAGAGACTACTTCATTGTATCAGCTACAAGACGGCGGGCTTGGGGGATGTTCCGATGGCGATAGTATTCCGTACACCTATGAGCCTCCAAACCGGGTTGCAATTTTCATGGCCGGTACATAGTCAGGGCTGAATTCTTTGACTGCAGTGGTAATGGTTTTCGGATCAGCAGCGGCGACGGCAGCCGGGGCAGGAGGCCCTGTGCGCCCGCCGGCTCAGGTCCTGTCTGACTTATTGGACACCTTGACAACATTGTTAATGGCAAAGGTAAACCCGGAGAATCAAGTTCAGCTGAGAGATGAGATAGCTCAAGCCAAGGACCAGCATCATAACCCGGCGAGTCAGGGGGCAATGGTAAGTGCAAACTCGATGGTAATTCAGATTTTGTGGCCAACGCTAACACACAGAATAATGGTCAGCATCGTAAGGGAAAGCCACCTCCTCGGGTAGGAGGGATGGCTATCAATCTTGAGCAGATGATGAATGAGCCTTGCCCAAATCATGGTACGCGGGAAAGACCATCCAGTCACCTCTGGAAAGACTGCCAAATTATGAAGGAGTTCAAAATTTCAAAAAGTTTCCAGAACAATCATAGGTCGGGCGGCGGCTTAGGTTCCGGCTCTCATGGTCCGGGTTATGGTGGTGGCGGTTCTAATTCCGGTTTCCAGGGTCACCCAAGCATTCAAGGCAATCAGAGTGGTTATCATCAACATTCCGGTCAGGGGAATCAGCAACAGCAATCTGGGTATCAGAGTAACCCAAAGCAGTTGAATAGTAGGCAGTACCACATCTTCACCACAAGTTTATGCAAGCGGGATTAGAAGCTCCATAAAAGGGATGTGAACGCCATTGAGCCGGCAGTTCCTCGTTACTTGCGCTGGTCTGAGCAGCCCATTGTGTGGAGTCGTGAGGATCACCCGCCCCGGGTTGATAATCTGGGTCACTTGGCTTTGGTGGTGGAACCTCAGGTTGGAGGATATAAATTCACTAAGGTACTCATGGATGGAGGTAGCAGCATCAATATCCTTTATTATGAAACTTTCCGATGCATGGGATTAACTGATAAAAATCTTAAGCCGTCGAACAATGTCTTTCACGGTGTGTTGCCTGGTAAGTCAGCTTACCTAGTTGGTAAGATAGCCCTGGAGGTTACTTTTGAAGATGATTATGATTCCAGATCGGAGACATTGACCTTTGAAGTGGTTAAGATCAAGAGCCCTTATCATGCTCTGTTTGGGCGGCCGGCTTATTCTAAGTTTATGGCAAGGCCTTGTTATGTTTACTTGCAGCTAAAGATGCCGGGTCACAAGGGCACTATAACGGTGCATGGGAGTCGCAAGATAGCCTTGGAGTGTGAAGAAGGTGACGTTGCTTACGCTGAGTCTGTCTGTGCAATAGAGGAGTTGAAGTTTTATAAAGACAATATTGACCCGGCAGACATGACCTCTTTGAAAAAGCCAACTACGGAGCATGATCCGGCCTTGAAGTTTAAATCGGCAGATGACACCAAGCTGGTTGATTTCGCTCCTGGCGATTCATCCAAGCAGTTCAGCATCAGTGCTAATCTGGACCCGAAATAGGAAAGCGCGCTCATCGAGTTCATCCATGAGAACCGGGACATCTTTGCATGGAAACCTTCTGACATGCCAGGTGTACCGAGGGAACTCGCTGAGCACACTCTTAATATTGATCCAAAGTTTAAGCCGGTCAAGCAGTTTCTTCGTCGTTTTAATGAAGAGAGGCGTAAGGCCATTGGTGAAGAAGTGGCCCGGCTCTTGGCGGCTGGGTTCATTGTTGAAGTTTTTCATCCTGAGTGGTTGGCTAACCCGGTGCTGGTGCTTAAGAAGAACGAAACTTGGTGTATGTGTGTGGATTAAACAGACTTAAATAAGGCTTGTCCGGCTGATCCTTTTGCTCTCCCTCGTATTGATCAAATTATTCATGCTACGGCGGGTTGAGAGCATTTGAGTTTTTTGGATGCTTATTCTGGTTATCATCAGATCAAGATGGCAGTTAAGGACCAGGAGAAGACAGCTTTCATCACTCCGTTTGGAGCCTTCTGCTATGTGTCTATGCCTTTTGGGCTCAAGAGCACCCAAGCGACTTACGAGCGATGTGTGCAGAATTGTCTTCATAATCAGATCGGGCGCAATGTTCATGCCTATGTGGATGATATTGTGGTGAAGTCTAGGAAGAAGGAGACCCTGATTGATGATTTGAAGGAAACCTTTGACAACCTCCGGGTTTATAAGATGATGCTTAACCCAGCCAAGTGTGTTTTGGTGTGCTAGCTGGTGAGCTTTTGGGTTTCCTGGTTTCAGAATGGGGTATTGAGGCTAACCCAGAGAAGATAAAAGCTATCACCTCTCTGGCTAAGCCGGCGTGTATCAATGATGTTCAGTGTTTGCCGGCTCGTATTGCGGCCTTAAGCCGGTTCGTAAGCCGGTTGGGTGAGAAGGCTATCCCTCTGTACCAGATGATGAAGAAGACAGATCACTTTGTCTGGAGTGATGCTACTGATCAGGCATTTGAGGCCTTGAAAAAACAATTGGTTGGGCCGCCAGTTCTTGCTGCTCCCATTGACAAGGAGCTTTTGCTGTTATATGTGGCTGCCAATAGCCGGGCTGTTAGTGTAGCCATTTTGGTAGAAAGGAAGCAGGCGAAGAATATACGGTTCAACGGCCAGTTTATTAAATTAGTGAGGTCCTTATTGAGTCCAAACAGAGGTATCCACATTGGCAGAAGCTTGTATACGGGGTTTTTATGGCTAGCCAGAAGCTGAAATAGTATTTTCTGGGTCATCCTATCACTGTGGTTAGTTCTGCCCCTTTAGGAGATATCATTCAAAACAGAGAAGCCACAGGTCGGATAGCCAAGTGGGCCATTGAGCTTGGACCTCATGGTTTAAAGTTTGTGCCTCGTACAGCCATCAAATCTCAAGAACTTGTGGATTTCATCAATGATTGGACAGAGTTGCAAATGCCTGAAGAGAAGCCGGATAACACATATTGGACTATTCACTTTGATGGGTCCAAACAGTTGGAAGGCTCGGGGGCTGGAGTTGTATTGACTTCCCCACGAGGTGATAAATTTTCTTATGTTCCCCGGCTGATGTTCCCTTGTACTAATAATGCAGCTCAATATGAGGCCCTGCTCCATGCTCTTCGGATGGCTAAGGAGATGAACTTAAGCCAGATGAGGTGCTTTGGCGACTCAGATCTGGTAGCTTAGCAAGTTTCTGGCACTTGGAATTCTAAAGATCCACTCATGGCAGCTTATCGTCGAGAGGTCAATGCTATCGCAAGTCATTTCAAGGGTTACCAAGTTGAGCATGTTGATCGGAGAAAAATGAGGCGGCTGATGCTTTAAGCCGATTAGGGTCTCAGCGTAAGCCGGTGCCACCTAGCACTTTCCTGGACATTCTGCATAACCCTTCTGTCAAATTACCTATAGAGGAGGAGCTTGCTATTCCTGACCCGGAGGCACAGCTGGTGGTGGCTCTTCATGCTATTCCTGATTGGACAATTCCCTATTTGGCTTATATGACCTAGGGCGAGTTACCTGAGGACGAAACTTTGGCCAGACAGATAACCCGCCGGTCTAAGTCAATGACTATTATCAATGGGGAATTGCATCATTGTAGTGTCACAGGGGCATTTCAACGTTGTGTTTATCCTGAAGAAGGATGTGAGATTCTATGAGAGATTCATGAAGGGGACTGTGGTCATCATGTCGGGTCTAAATCTCTCATAGCCAAGGCTTTTCGTCATGGGTTCTATTGGCTGACGGCGCACGCTGATGCGGAGGATCTAGTCAGTAGATGTGATGGTTGTCAGAAATTCTCACGGCGCGCTCATGTGCCGGCTCAAGAATTGAGGATGATTCTAATTACTTGGCCGTTTGCAGTCTGGGGGCGTGATATGGTTGGGCCTTTCAAAAGGTCCAAGGACAAAAAGGCGCACCTCCTGGTGGCAGTTGATAAGTTTACGAAGTGGGTTGAAGTAGAGCTGGTCAGTAAATGTGACGCGGCGACGGCGGTTCAATTTATGAAATGGGTGATTTTTCGTTTTTGTTTTCCCCACAGTATTGTAACTGATAATGGCACTAATCTATCCAAGGGTACCATGGAGGAATTTTTTCAACGTGAGCATATCTGACTTGATGTATCATCTGTTGCTCACCCCCAGTCTAATGGTCAAGCAGAGAGAGCTAATCAAGAAATCATGAGAGGCATTAAGCCCTGACTTAGGGTTCCTTTGCAGAGGGCGCCGGGTTGTTGGGTGGAGGAGTTACCCTCGATATTATGGGATATCAATACTACCCCCAACAGATCTACGGGTTACACGCCTTTCTTCATGGTTTACGGAGCGGAGGTGGTTCTCCCTAGTGACATCCGTCATGACTCACCCCGTGTGGCGACTTATGTTGAAGCTGATAATGAAAAGGCACGTCAGGATGCAATTGACCTGTTAGACGAAGAGCATGACCTCGCAATGGGTCGATCAGCGATTTATCAGCAAGATCTGTGTCGTTATCACAGCCGTCGGGTTAAGACCAGAACCTTTCAAGAAGGTGACTTGGTGCTTCGGCTTATTCAGGATCAAACTGATATGCATAAACTATCCCCACCTTAGGAAGGGCCTTTTGTGGTCAGCAAGAATCTGAACAATGGATCATACTACCTTGTCGATGTTCGAGACCACAAGGACTCACGCACGCCGGAGGAGGAGACCCGTCGGCCGTGCAATATTGCTCATCTTCGGCCTTACTACACTTGAGCCACCGGCTCTTACAATGTACATATCTTGACAATGTATATAGTATGATGATTATAATAAATATGGCACCCCTACTAATACAGGGTCTCTGTTCATTTCATCTCAAAGAATAATAAGTCTTTTTTACTACAAATGGTCACTTGGGGGCTTCCTGCTCATATTTGAAGCATAGCTGTGAATATACCTCTTGATCGGCGCAATGCCACATTTATGGTCACTTGGGGGCTTCCTGCTCATATGTAACGCCCTCGATGCGGCTATAGCTCCCACGTGTCGAGGCATGACTTAGAGACATAACCGCATTGAAAGCAATGTCGCAAGTTAGGCAATCTTCACAACATCCCATGCAATATAGATAATAAAAAGGGAGATACATAGTTGGCTTACACTCGCCACGTCAAACAAAGTACATAAATAACATTACATCAATCAAACACTCATGGCCCGACTACGGCGCCAAAATAAAAGATAGACCCAACATGCGACACGGTCCCGATCGCCCCAACTGGGCACCACTACTGATCATCAGGGAAAGACACGTAGTAATGGTGTGAGTCCTTGCCGAACTCCCACTTGAGCTCAAGCGCGTCATCTAGAATGGAGTGATCAGGTCCTGCATCTAGTTTGGAAATAATCTATGAGCCACAGGGACTCAGCGCTCTCGCACCCGCGCGATCAAGACTATTTAAGCTTAGAGGTAAGGCAAGGTAAATATGTGGAGATGCAGCAAGCGACTAGCATATATGGTGGCTATCCTGTTCGCAAAAGAGAGCGAGAAGAGGAGGCAAAGCACGAATGAGGAACTAAAGAACATCCAGCTGCAAGCATTACTCCAACACCGTGTTCACTTCCCGGACTCCGCCGAGAAGAGACCATCACGGTAACTCACACTGTTGATTCATTTTAATTAGGTTAAGGTTCAAGTTATCTACAACCGGACATTAACAAATTCCATCTGCCCATAACCATGGGCACGACTTTCGAAAGTTCAAATCCCTGCAGGGGAGTCCCAACTTAGCCCATGACAAGCTCTCACGGTCAACGAAGGAATAGACCTTCTCCCAAGACATTCCGATCAGACTCGGTATCCCGGTTCTACAAGACACTTCGACAAGTTAAAACAAATCCAGCAACACCGCCCGAATGTGCCGACAAATCCCGATAGGAGCTGCACATATCTCGTTCTCAGGGCACACTCAGATTGTCCAAACTTCCGGTAGGCCAGCCCAGAGTTGCCCCTGGTGGCCACCGGCGGCTGACGAGGTGGACCAACACTCAGAGGAGCACTGGCCCGGGGGGGTTTAAAATAAGATTACCCTCGGGCTCTGGAAACCCAAGGGAAAAAGGGGCTAGGTGGCAAATGGTAAAACCAAGGTTGGGCATTGCTGGAGTAGCTTTAATCAAGGTGAACTATCAAGGGGTTCCCATTATCACCCAACCGCGTAAGGAACGCAAAATCCGGGAACATAACACCGATATGACGGAAACTAGGGCGGCAAGAGTGGAACAAAACACTAGGCGAGAGTCCGAGCCTTCCACCCTTTACCAAGTATATAGATGCATTAAGATAACAAGGCAATATAATGATATCCCAACAAGTAAATAATGTTCCAACAAGGAACGGTCTCCAATCTTCACCTGCAACTAGCAACGCTATAAGAGGGGCTGAGCAAAGCGGTAACATAGCCAATCAACGGTTCGCTAGGACATGGTGGGTTAGAGGTTGAACATGGCAATTTGGGGGGCAAGATAAACAAGTGGTAGGCATCGTAGCATAGGCATAGCAAAAGAGCGAGCATCTAGCATAGCAAAGATAGTAGTGATTTCGAGGGTATGATCATCTTGCCTGCAAAGTTGTCAGAGTTGACTGGATCCTCGAAAGCAAACTCAACGGGCTCCTCGTTAGCGAACTCGTCTCCCGGCTCTACCCAAACTAGACAAACAAACAACAAGGACACAATCAACCACGTGCAAGGCTCAAACAATATGATGCAAAGATGGTATGCTATGCAGGATGCAAAATGTGATGCATATGCAAGATTTGACAAGGAATGCATGAACCTGGCCTCAACTTGTAAAACCAAGCGTGCCACTGGAAAGGTGAGATGAAATCGCTTGAAACGATATAAAGAACGCCGGAATCGGAGTTACGGTTTGGGAATGGCAAGCAATTCAAATATGACCACGTTCTGCGATTTACAGCAAGTAGCCATCTAAATGCAACAAGGTGAACATGCTACAGCACCCAAACATGGCATCAAAATACATGGCAGGGATCCACTCATGATGCTTAACAAAAGACTAGCACTGAGCTACGGCCAATTCATCCATTAACAGGTTCAAACAAGCATGGCAAAAATGCATTTGGCAAACATATTTCAGACTTAGTGAAATTAACACTTGTCTGGAATTTCAGATTAGATAGCACTCTTTGGAGCATGAAAACTATATGTTACAGGACCTGAACATGGCAAAGTAAAGCATGGCATGGAGCTAGTCAAAGATCTTAACAAAAGTCCCTTAGTGACCTTGAGCCAAAAGGGATCAGAAAATACATTTGCAAGCATGTGAACATGGCAAAAACATAATCAGTTCTCAGACTTAGTGAAAACTGGAGCATGCTGAAACAGATATCAAGTACGCATGTTTACGAGCTCGATGCACTCACTACAGAGCAAGTCATGATAATCTAAGCATACACCCATCAATAATACACAAAATAAAAGCTAGACATGGCAAGAACAATAACATAGCATGCATGGATCAACTACAACATCCTCGGCAAAATTGCTAACAAGTAGACAATCTGCCCAGATTCACGAAATAGCAAAAGTAGAGCTCGATTGACTCAAGCTAGGTTGCTCCATAATTGCAAACAAAGACATGGATGGATAGAGCACTACAAGATTAACAAAACATCCTTACTGATCATCCTCAAAAGAGACACGGATCACTAGGAAACAACTTGAACATATGGCATAATGAGATCAACAGTTCAAGGACTTAGTGGAAATGCTAAGTCCCTGAAATCAGCATTAATGAATGCTCCACTTTGCAAGCTTGTGCTAGTCACCACACACATCACAAAAATACATGGGTTGCACCTCTGGATAGATGGCAAAACATATAACAAAACTCATGAAGAACTCAGGGGCATATCATGCACACATTAATCATGGCAAAAAATGACAAATATCTAATTGGAGCAGCAGATCTGACAATTAACTCAAATAGCACTCTTCTAACAGCATTTTGGGCATCAAGATGAACTCAAATAAAAATGATGCGATGAGATGAAATGATGTACTCTCTGAGATGAACATTTTGATATGCTATATGCCCAAAACGGAGCTACGGATGCGGAGATACACCATGATGAAAATAGCTAAATAAACTGAAGACTTGGAAGAAAAACAAGGGGTCAACCCTAGGGTTTCCAGATCCAGATCGGATCTCGCCGGAGCACAGACTTCGAGGTTTGCCGGAGCGGCTTGGAGCTCGTCGGAGTACAGAGGAGAAGCGCCGGAGAGGGACTTGCCGGTCTTGGGGCGGCGTGGATGACGAGGGACGGCGGACGACGGCGGGCGGTGCTCGGCGGCCGGGTGGCGGCGAACTTGGCAGCGGAGCGGCGGAACTCCGGTGGCGGCGGCCGGAGATGGCGGGCGGCAGCTCCGGTCACCGGGCGCGGGGAAGATGCGGCGGGGCAAGCCGGGCGTGGCGGCGGCGAGGCGCGGGCCTCGGGGGGCCTCCCTGGGCCGAGCGGGCCGACGAAGTGGGGCGGCTCGGCGGGCGAGTGGCGGAGCGCCACGTGGCGGCGGCGGGGCGGATCCGGACGTGTTCGTCGGTGGTGGCTCTGTCCGGCGGCGCGCGATGATGATTTGGATCTAGGGTTTTTTTCCGGGGGAAGGAGAAGGAGATTTTCGGGGGTGTCTTTAAATAGGCATAGAGGGAGCTAGGAGTGTCCAAATGAGGTGCGGTTTTCGGCCACGCGATCGTGATCGAACGCTTTAGATGATGGAGAGGGTTTTGGTAGGTTTTGGGCCAAAATGGAGGGGTGTTGGGCTGCAACACACACGAGGCCTTTTCGGTCCCTCGGTTAACCGTTGGAGTATCAAACGAAGTCCAAATGGTATGAAACTTGACAGGCGGTCTACCGGTAGTAAACCAAGGCCGCTTGGCAAGTCTCGGTCTAATCCGGAAATGTTTAATCCCCACACACGAAAGAAAGGTGGAAATGACCACCGGAGGAGAACGAAGCGCCGGAATGCAAAACGGACAACGGGGAAAATGCTCGAATGTATGAGATGAACACGTATGCAAATGCAATGCACATGATGACATGATATGAGATGCATGACAATGATAACAACACATGGAGACAAAAACCCGAACCCGAGAAAATAAAATAACTTAACGCCGAAAACGGCAAGAGTTGGAGTGCATATTGGGAAAAACATATCCGGGGTGTTACCTCATATTTGAAGCATAGCTGTGAATATCCCTCTTGATCGGCGCGGCGCCACATTTATGGCCACTTGGGGGCTTCCTGCTCATATTTGAAGCATAGCTATGAATATCCCTCTTGGTCCGGCTCATACACCATGCTTACAAAGCACTTGGGGCCTTCATGTTCAAACATAGGTGTATTCACCAAAGAGAACATAGCATTACTACCCCTTGCTATATAAGGCAATAGTACATGGCAATTAAACAGGACATTATGTGTCCAATCTTTCTGGATTGACACCTTTACTACACTGGTATGGTAAGTCGGCAGTGCGATTAAATATCACAAGTATGATATTCTTTGATTCTATATGATTATGATTAAACCGGCCCTGGTTATGACTTGTTTTAGTCACCAGTGGTTTATATAGAGTATTTTGACCCGCCCCGCGGTAAACTACCGAGGCACTTGTGATCTGTTTGTGTGCATGGTATTGTTCATCTGAGCTGCATAAATCAACATTATCATAAGCATGAAGTGGCCATTTTTCAACTAACGGATCAGCAGTTTGCGCAAAACAAAATGTGCACGATGGCACGACAGATCAAAGTTTCACTAGCCTATTACATGACTTAGTGAGCCACAAAGATAAGTGTTTTTTTGGAAGATCAAATGTTTAAACCTCCCAACGGATCATTCTTCTTGGCCTTGATGACTTGAAGCTTCATGTTCATCCTTCTCCGGTTCTTCGTCCTCCATCATCTGGAAGTTGGGTGATGACCAGTCAATGCCACTCAAGGCTTGGAATTCAGCTTCACCATCTATAAGGTTGGACGGATCAACTTTAGGGGCGAAAGTATGCTTACGGATTGGGGGAATCAAATCCATCACTTTGTAAGCCGGCATGGGCATCTTTTGGTTTTTTGCATCATAAGCCGGCTAATATTTTGAGAGATTTATTTCATCGGCAATTAGAGTCGCCAGAGGACGTATTTCTTTAACACGGGCAGCAAAGTCTTTTTGGTCAAAAGAAGTGCCATCTTCTTTCAGACTTGGATACCCAGTAGCTACCTCGGCTGGGTCTAGCTATGGTAACCATGCCTTAGCACGGCTCAAGGCCGTCACGGCGCTGACTCTTGCACATGACCGTTTTATCTCTTGAATCCTCGAAGGCAGAATTGACAATTTTTTCAAGACGTCACTCAGCAAATTGGGTCCTTGATTTGTTGGAGAAATCGTGGCTAGCGTGTGCTGAGTTCCAATATATAGTTGTTCAATAAGCGTATATACGGCTTTAAGCTTCACCAACGTATCTTACTAAGGTTGCTGCTCCTCGAACCTGTGTAACAATCGTGGAGTGATCAGCGGTGGTTTATGGTACAAAAAGAAGAGATTCAATTTTGATGCTGGTGAGGCGGCTCACCAAAGATAGCAGAAACCATCTGGGATACACGGTGTTTTAAACCGGTAAGCTCAGTGGTCACCATTTGAAGATCAGCCTCCACTTTTTTAGGCTGCTGCATTAGAGCAGTTTTCTCCTTAGCCCAAGCGGTTCTTTCAGCATGAAAACCGGTCTTTGGCTTTTCTGTCTCCTCCAGACTAAATTTGAACTTTAAGTCGGCTTTCCGGGTCTCAGATTCTTGAACCTCCAGTCGATTTTCATATCAGCCAATTCTGATTGAAGTTGAGTTGTGGTGTCCTGTATAGGCACAGATTTGAAACCATATTTTTAAGTCAGCTTTTATGAATAAAGTCCCAAGCAGTTTGCAAGAAACAACACTTGGCACTTGGGGGCTAATGCCTGCCGAAAAAATTCTTCATACAAATGGCTTTTATAAATAAGTCTCAAGCACTTTGCAAGCAAGAGTACTTGACACTTGGGGGCTAATGCACATTACACGTCTTATTTTATGATGACCCGGTTGCACTGCAAATGACCATAGCCGGCTCATGGGGACTACACAAGTAAGTTCTGATTTATGAACAATGATGCACAAGTACCGATTCATTCATGCTGATTAAACCGGCCCTTGGGGGCTACGGATGCAATATTAATCATTTAAAATACGGTTCAACTCTAATGGTGAAAGCCAGCCTTGCACGGATTCTACCAAAGATGTTTTTATACTCATGGCTACTCTAAGTCTACAGCATATTCAATCATAGCATACGCATTAGACTTGGGGGCTGACAGGATATGCATAATGTATTAAGCCGGAATTCATACCTCATACTTCTAGTGCATCTACTTCACCATACCAATCTCAAGATCGCGGCTGCTATGGACTTGATTAAGATAACCAGAGAGTACTTCACTGGCGCTCAGTTGAGAGTAATCAGCAATATCAAATCTCACTTTTCGCCTTTTAAGGAACTCCTCCTTGGCAGAGTTCTTGGCCAAGATAGTGGGTTGTCCTGGTTCTTTAAAGCCGGTGCCAGTGATCACAACATCGTCAGTGGGTGTTCCTGATGGTTTAATGGGGCTTGACGATTCAGTGCCCAAAGGATTAACATTTGCATGGTCACTGGAAAGGTCAGGAATTTCTGGTGGAACATCATGGACAAGCTCTTGAGGTTGTGGCATGGAGGTGTCAGATGCTGGAGTTTGCTGTTCCGGTTCATGGGCTTTGGGCTGTTCAGCCGGTTTGGTCACCTTTGCTTTCTTGCTAGGCTTTGCATGTCCACTACACGGGTTATGAGATATTAGTACAAGTATAAGAGCATAAGGAGGTGGAGAATAAAAGTGATGTTACCCAGGGGCAGTTTTGAAAGCCGACAACTGAGTCTGAGATGAGTTGTCGGAAGAAGAGCGAGAAGCTTCCTGATAGTTTGAATCGGAAGGATTAAGTGGCTGGCGAATAAGACCCGCCACTGGGTAAAAAGAGTTTAATTTTGGAAAGACCTCGTTTTGACGTTTCCATGGAGCTGGAGTATTTGGTAAGCGGACGATAACTCTTCACCTCCGCTAGTCCGAGTTTGTCGCTAGTTCTCATGATGTTGTTGCTTCAAAAGAAAGTGAGGATACAAATGAGCTAAGGAGTGTGAAAAGTGATACGTCTCCAACGTATCTATAATTTTTTATTGTTCCATGCTATATTATATCCTGTTTTGGACATTATTGGGCTTTATTATACACTTTTACATTATTTTTGGGACTAACCTATTAACCGGAGGCCCAGCCCAGAATTGCTGTTTTTTGCCTATTTTAGAGTTTCGCAGAAAAAGAATATCAAACGGAGTCCAAACGGAATCAAACCTTCGGGAACGTGATTTTTGGAACAAACGTGATCCAGAGGACTTGGACCCTACGTCAAGACATCAACCAGGAAGGCACGAGGTAGGGGGCGCGCCTACCCCCCCCCCCAGGCGCGCCCTCTACCCTCGTGGGGCTCACGTTGCTCCCCTGACGTACTTCTTCCTCCTATATATACCTACGTACCCCCAAACTACCAGATAGGGAGCCAAAACCCTAATTCCACCGTCGTAACTTTCTGTATCCACGAGATCCCATCTTGGGGCCTTTTCCAGAGCTTCGCCGGAGGGGGTATCGATCATGGAGGGCTTCTACATCAACACCATAGCCTCTCCGATGAAGTGTGAGTAGTTTACTTCAGACCTTCGGGTCCATAGTTATTAGCTAGATGTCTTCTTCTCTCTTTTTGGATCTCAATACAAAGTTCTCCCCCTCTCTTGTGGAGATCTATTCGATGTAATCTTCTTTTGAGGTGTGTTTGTTGGGACTGATGAATTGTGCGTTTATGATCAAGTTTATCTATGAAAAATATTTGAATCTTCTCTGAATTCTTTTATGTATGATTGGTTATCTTTGCAAGTCTCTTTGAATTATCAGTTTGGTTTGGCCTACTAGATTGATCTTTCTTGCAATGGGATAAGTGCTTAGCTTTGGGTTCAATCTTGCGGTGTCCTTTCCCAGTGACAGTAGGGGCAGCAAGGCACGTATTGTATTGTTGCCATCAAGGATAACAATATGGGGTTTATATCATATTGCATGAGTTTATCCCTCTACATCATGTCATCTTGCTTCAAGCGTTACTCTGTTCTCTTAAACTTAACACTCTAGATGCATGCTGGATAGCGGTCGATGTGTGGAGTAATAGTAGTAGATGCAGGCAGGAGTCGGTCTACTTGTCTTGGACGTGATGCCTATATACATGATCATACCTAGATATTCTCATAACTATGCTCAATTCTGTCAATTGCTCAACAATAATTTGTTCACCCACCATAAGACTTATGCTCTTGAGAAAAGCCACTAGTGAAACCTATGGCCCCCGGGTCTATTTTCCATCATATTAATCTTCCAATACTTAGTTATTTCCTTTGCCATTTATTTTACTTTAATCTTTATTTCTCTTTATCATAAAAATACCAAAAATATTATCTTATCATATCTATCAGATCTCACTCTCGTAGGTGACAGTGAAGGGATTGACAACCCCTTTATCGCGTTGGTTGCGTGGAGTTTATTTGTTTGTGTAGGTGCGAGGGACTCGTGCGTGGCCTCCTACTGGATTGATACCTTGGTTCTCAAAAACTGAGGGAAATACTTACACTACTTGCTACATCACCCTTTCCTCTTCAAGGGAAAACCAACGCAGTGCTCAAGAGGTAGCAAAAAGCTTACTTTCTGGGTTACCCGTCGAAATTTCTATCTTGGCAAAGGCTCTAAGTCGGATGAAATGATAGTTACCTCTTCTTCGACTGCTTGACTGGTCCCCGTGTCATCCTGGTGATAATCAGTGTCAATAAGATGATTGAAAAAGGAGCCAAGGGAATCAAGGGCTACCTCCGACTCAGAACTGTCGTCCAGACCAAGCATATCAGAAGTAGTTAATTTCTTCTTGTTCCTCTTGGCGGCTTTCTTGACGGCTTTTGTCTTGGTGCTGGCTTTCTTAGTAGCTTCATGGTCATATTCCTTATTCCAAAAATCCGATGCAGCCTGTGAAAATCATCAAGGTCGAGTTAACAAAACATTGGAGTAATAAGGTGAAGTAAGTAGTTTAAAGACTCACATCTGGTGGCGGGTTAAGTTTGCAGAAAGGGTTCAGCCCTACTTTACTGTAGCTCCCCAAGCTCTCATTCAAAAGGGTCTTTGTCATTTCATTGATTGCATATCAGAGAGGCACACGGAGCTGTGGCGCAGTGGATCTTTTGCGTCACCCAAGTAAGTGCACATTAAGCCGGGGCGGCGGCTCAAGGGTATAATTCGCCAAGAAATCCACCACTGGCCAAGTCAATTCTGGTTAACCCATTTCCCAGCAGGGCCCTGACCTTTGCGATGGTGGGAGTAAGCTTGGCACGTTCAGCAATGGTAAGCTTTTCGGGAAGATGCTGTTTTGGCTCGAGCAGCTCGACATGATAACTCGGCAGTGGATTTTCGTCAGCCGGAGAAGTATCTTTACAATAGAACCATGTCTGGTTCTAATCTTTGGGATGACTCGGCAGGCGAGCATACGGGAAGACAACATCTCTTCTTCATTGAATCGAGAGCCCGCCAAGTCCTAAACTAGGTCCGTTAGTAAACTCATTATGTCGGTGCAGATAAAAGTATTCCCTAAAGAGTTCAACACTAGGCTCCTCTTGAAGATAGACTTCACAGAAGACTTGAAAATTGCAAATGTTTGACACGGAATTGGGTCTGATGTCTTGAGGATGAAGTTGAAAGAAGTGCGGAACGTCTTGAAATTTTTTTGAGCCGGGCGGTGAGAAGCCCCGGTTCATGTGATTAGTAAAAAAAATGGCCTCACCGTCCTTTGGGTGAGGTCTTTCTTCGTTTTGTTTGGGAACGCGCCAATGTAGGATATCTTTGGCTAGTAAAAGGCCAATTTTGATAAAGTCCTTGAGCATGTTTTCGGTGACAATAGAAGGAACCCAATTGCATGAAGTGATTGTCTTCGGCATTGTGAAGGAGGAAGCCTAAAAGAAATAAAATTTGCCGGTTTAAGTTGTTTTCATTAAACCGGAAATGAATGCTGCAATATATATTCGGGTTGGCGGCTTAAACGGGGCCTAATGCCATATGACTAAATTATGACTGGTGATGTAAGCCTCCATGACAGCAATGGTATTCAAGATCTATCAAGAGCGAATTCTACTAAGTGTTGAAACAAACATATTTCTCAAATGGATGCTAGGATTTCGGATCTGTGATACTTCGGATAATGGAAAATATTTTTGACCTAAATTACAGTGCTCGAGCAGTTCATATGTTCAGATGGGTTTTTTCTTACGCGGAGGAGATGATCTAATAACAGAAACAAGTATCACGGATGCCGTCGTGCAGGAGAAGTGCTAAGTTTGGATCAATTTGCAGCGAAGAACAAGGATGAACTCTGAAGAACTTCGAGAAACCCTAATGAAGGATCTATAGTGGAGAAAGGAGAGGCACTTACGGGATCCACTGAACAATGGAGAGATGTCGCGGCTGCTCTGGTCTCATTCAGGTCGATGCAGTGGCCGGAGTCGAGGAAGCTGACGAGTTCGGCAGCGGCGGTGCTCAGGCATGCAGGTGCGTCGCGAAGAGAGAGGTTGAAGATGACAAGAAAAAGGGGGAAGTGGAAAGGCTGTCGGACCCTATTTATAAGGAAAGGGGTAACAGGTGGGCGCGGGAATCGAGGAGGCCAAAGAATGATTATTTGGCTATTCCAACGCCTCTATTTTCATAATGGTTATTAAAGATAAGGATCTATTAGATATGTTGGGTATTGTGCGAAATTAATGGCAGATGACGTCATGGCGGTTTCCCGTAATTCCAGGAGATGGCGTCATGGTGGTTTTCCGTAATTTTAGGAGATGACGTCATGGCGGGTTACAATATCTTGTGAGAACAGGTGAAGAAGGATTTTTCCTAAGTGTTGAAGATTGACATGAACAAGTTCAAATCAACCTAGGGCCTAATGTTGGGGATATAACTATTAGGTACGACCCACCCAGGAGTAGCCAGGTTATACCAACGGTGGTTCATTATCACGAAGCCCATGAAGGTATCAAAGATGGTGGTTCATGAAGATGACTTACTAAGAGCCCAAGGCCCAAAGGCAGCTTAAGGTCCATAGGTGTAAACCGCCATATATGTATGACTTGTATTGTAAGGCATGTGTATTTGGTCACCGAGCCGGACACGTTGTTATGAATCGGCTTGGGACTCTGTAGGCCGCTGGGCGTCAACTGATAATCCCCAAGTGCAGGGAATCATCATAGCAATTCCCAAAGGTGGAAGTGATAAGTATGGAGTGTCGAACCCATAAGGAGCTAAAGGTAAGATCAATATTCTCTCAAGTCCTATCAGCCACTGATACGACTCTACGTACACCGAACGTTTGCTTCCAACTAGAAACGAGAAATACAACTACGTTGTGGGTATGAAGAGGATAACTTTGCATGGTATCGGAGAGCTAAAATATGAAGGTAGGTGTTGTTATCATAAAGTTAGAATATATTACTAAATATTATAAATAGCGAGTGTGGAATAATGGTGGATCGGTGTGTGGAATTGTCTAGGCAATTGTTAACAAGACCGGTGGTCGTCATTGCAATTTCATATGAGGGAGAGGCATAAGCTAACACACTTTCTCTTCTTGGATCATATGCACTTATGGTTGGAACTCTAGCAAGCATTCACAAGTACTAAAGATCATTAAGGTAAAATCCAACCATAGCATTAAAGCATCAAGTCCCCTTTATCCCATACGCAACAACCCCCTTACTCGGGTTTATACTTCTGTCACTCAAGCAACCCACTATAAGCGATCATGAACGTATTGCAACACCCTACAGCGGGAATCCCTCACGCTTACGTGACACGGAGGGCGCAATATGACAGCACCAAAATAAAACATACAACTCGTACCAATCTAGATCATCAATCAACCCAAAGACAAAGGATATGTACTCAAAACATCATAGGATGGCAACACATCATTGGATCATAATATGTGGCATAAAGCACCATGTTCAAGTAGGGATTACAGCAGGGTGCGGGAGAGTGGACCGCATAAAAGAGATGAGGGTGATGATGATGATGGTGATGTTGATGAAGACGATCACCGCGGTGATGATTCCCCTCCCGATGGCACTCCGGCGCCACCGAGAGAGAGGAGGAGAGGTTCTCCCCCTTGTGCTTCCTCCTCCATGCCCCCCCTAGATGGGGAGAGGTCCCCCCTCGGGTCCTTGGCCTTCATGGTGATGATGGCCCCTCCGGTATCCTCCTCCATGCCTCCGGTGATGATGGCCCCCTCCGGCAGGGTGCCAGAGAGGGCCTAGATTGATTTCTCGTGGCTACAGAGGCTTGCGGCGGCGGAAGTTCCGATCTAGGTTACTTTCTGGGGGTTTCTATATTTATAGGAATTTTTGGCGTTGGTTTCACGTCAGGGGGTCTCCGAGTCGTCCACGAGATAGGGGCCCACGCCCAGGGGGTGGGGCGCGCCCCCACCCTCGTGGATGGCTCGGGACTCTTCTGGCCTAATTCTTTTACTCCTGGGGCTTCTTTTGGTCCATAAAAATCATCACAAATTGGCACGTCAATTGAACTCCGTTTGGTATTCCTTTTCTGCAATAATCAAAAACAAGGGGAAAACAAAAACTGGCACTGGGCTCTAGGTTAATAGGTTAGTCCCAAAAATCATATAAAATAGCATATAAATGCATATAAAACATCTAAGATGGATAATATAATAGCATGAATACTTCATAAATTATAGATACGTTGGAGACGTATCAGCATCCCCAAGCTTAATTCCTGCTCATCCTCGAGTAGGTAAATGATAAAAGAAATAATATATGAAGTGTGAATGCTAGCAAGTGCATAAGTTTCATCAATGATAGTTCCAATCACTTTTTCTAGCATCATTATATATCATAACAGTAGCTCAACTCATGAAACTTCTCATGATCAAGTAACAAGCTATTCACATGTTAAAGTATAGATCATAAACTTTCTTGAAAACTAACAAACCATGCTCTTAGTCATCGAACAATTGCAATTCATCTTATTTTGGGGAAGGGTCCATGTAAGAGCTTTGGTTCAGCAAACTTCACATACTCAACTATCGTTTAATCTTTCAGAATTGCTAACACTCACGTGATATTTATTGGTTCAAAGTTTTAATCGGACACAGAGAAAGATAGGGGCTTATAGTTTCGCCTCCCAACCATTTACCTCAAGGGTAATGTCAACAATAATAATTTATGAAAACCTACATCCAAGTGATATATATATATATATATATATATATATATATATATATATATATATATATATATATATCCGGATAGCTCCAACACAAAGTGCTTGCCAAAGGAAAAAGTGTAAAAAGGGAAAGGTGGTGATCACCATGACTCTTGTATAAAGTATAGGACAAAAATAAAAGATAGGCCATTCGCAGAGGGAAGTAGAGGTTGTCATGTGTTTTTATGGTTGGATGCATGAAACCTTAGTGCAAAAGAACGTCACTTTATATTACCACTTATGATATAGACCTTTATTATGCAGCCCGTCGCTTTTATTTCTTCCACATGACAAGATTGTATAAAGCTTATTTTCTCCACACTAATAGACCATACATATTTAGAGAGCAATTTTTATTGCTTGCAACAATGACAACTTACTTGAAGGATCATACTCAATCCATAGGTAGATATGGTGGACTCTCATGGCAAAACTGGGTTTAAGGATATTCGGAAGCACAAGTAGTATCTCTACTTGGTGCAAAGAATTTGGCTAGCATGAGGGGGAAAGGCAAGCTCGACATGTTGGATGATCCAAGACAATATAACGTTTCGAATATAGGAAAACATAACCCATTATTTTTTCTTCCTTGTCCAACATCAACTTTTCAGCATGTCATATTTTAATGAGTGCTCACAATTACAAAAGATGTCCAAGATAGTATATTTATATGTGAAATCAATCTTCCTTCAATATTCTTTCACGAATTGTTCAAGTGACCAATTCTGCGTTTGCTAACTTCCAATAATTACTACCTATACTTATTATGTGTGAAGTCACTACTCCCCATGTTGTAGGCATATGAAACGTATATGAATTCAAATTTATGATATTCAATTCATTCAACCATTTACTCATAGGATATATGTGAAGCACGTGAGTAAATGACAAAGTACTCCAAAAAGATATAAGTGAAGAATACTGAGTAGTCAAATAATTAAATAGCCATGGGAGGATTATTTTTCATTCAAGATTTCAGATCCAAAGATTTTATTCAAACAGCAAGTAAAATTGAAAATACGCTCCAAGCAAGACACATATCGTGTGATGAATAAAAATATAGCTCCGAGTAAGGTATACCGATAGTTTTGAAGGCGAAAGAGGGGATGCCTTCCGGGGCATCCCCAAGCTTAGGCGCTTGAGTCTTCCTTGAATATTACCTTGGGGTGTCTTGGCCATCCCCAATCTTAGGGTCTTTCCACTCCTTATTCTCCTCACATCGATATCTCACCCAAAGCTTGAAAACTTCAATCACACAAAACTTAACGGAACTTCGTGAGATAGGTTAGTATGATAAAGAGTAAACCATTCACTTTTGTACTATCAAAGACAAGGTTCATAATTGTTCTCACACAATGCCTACTGTACCATATCATTTCTACAATTTATATTGAGAAATACAAGCCATAGAAACTAGAAAACAAGCAAACTATGCAATGAAAACAGAATCTGTCAGAACAGAATAGTCTGTAATGATTTGAACACCAACCATACTTATGCTAATCCAAAAATTATGAAATAAATTGTTGGACGTGAGGAATTCGTCTATTAATCTTCTGAAAAAGAATTAACTCAATCGCACTCTTCTATAAAAAATGACAGCTAATCTCGTGAGCGCAAAGTTTCTGTTTTTTACAGCAAGATCACATTAACTTTCACCCAAGTCTTCCCAAAGGTCTTACTTGGCACTTTATTGAAACAAAAGCTATTAAATATGATTACTACTTTAGCTTAATCATGTAAACAGACAAAAATAGTAAGGGTAAATATTGGGTTGTCTCCCAACAAGCGCTTTTCTTTAAAGCCTTTTAGCTAGGCATGATGATTTCAATGATGCTCACATAAAAGATGAGAATTGAAACATAAAGAGAGCATCATAAAGAATATGACTAGCAAATTTAAACCTAACCCACTTCCTATGCCTGTGGATTTTGTGAGCACACAATTTATAGGAACAAGAATCAACTAGCATAGGAAGGAAAACAAGTATAACTTCAAAACTTTAAGCATATAGAGAGAAACTTGATATTATTGCAACTCCTAAAAACATGTATTCCTCCCTCATAATAATTTTCAGTGGCATCATGAATGATTTTAACAATATAACCATCACATAAAACATTCTTTTCATGATCTACGAGCATAGAAATTTTACTACTCTCCACATAAGCAAAATTCTCCTCATTCAGAATAGTGGGAGCAAACTTCTTCTAAATCCACTTTAGATGATAGTATTATTCATACTCCAAAATATATAAGTGAAGTTCATGGACCATTATACAATTAATATAGACTAACCAATATCCAAGCTCAAAATATATAAGTGAAGCACACGAAGCATTCTATAAAACCATACTCAAAAGATTTAAGTGAAGCACAAAGAGTAATTCTATAAGATCATACTTAAAAAATATAAGTGAAGCAGATGAAGCATTCTATAAACCAATGAAGGGCTATCTCATACTAGCATGGTTCTTAAAGAAAAAACAAAAAACACAAACGACACAAATCATGTGAACAAAACAAAAACCGAGGTATACCGATAATTGTTGAAGAAGAAAGATGGGATGCCAACCGGGGCATCCCCAAGCTTAGATGCTTGAGTATCCTTAGAATATTTACTTGGCATGCCTTGGGAATCCCCAAGCTTGAGCTCTTGCCTCTCTTTATTCTTCTCACATCAGTAACTCCTCGTTCTTCGAACACTTCATCCACACAAAACTTTAATAAAAACTTTGTGAGATCCGTTAGTATAATAAAGCAAATCACTACCTTTAGGTACTGTTGCAAAATCATTTCAATTTCATATTAGAACTATATCTACTGTATTCCAACTTCACCATGGTTCATACCCCCCGATACTACCCATAGATTCATCAAAATAAGCGATCAACACATAGAAAACAGAATCTCTCAAAAACAGGACAGTCTATAGTAATCTGGAAGTTTAGTATACTTCTGTAACTGTCACAGCCCTAGCATTGGCCTTGCTTGTCATTGCATCATCATCTTGCATCATGTTTAAATTTCTCAGAAACTTGAAATGGGGGTGATCAAACACTAGCACTTTGAAATCCAAATAGGCCTAGCTTAAAAATGCATTCAATGAACCCAAAATGCTTCCATCAATGTTTGATAATTTTTGGCAAGGCTTGATACCAAACCAAAAATAGTGAAAATTTTTGTGGAATGTTTTGGGCACTGAATTTGAATCACTATTGTATTTGAATTGGGGCATTTGAATTCTATAAATATTTTAAATGCTCCAAAAAATTCTGGTTTCAATTGTGGGCTTTTGGAATAATCCAAATAATGCTCCTAATTTATCTCAGGAGTTTTAAAAAAATGAATTAGTATTTTTACTAATTCAAAACAGAATAAAAGAAATAGGAAAAATCTGAAACAGAAGAAAAGTAGAAAAGGGAAAGAAACCTACCCAACTTACCTGGTGGCCTAGCAGGACCGGCCCAGCTCGTCGAGCCCACTACTGTAGCCACCGCGCCGTCTTCCACCTCGCGCCAGTAGGCGAGGCGCGTGCCCGACGCGCGTGCACTGTCGTGTGGCCACCTCCTCCCTGCCTGCCCGGCCCCCTCCTCCCTCTGGACGCCCTGGAACGTCGACACGCACCCACCCCCCCGATCCCTCTCACTCTTCCGCGTGGCCCTCCTCTCCTCTGCTTTCTCTCTCCCGCCCGGACCGGTCGCGCCCGCCGTCGCCGTCCACTACCACCGCAGCCACCATCGTCGTTTCGCCCGGCTAGAGAGTCCAACGGTTCCGCCTCCTCGCGCTGGTCACCTCCACCAACGAACTCGAGCGGACGAGCCCCAAGACGACGCCATCGATCCCTTCTTCGACCTCCACCCGCCAAGATCGTCGGCGACCCCACGCTTGCCTCATTGCCTCCCTGAGGCTCCTGAGCTGCTCTTCTGGACCCCTGTGAGCTCCTGCTCCTTCCCCCTTGCTTCCCCCTCCGTTCCCGTCCGTTAGCCGCCGTCTCCGCGAGCCCCGGGCTCTGGTCGCCGCCATGGCCGCCGAGCTCCATACTCCTGAGCACCTCTGCTCGGTCCAATGGCACCAGCGTGCTCCTGGAACTTCTAGGAGTCCTCCCCGTCGCTCAGCTCGCTCGACAGCCAAGTGCAGCGCCTCGCCCGTGCTAAGCCGAACTCCGGCCGCCGCCAGCCGTCATTGCAGTCGTCGTTTCCGGCCTCCTCTCGCCCAGCTGGATACTCCATTGGACGCGGCGCATGTCCAGCAGCCCGTAGGGCCAATCCGTGAGTCGAACGATCGCTGGACGGCGAATCCCGAGCGCCTCCGCCGCCCTGTTTGGTCGCCGGCGGCTAACCGTCAGTGCGCTGACGTGGCCACTAATTAGGGCTAATCACCCACTAATTAACCCCTGACCCCCTTACACATGGGCCCCACGCCCTAACTAACCGCAGTTTAAAACATGTTTAGTTTTAACTAATCACTGTGGCCCCACGCGTCAGCGTTAACGTTGCTGACGTGGCCATTGACTGGGCCCACAGGTCAGCGACCCTAAATAGCACTGAGACACTGACCAGTGGGTCCCACTGGTCAGGTTTGACCTGGACAGCTCCTGTTGACCAGCTGACGTCAGCATGACCTAATGTTGATGCAGTAATACATTTTCTGCATTTATTAATAATCAGGAAATTCCAGAAAATATCCAAAACTTCAAAAATTCATAGAAATTAATCTATAGCTCCAAATGAAATAAATTATATATGAAAAATGATCAAAAAAATTCAAGGAATCCATCTGTACCATTTTCATGCATGTTAGAACAACTTATGGCTGCTGTTTAGGCCAAATCATTTAAATGGCATTTAAACCCTCACATATGGAGTTTGAATTTGAACCTAGGGTTCAAACCAACTCCATTTAACATGTTGCTAGTTGCCTTAGCTCAAAACACAGCATATTGACATGTCATGATCATGCATCATATTGTGCATTGCATTGATTGTGCTCTCCTTCTCTGTTGCCGGTATTTGTCCCCTCTCGATAGACATGCTTCCGACAATGAGTTCGGTGACACCGATAAAGAGCTATAATATCTTCAGAAGTGCCAGGCAAGCAAAACCCCCTTGTTCATTCCGATACAATCCCACTCTCTCGCTCCTGCTCTCTTTTACTGCATTAGGACAACAACGTTTCAACTGTTACATGATGCAGTAGCTGAACCCCTTTCCTCTGCATGACCTGTCGTTGCCACAGTAAATAGATGAAACCCACTAGCATGAGTAGGAGTTGTTTGAGCCCTGATGTGCCTACTCATTCATGCTTGTTTGTCATGCCTGCTACTGCTTAGAGTTGAGTCAGGTCTGATTCATCGGGGATGAATTGGAATGGTGATGAACATGTCCTACCGTGTGTGAGCTAAGTGTGTGAACATGATTTGGTAAAGGTAGCGGTGAGAGGCCGTGTAGGAGTACATGGTGGGTTGTCTCATTGCAGCCGATCTCAGGAACTGAGTTCTGTGTTTGTGATCCATGAACAGTTACTACCACACATTGGGTTCCAGTAACTCGGCCCCTCTCGGCTTATTAATCAACTCAATCTCTGTCCAGGAGTTGCAACTAGTTTCTGGTGTTTGTAGGTAGTGTTAGTAGTCTACCAAGTGGCACCCGGTACAGATGGGCTTGGGATAGACTAGGCACAGTGGCATGGTGTACCAAGTGGCACCCGGATGGTGGGCTTGGGAACCCTGCACACATCGTTTGGGGCCGTGAGCGACACCTCGACCGGATCTCCTTGTGGATGGAACCTGAATAGGCGATAAACTTGGACGAGAGACTTGTGTGGTTAGTCAGGTCGTGGCCGACACCCTCGCCAAGCTTCTGCTTGAAGGTTGCCGAGATACATGACGTGTACATGGTGATAAGTGGTGAGAGCGTGTGTGAAGAAGTACACCCCTGCAGGGTTATCATTATCTATTCGAATAGCCGGATTCCTCGGATATGGAAACTTGGACCCCTTGCATAGTTCATAGACAAGTGAAAGTGGATACTCTAAAATGCGCAAGATAAGTGTGAGTGCTACAGATGGCGTTCTCGTAGGGAGACGGGAGCGGATCCATAGTGGAGTATTGATATGGTGAATATGTGGACTCGTGTGCGCCACCTCAAAGAGTTACTTGCAGTCGTAGTTCAGGATAGCCACCGAGTCAAAGCTAGCTTGCTGTAGTTAAACTCCACCACCCCTTTGTTGATACTGATGCATATGTAGCTAGTTCTGATGTAAGTCTTGTTGGGTACATTTGTACTCACGTTTGCTTAATTTATATTTTGCAGAGAGACGTCAGTCTCACTAGTAGTTCCGCATGGACTTCGACGTTTAGCTTGTTACCTCAGCTACGATCTTGTACCCTTGGGAGGGTCTCGTAGATAGTCAGGCTCCTCGGCCTTCTTCATTTGTAGTTGTGTGTACTCAGACAAGTTAAGCTTCTGCTTGTGCTTGTTACTTGTATGCTCTGTATGTTGGGTCATGAGACCCATGTTTGTAATATCTCGCTCCTCGGAGCCTAATGAATAAATACTCTGAGTCGTAGAGTCTTGTTGTGATGCCATGTTGTATTGCACATATTGAGCATATTGTGTGCATGATTGAAATGCTTGGTATGTGTGGGATCCGACATCCTAGTTGTTTATCCTTGGTAGCCTCTCTTATGGGGAAATGTAGTCTTGTGCTTCCATGAGCCATAGTAGTCCGCTACAGCCCAGTTCATCAGTGTCCTGCTAGCCCAGCACTACTGCTCCGGAACACTTGACTGGCCGGGATGTGATTCACTTCGTTCTTGTGTCTGTCCCTTCGGGGAAAGGTCACGCGGTGACATCTGGAGTCCTGCCTAGCCTGCTACAGCCCGGTTCACCGGAGTCCTGTTAGCACAGTGCTACAGCCCGGATTCGCACGCTGCTGACCGACATGCTCGATGTTGATTCATGTATGTCTATACCCGTAAGTTAGTGCCACTTTGGGTTCACGACTAGTCATGTCGGCCCGGGTTCTCTGTCATATGGATGCTAGCGACACTATCATATACGTGAGCCAAAAGGTGCAAACGGTCTCGGGCCATGGTAAGGCGACGCCCGTGGGGATACCGTGCGTGAGGCCGCAAAGTGATATGAGGTGTTACCGGCTAGATCGATGTGACTTGGAATCGGGGTCCTGATAGTAACTCCAACAAATTCTAAAAAAATATGAAAATTTAAAAAAAATTGTATAGAAGTAATGTGCAAAAAGTGTCAGACCCATTTGACTTTCCAATAAAAATGTAAAATCATGCGCTACAGCCAAAGTTTCTGTTTTTGTACTGAACATAGTAAACAAGAAATCTAATCATCCAAAACCGAAGCTTGGCACATTATTTTTATAATACAATGGATATATACAATGGGATAATTATTTTCAGAGAAGCTTCCATGAATTTTTTTACATTGTTTCCGTGAGCATGAACACAAGTGCTCAAGGTCGACCCTCATATCTTCAATGCATAATCTTCCAATCACTTCTCTTATTGAAAAACTTTTTAGGCATGAGAGGCAGGTAAACTTTTTTTGTATTTTCATTTTTTGAATTTTTTTATGTTTCACCCACAACTAAACAGAAACAAAAAAGGGAAAACAAAATCTACTTAGTGAAGAAAGCAAACAAGCACACACGAGAATATCAACCCCACACTGTTGCTCCCTGGCAGCGGCGCCAGAAAAGAACTTGATAATCCCCAAGTGCAGGGAATCATCGTAGAAATTCCCAAATATGGAAGTGATAAGTATGGAGTGTCGAACCCACAAGGAGCTAAAGGTAAGATCAATATTATCTCAAGTCCTATCTGCCACTGATACGACTCTACGTACACCGAACGTTTACTTCCAACTAGAAACGAGAAATAAAACTACGTTGTGGGTATGAAGAGGATAACTTTGCATTATATCGGAGAGATAAAATATGAAAGTAGGTGTTGTTATCATAAAGTTAGAATATATTACTAAATATTATAAATAGTGAGTGTGGAATAATGGTGGATCGATGTGCGGAATTGTCCTAGGCAATTGTTAACAAGACCGATAGTCATCATTGCAATTTCATATGAGGGAGAGGCATAAGATAACATACTTTCTCTTCTTGGATCATATGCACTTATGATTGGAACTCTAGCAAGCATCCGCAACTACTAAAGATCGTTAAGGTAAAACCCAACCATAGCATTAAAGCATCAAGTCCCCTTTATCCCATACGCAACAACCCCCTTACTCGGGTTTATGCTTCTATCACTCAAGCAACCCATTATAAGTGAATCATGAACATATTGCAACACCCTACAGCGGGAATCCCTCACGCTTGCGCAACACGGGGGGTGCAATAGGGCAGCACCAAAATAAAACATACAGCTCATACCAATCTAGATCATCAATCAACCCAAAGACAAAGGATATCTACTCAAACATCATAGGATGGCAACACATCATTGGATCATAATATGTGGCATAAAACACCATGTTCAAGTAGGGATTACAGCGGGGTGCGGGAGAGTGGACCGCGTAAAAGAGATGATGATGGTGATGTTGATGAAGACGATCACCGCGGCGATGATTCCCCTCCCGATGGCACTTCGATGCCACCGAGGGAGAGGAGGAGAGGTTCTCCCCCTTGTGCTTCCTCCTCCATAGCCTCCCCCTGGATGGGGAGAGGTTCTCCCTATAGTCCTTGGGCTTCATGGTGATGATGGCCCCTCCGGGATCCTCCTCCATAGCCTCCGGTGATGATGGCCCCCTTCGGTAGGGTGCCAGAGAGGGCCTAGATTAAGTTCTAGTGGCTATAGAGGCTTGCGGCGGTGGAACTTTCGATCTAGGTTATTTTCTGGGGGTTTCTGTATTTATAGGAATTTTTGGCATCGGTTTCACGTCAGGGGGGTCTCCGAGTCGTCCACGAGATAGGGGCCCACACCCAGGGGGTGGGGCGCGCCCCCCACCCTCGTGGATGGCTCGGGACTCTTCTGGCCCAACTCTTTTACTCCGGGGGCTTCTTTTGGTCCATAAAAAATCATCAAAAATTGGCACGTCAATTGGACTCCATTTGGTATTCCTTTTCCGCAATACTCAAAAACAAGGGGAAAACAAAAACTGGCACTAGGCTCTAGGTTAATAGGTTAGTCCCAAAAAGCATATAAAATAGCATATAAATGCATATAAAACATCTAAGATAGATGATATAATAGTATGAATACTTTATAAATTATAGATACGTTGGAGACGTATCATCAACCTGTGTATATAAAGGGACGACCCAGAGGCGGCTTAGGGCAAGAGACAACAAATCGAAAACTAGGTCAAGCGTATTCGCTCCTTGGTAACCGAGACATAAGCAATACCACCTCAACTGGATTAGACCTTTACCTTCACCGCAAGGGGTCGAACCAGTATAAACTCCTTGCGTCCTTTGTCCCGTTTAACCCCAAGCTAACCCTGTTGCGATGGCTCCGCGACTAAGTCCTTCTGCTAGGACATCTGCCATGACAATTCCACGACAGGAGTGAAAAGCAGGTGATAAGGTAATGGGTTTATCGTGCTCATGTGACTTCTACCCCATGTGATCCCTACTCCTCGCTGATTTGTTTCTGTCCGTGCAAGGGCCGGCAACTATGGAGAGTGGTGGGAATCACAATAACGCCATTGAGGTGGAGTGAAACTAGGAGAGCAAGACACGGCTCGACAATCGATGTGAGGTCCAGGTAAACGAGCATTGATTTTCTTTGTACGTATGACAAAGAAGCAATTATTCTCACTTTTGTCAAGATACAGAGCTACAATAGTCTATAATATGTTACTATGTTTCTAAGTATCTTGAACTTCTCATTACAGCGGATGCATTGGATATTTTATACTTAATTAGTGCACCTTAAGTTTTGGGCATGTCTTAATTTTTCTCAAGCAGCCTGTTCTACTACTCCAAGAACTGCAACATGTGTCAACCTGTTTTATTTCGTTCTTTAGATTAAGCATTAACCCTTTGCATTCAAGAAAAAGGTCACTGAGTTGCTATCTAAAACTATGTCAGATTAATAGGTTGTCTTGTCACCACAACTTTGAATTATGGGGAATGCAAAGCAACTTTGGATCTTGTCACTGATGCATCTTGGGTTGTCGATCGTTATTCCAGAGCGAAGATGAGCAGTTCATTACCTTCGCTGGGAGGTACGTGCACATGAACACTTCAGTTCATCCCCCATTTGGATATTTCTCTCTTCAGTTCCACGGACCTCACGAGATTAATAGTGTTTAAGTGGGAGTTATCTCGGGCGGTGCAAAACTAACTATGCAACTAATTTTACCAATATTAAGTAAATGTAGATGGTATGTTTTTGCATGCAATTACAGCTGAGGAAAACAACAAATATGAATACAGTTTGATAGTACTCAACAACCATACCAAGCAGTTAAAAAATTCAGGATTATACTAATAAAAAATGACAAAATGTTACTACAGAATACCTTTTGCACTATGAGGTAAAGGACATGGACTAACAAGTCCCTGATCTGCACTGCTGTTTCTATTGCAGATGGGCAAAGTTATTAGTTTCCAACCAAATTGGATAGCGAAAATCAAAGCATGTGCCCAAGATTTTATCCAAACTCCAAGCCCTTCCACAATGAGATCACTAGACATAATAAATCAATTGTTCATTGATTATAGACTGAAACAGCAAAAACAGTCCCCAAATGTTTTCCCCTTCTCATCCATATGTCGCCCTGTTCATGTTTCTCTCAATAAGTGGTTGGTTGTGATCATATTTCTCTCAATAAGTGGTTGGTTGTGGGATGTTCAAATTCCTTTCATAGAAAATAATCTAGGCCTGACACTCGAGTGTCTATTTTAGTGACACTTACAGTTTGCACCAAGCCATGAGGGAGTTCCACAGCTCTCCTGGCATCCAATTTGGCTTGCTCTTATGTACCAATTCTTAATATTTTTTACCTCTTTAACTAACAGGACCACGCTATGTTTGTTGGAAATGTACATTGTGGGCACACCAATTCTCAGTTCTTGGGGTGCTTGTATCAGGGATATATCATTACAAAAGATATGGAGGGAGCATGCCACTCTAAAGCACAAGGTCCATTCATATCTTCGTGATTGTTCACCATACATTCGTGTGTTTGTTATATCTCTTGTCAAAAAATTCTACCTATTTAATATTTACTACCTACACTCCATGAAACAATTTCTTATTTTTGTTGGCTGATGTGGTAAGTAGAATATATTATGTAAGTGCAATACATTACTGGCACCCACATTCAAACCACACCTCCCCTTTCCCCCACTTCCTATTGTTACGGATCTAGATTGTAGGCCAGCCCAGGTGAAAGAACATGCGGTGCCCCCATGTTTGGTTTTGGTAATTCATGACAATCTCTATGGACTAATGGTTGCATTAAGTTATATTTGAAGGATTTGTCCATAGGCATTTCTTGAAGTCCATGTGTTGGTTTCAAGGAGTTTATGAGTTGACCAAGGTGATATTAAGGAATTATCCAAAGTTTGGTCATGTGAGTGTTGGGCTTATTGCAAACATGTCTTGAAGAATAAGATTGTGTGATCATTCATGCTTACCTTCAAGACATCATCCAAATGAAGAGAGTTGGAAAGGTTCAAGGTTGATCAAGACTAAGTCAAGAGTGAATCAAGTTGATCAACTCACAAAGCGTAGAAGATGTACCGAGAGGGATCAAGTGATCCCATGGTATGGTAAGCATTGTCAATTACGCTTTGTGTACTAACCCATGGTCTTCGTGAGAGTTCTTTGTGGGGTTAGGTTGCCGTGTGCAAGTTCAAGTGATGCATCACGAAGAGATCAAGTGCTTGAAGCTTGCCGTCCATTTTGGTGACAATGGACTTGTGAAGATGTGCCGAAGAGTGGCTCACCCATAGTGGAGTATGGGGGAGCAATCTACTAGTCTTCACCAAGCCAACACAATCAAGAAAGGTGGTCCAACTTGAGAAAGTCAAGATCGTCTACATCTAGCTCAAGTGGACTTTGTGCAAGGCAAAGGTTTGCCCTTGATAGGTTTCTATTTTACCGGTCTCGTGGTGGTAGTTGGGAGACTGGGTTATAGGATCGATTGTCGTACTATCAAGGGGGGCTCTTGATGAGTAGCTTCATCGTATCGTTCGCAAAGAGCTCAAACCATTGCATCCTTGCATCATCTTTCTTGGTTCTTGTTTGGTTCTCTTTGTGAGTCTTAGAGCTTATGGTCATCTTCTTGACAAGCTCGAGTTCATCGAAAACGGAGTTCGCATGCTTTTTCTATTGCATTTTCGGTGTTGGGGGTTTTACCAGTCTTGTTCGAGGAAGGGTTCTCACCATTTTCTTATGGGCCTTTTCTTATTTCCTTCTTATTGTTATTTCTATCAAGATTGTGTTAGCCCTTGTCGCTAGCTTTCCAACAAACTTGGTTTCGTTGAATTCAGAATCCGTTTGCAGAAGTTGTGTCAGTTTTGGTGTCCTTAAGAAGGCTGCAGCCGTACTACCGCCCATGGGAGCGGTACTACCACCGCTACTTCTGCTCCGGACCAAAAACTCGTCATAAGTCCAGTGGTGGTAGGCACAAATGTAATTTTTTAGTACCGCTACCCCTAGCGGTAGTACCGTGAGGACGAGCGGTAGTACCGCTCTGTGCGGGCTGTGAGCATAACGGTTGCATTTTTCCCCACCTTTAAAAGGGGGTATTCTTCCCCAATGAACCATATCCTTTGAGCTCGTGTTCTTCCCCCATCGTTGACCTTCTTCGAGCTTCCTAACTCTCAATCCCTCCATGGATTCTTGCTAGTTTTTGAGGGAAAAGAGAGAGGAGATCTAGATCCACATTTCCACCAATCACTTTCTCCTCTATGTGAGGACCCCTTGGATCTAGATCTTGGAGTTCTTGGAGTTCTTGGTGTTCTCCTTCTTGTTATTCCTCTCATTTTCCTCCCTAGCATTAGTTGCTTCAGTGGTATTTGAGAGGGAAGGACTTGGGCACTCTGTGTGCCCTTGCCATTGCATTTGGTGCATCAGTTTGAGTTCTCCATGGTGATACGTGGAAGTTACAAGTTGAGAAGCTTATTACTCTTGGGCGCTTGATACCCTTGAGCTTGTTCCTCTTGGGTGCTTGGGTTCCCTAGACGGTTGGTGGTGTTCGGAGCTCAATCATTATGGTATAAAGCTCCGGGCAAGCGTCGGGGTCTCCAATTATGTTGTGGAGATCGCCCCGAGCAATTTGACGGGTACCGGTTGTCGTGGTTCTAACTCTGACTGCGATGTAGGGGGGTGAATATAGAGAGGCTAGATCTTAGCTATTGGGAAGTTGTTACACGCGAGGTTTACGAGTTCAGGCCCTTCTCAGAGGAAGTAATAGCCCTACGTCTCGGAGCCCGGAGGCGGTCGACTGGATTATGCGTGTATGGATTACAGGGGTGCGAACCCCTCATACTGAGGAGGGGGTGGCTTATATAGAGTTTGCCGGACCCCTCCTGCCCTCAGTAATGCAGGGTTTAAGGTACATTTAAGATTGGGCGTTTCTGGTAACGTCCCTAATAAAGTGCTATAATGATCATAAAGACTACTTAACAGCCGACCGTTTGCCTGCGGAGTGACTTTAGGTCTCCTGGCAGTCGAGTGGTTGGCTTCATGGTCGAGTGATAGCTTCTTGGTCGAGTGTCTTGAACCCGTCGAGTGGGATACCTTCAAGTCGATTGAAAGGTGACTTCTCCTAGGGGTGTCCTAGGGTAGGACTCTTTGGTCAGGTCCGTGTCCCTACCCTAGGTACATGTCTTCATCATTAGCCCCCGAATGGATCGAGGTTAGAGTGGGGAAAGAGTTGGAGATCTTTCCGACTGGTTCTTCGGGCTATGTGAGCGCCTCGTTTTGGGTCAATCGTCACGGATGACGTTGCCAACCTTTTTCAGTCGCCTTGATCCATTCCAGGCCTTTCGTCGAGTGAATTTCTTTGTTTGTGACATACCGAGCGCCGGCGCGATCGGGGTCTTCTGTTTTGACAAGTTGTTTTGTGGCCCGCGGATGTCGCGGGATTCGGATTTTGGGAAGTGCGCGGGACGGGAGCGGCCGCAGTAATCGGAAGCGATAAAGCGGAAGCTCCTCGATCCCCGCGTCGTCTTTTTCGCCACGTACTGCGCGCGCGTCTGCTGCGGGATTTGACTGGATAGCCTGGGCCTACCAGTCAGCCACTCGGAAGCGGTCCCTTATAAATCGCCGGCTCGGGGTTTCCAAGCAGTGCGCTCTCTTCTCCTCCTTTCTTCCGCCTCTCCCCCTTCGCAAGTCCTTCCGCCACCTTCGTTCCCGCCCCAACGCAGCAGGCCCGTGCGAGACTTCGCCGGCGACGATGACGAAGAGCAAGACCTCCGCTCTGGAGCGCGCGAAGAAGGCGGCGGCGGCGGGGAAAGGGAAGAGGTCAGCTCGGGGCGGATCTTCCTCTAGGACCGCTCTGCCCAAAGGTTGGATCCAGGGCGACTGGATGCCATCGGTGCTCCGGCAAGAGGATCTCGACGATATGGTCGAGGGGGGAGTCATTCCCCACGAAGCTGCGCGTCTTCCGGGGGGAGAGATCGAACCTCAACCCCGCGACGGTGAGTGCGTGCTCCTAGCCACCCACATCGACCGAGGGTTTTCTCTGCCGCCCCATCCTTTCTTCCGGAGTTTCCTGAATTTCTTCGGAGCGCAGCTCCACCACTTCACTCCCAACTCCATTGTCTACCTCGCTGCTTTCATCTCCATGTGTGAGGCTTTCTTGGGTTGTCGACCCCATTGGGGACTCTTCAAACACATCTTTACCTGCCGTTCTCAATCGGTCAAGAAGGCTAAGTCGAGTGACGAGAGGACGCAGGTGATCCAGCTGTGCGGGGGCCTGGCGATCCAGACGAGGGGGAAGAGTTGTTTTCCATCTATCACCTTCCCGGAGTCGGTCCGTGGCTGGCAGTCGACCTGGTTCTACTGCAAGGACGAGGCGACCCCAGGACAGTCGACTGGTCTTCCTCTTTTTTCCCTCGACCGAGCCGAGAAGCCTGCCTCTCTGAAAGTCGCGCCGGAGGAAAAGGCCCAAGTCAAGGTGCTGGCAGGTCGAGTGGTTGAGCTTGTCCGCGAGGGTGTGACTGGTATGGACCTGCTGGAGGTCTTCCTTCAAAGGCGCATCCAACCGCTCCAGGCCCGCGACCACCCGATGTGGCTGTATTCGGGTCTTGACGACACCACTCGGGTCCACCCGGAGGAGGTCACCGACGAGATGGTGGAGGGGTGGCTGTCGAGCATCACGGGGAACAAAGACAACCCCCGAGGAGCCAGGAGGGTAACCCCACTCGACAACTCGTATGAGGTGGACCAGGTATGTCTTTGTGCTCCCGACTGATATCTTGTCTTCTGCATTGGTCTTCTTTGAATAAGTCGATTGACTTTCGTCTTGCCTGTTGTTTTCCAGGCGACCACCGAGATGTACTCGACGCCCAACGGGGCACAGGGGTCGACTGAGGAAGGGGAGGCGAGCGGAGGCGAGAGCGGGGACGACCAAGGCGAGTGGGAGTCCGACGGTGAGGGAGAGGGAGGCGACGACATCTTCTCCAGCGAAGGGGAGGAGGAGGAGGTTGAACCCCCCCCGCCCGGAGGGGCGATCCAAGCTCACCCACGATCCAGCGCGGGAACGTGGCAAGGCGACTGCTCCTGTTGGGCAGTCGTCGAAACGCCCTCGGACCTCTTCTCCTCCGCCGACTGGGAAGGCTCCCAAGCATCCACGAGCGACGCCATCCAAGCCGCCCAAGGCTCTGCCCAAGATGAAGATAGCTGTTCCTACCATTTCCGGGTAATAATAAGACTTGCTTTCCTTTGTCGACCGTGGATGGATCCTTGGTCGATTCACTGAACCAACTGATTGACTTTCGAGATTTGCAGCGGTGCTACTTCTGAGGTCTCCGCCGGGAACGACGACCAAGAGATGGAGGACGCTGTTACCTCCAACCCTGGTACGATTGCTGACGTCCTGCCTTTGAGTCGACTGAACCTTTATTGCTACTCTGGTCGATTGAATGTTTTCCTTGTAGCTCCTCCTCATGTTATCGACCTCCCGGATGACGATGACGACGGTCCGTTGAGAGTGAGGAGGCACAAGAGGGCGTCGGCTGACAAGACCCCCCAATCCGCTCCGGCGTCCGAGGTCGTGGCTCGGGATGGTGGTGACACCACTCGGGTTTCTGTGACCTTCGTCGTTCCTCTGGCGAGTGCGTGGCCCTCGGCGTCGACTGCGGATCCACCTTCGCTTTTTGCTGCGTACCCCGTCCCTGAGGACCAAGCGGCTGCTGCAAAGGAGGCTATACGCCAGGCGGGGATCATGATGGAGCAAGTGAAGATGGCTCGAGAGGCCAGCCAAGCAGCCTATGACGCGAGTTCGCCTCTTCAGAGCAACGTCTAGGTCAGTCGACTCGACACTTGGTCTGTTATGATATGTTGTTTGAAGAGTCTCTTTTCCGAATCTTTTGTATCTGTATCTGTACACCCACTGGGTGTGTCTGCAAATCCTTTGGACGAGTGGGGGCACGCTAAGTGCACCCACTCGGTGTAGTCCCTGAGACTACGGTGGACTGCTGGCAGTCGACTGTAGTCTTTACATTGTGTTGCCGTAGTTGTATTTCTTCACTCGGTTTGGTCGGGCCAGGTCGAGTGGAATTGTATCCGGTCGACTGCGGGCAGTCGACTTTTTTTTTTGGTCGAACCAGTGGGGGCACGCTGAGTGCACCCACTGGGTGTAGTCCCCGAGACTACTGTCGAATGTTTTTGATTCGGCTGTGGTCTTAGAAACGTCATCATTGTCTCTTAGTTACTCGGAAGCAACTTATCTTGGACGTCTGTCGACTGATTTTCCTTTTTACAGAAATCTTGCGAACTTGTAGCTCGCTATACTGAGTTGGAGAATCAGTAGATCCAGCTCAACCTTAACTTGAAGCTTGCTCAGGAGAATTTGAGGAAGGCGCAAGAAGAAGCGAAAGGTATGGCTGGTGAGGTTCTCTATTCTTAACGGGTGGCTTTTCTTTCTTCTCCATTCTTGATGTTGGTTCCACTCGACGCGCCACAGATAAACTGGAGGAAGCTCTGAAGAAGAAGGACCAAGACCTTGCAGAGGCACAGAAGGAGGCCTCAAGCAAAACGAAGCTTGCAGAGGAGAAATTGGCTTCGGTCGGAGCTCTTGAACAGGAGAACTCCAGACTGAAAACCGCTCTCGAGACAGCTAATCGAGATGCCAGTCGACTGAAGAAGGAGAAGATGGCTCTGCACGACAAGGCGGGTGAGCTGGTGGGGAAGGTAAAAGATCTGGAAGCTTATCTCGGTGGACTTGCCAAGAAGTTGTTCGTCATGCTCGAAGGTAATTACTCTGCCCCGACTGTCTTGCAGTTTGCCGAGCCTGCGTAGGGCCACTGTCTTACTCTTGAATCGTGTTTGCAGAATTCTGTCAGAACTTTGAAGAGGAGACCAGTCAAGTGGAGCCAAGCTTGGACCCTGTTAACTCTCTTGTGAAGGAAGAGGAGACCAGTCAACTGGAGTCTCGTGTTGTCAGCGTCGTTGATTATCTGGCTCGGCTGAAAGTTGCAATGTCGCGGATCGACACATCACTCTGGCCTGGGACGACGCTTCAGAACGACCTCGAGTCTCTGATGGCTCGACTTAACGAAGTCCCAGGTCGAGTGGCGGAATGGAAGAAATCTTCTGCTAGATGTGGTGCTGATGTCGCTCTATCTCTGGTCTGCGTCCATTGCAAGGAGGCGCGAGAAGAAAAGCTGGCGGCCATCCAAGTTGCCAATACCAGGAAGCACAGCTTTCAAGACTTCATGGAGACCTTCATCGCTGCTGCCACCCGCATTGCCGATGGGATCGACTTGGATGAGTTCATCGCCCCTTCCAGTCCTCCTCCCGAGGAGTGAAAAACTTTGAATTTACCTCGGGATGCCGAGTGGATTTGTAACCGTTTAAACTCCGCCGAGCCGAGGGCTCGAGTACTTTGAGGTCTGGGACCTTCTGGGCTTTTTTTGAACTTGATTTCTCGTTGGATATCTTCACGGTTTGATTCGTCGAGTGGAACTTGATCTTCACTCGGAATAATCTTGTATTTGCGACGCAGCTCCGAGGGAGAAGGTAGCGGTCGACTCGCGGATTGGGTCGAGTCTTGTACTTAGGCGAGCACTGGGCTGCAGCTAAGCCCCCGAGTGGGAGGTTGGCTCTCCACTCGGTAGGATTTTTAAACACTTAGGCGAGCACTGGGCTGCAGCTGAGCCCCCGAGTGGGAGGTTTGCTCTCCACTCGGTAGGATTTTTTCAAACTTAGGCGAGTGCCGGACTTGGGGGTATTGACTTGGGGGTATCCATCGTCACTGTCTTCCTTGTCCTCGACTCTGTCCGACTCTTTTTCCTTATCCTTGGACTGCTTTCCTTGGAACTGCTGGATCAGGAGCCGGCACTGTCGAGTGGTATGCTTTGGGTAAATAAAATTACCCTCTTCATCCTTCTTGGTGTGGATGTGACATGGCAGATCCAAAACATCATTTCCGTCTTGATCCTTGACTTTCTTGGGCTTCCAGGGGCCTTTGGGTTTTCCCTTGAAATTTCCCTGGGTTGCGGCCAGGGCCTCCCAGGGGCGGCTGGCTCGGCCTTCCGCTTCTGCTTCCGACTGGAATTGCCTCCGGTTTCCTGGGCGACTGCTTTCTGCTTGCCACTCCGGAGTCGATCTTCATCTTCTCTGTTAGCGTACTTGGTGGCAATCTCCATCATCCGATTCAGAGACATCTCTCCAGTTCGACCGAACTTCAGATTCAACTCTCTGTATTTAACACCTTTCTTGAAGGCACAAACTGCTTGATGGTCTGGCACATTCTCAACCGAGTGATGCAGCGTGATCCACCTCTGGATGTATTCCCTCAGAGTTTCATTCGGCTTCTACACGCAAGACCACAACTCTGTAAGGCCTGCAGGTCGCTTGCATGTTCCTTCAAAGGTCGTGATAAACACTCGGGAGAGGTCCTCCCAAGTGTAAATGCTGCTGGGTGCTAACTAATTTAGCCAGGCTCTGGCCGAGCCCTCTAACATGAGAGGCAAATGCTTCATGGCCACCTCATCATTGCCACCGCCAATCTGTACAGCCACTCGGTAATCTTCGAGCCAGGTGTCAGGCTTAGATTCACCGGTGAACTTACTGATTCCAGTCGCCAGCCTGAAATTGGGAGGAATCACTGCGGCTCTGATGGCTCGACTAAAACACTCTGGCCCTGAAGCACGCACTCTGCTGCTGGCAGGCGCATCTCTGTTGTGGCCTTCTCGATGAGCTCTGTTCCTGTCAACCAAACCTTGAACGAGGATGGATCTCGCATCAAAGCCTGGGTCTCTGGGGTCGACTGGAATCCTCTGCCCAACACTATGAGGGCGTTTGTCATCTTACCGTCGAGGCGCATATGACCCACTCCTCGGGGGAGGGGTTGGCACTCGACGTCGATCATCATGGTCGAATCGGTGATCATACGCTCATTCCTCCTGTACTGGTCACGCCGGTCACCACGTCCCTCACACCTCGGGGGCGATCTCGGGCTGTGAGCCGACTCGACTGTATCGGTTGCAACCGATCGACTATGGATCCTATTCCGCGACTGAGAGACAGCGGAATTCTGGTTTCCCGCCGCCCGAAGCAATGCTCTGATCTGTAACAAGCCCCTGCCAGCCTCCGACTGGGAGGGCTGAATCGATTCTGCTATACGGGCCGCGGCGGCCAAATTCTGAAGTGGGGTTCGATATACCTACGTCGGCGGGAAGAGCTAGCGTCGACTAGACTCGGGAGCCCGCTGACGCGCTTGCTCGTCGAGTGCTCGCTGGAGATTCTCCAGTCGAGTGCGCTCGGCCAAGTTGGCCAAACGCGCGTCCTCCAAGGCCCGGGCCTCGGGGGTCTCTCCGACGATAGGAGTGCGGAGCGCGTCCATGTTCCGGCGGCGAAGCTCCTCTCGCTGTAATGACGTGAGAGGTTCGGGGAGATACTCATCGTGGGGATGCGACGGATCGCCCCCGCCCGCGCCTCCATCAGCGCGAGGGAAACCGGGAGGACTGTGCGTTCCGTCGACCGCCAGAATCTCAGCCGCTGGGTCGCTGCTGTCGCACTCGGATGCAGTCTCCGCGGAGCCAGTCGAACAGGCCGCAGAGGGATTCGTCGGGCTCGATTGCCGCAACTTGCGGGGTGGCCGACTGGCGAGCCACGGCATGCCTCACCCACCTCTGAAGTCTCGACCGATCGGAGCGCTTGCGCCGGTGGGAGGCAGAGCGGGGAGACGATACGGGCGCCGACCGATACTGGGTCGACGGCTGCCGCAGGAGGACGCCACGAACGAATGCGCGGAAATGCGTCGCACCGCGGACGGGGAGCGCGTCGACGTCGAGTGGTGCCTCCTGAAGCCAGGCGGAGTCATCGACGATGAAGGTGAGCGCGCCGAGACGGATCTCGCGGTCCTCCACCAAAACTCCGCAAGAAAACATGATCAAAGGGATCGGAAAAGATCGCAACTTCTCCAACTAAGCGCTAAGATTTCGGCCCCACGGTGGGCGCCAACTGTCGTGGTTCTAACTCTGACAGCGATGTAGGGGGTGAATATAGAGAGGCTAGATCTTAGCTATTGGGAAGTTGTTACACGCGAGGTTTACGAGTTCAGGCCCTTCTCAGAGGAAGTAATAGCCCTATGTCTCGGAGCCCGGAGGCGGTCGACTGGATTATGCGTGTGTGGATTACAGGGGTGCGAACCCCTCATACTGAGGAGGGGGGTGGCTTATATAGAGTTCGCCGGACCCCTCCTGCCCTCAGTAATGCAGGGTTTAAGGTACATTTAAGATTGGGCGTTTCTGGTAATGTCCCTAATAAAGTGCTATAATGATCATAAAGATTACTTAACAGCCGACCGTTTGCCTGCGGAGTGACTTTAGGTCTCCTGGCAGTCGAGTGGTTGGCTTCATGGTCGAGTGATAGCTTCTTGGTCGAGTGTCTTGAACCCGTCGAGTGGGATACCTTCAAGTCGATTGAAAGGTGACTTCTCCTAGGGGTGTCCTAGGGTAGGACTCTTTGGTCAGGTCCGTGTCCCTACCCTAGGTACATGTCTTCATCACCGGTGACCGCCCCCAAGGGTTACCAAAGTGTACGGGTTCGGTGACCGTCCCCAAGGGTTGCCATTTGTATGGGTTCGGTGACCGTCCTCAAGGGTCCCTTAGTGGAATCACGGCATCTTGCATTGTGCGAGGGCGTGAGGAGATTATGGTGGCCCTAGTGGCTTCTTGGGGAGCATTGTGCCTCCACATTGCTCCAAATGGAGATTAGCATCCGCAAGGGTGTGAACTTCGGGATACATCATCGTCTCCGCATGCCTCGGTTATCTCTTACCCGAGCTCTTTACTTATGCACTTTACTTTGTGATAGTCATATTGTTTCTTGTCATATATCTTGCTATCACCTTGTAGTTTATCTTGCTTAGCAGAAGTTGTTGGTGCACATAGGTGAGCCAGTTGTTGTAGGTTTTGTGCTTGACAAATTAACCGCTAGGTTTATTCCACATTTGTTCAAGCCTAAACCGTAATTATTTTAAAGCGCCTATTCACCCACCCCCTCTAGGCGACATCTACGATCTTTCAATTGGTATCAGAGCCTCGTCTCTCGTGTTTAGGCTTAACCGCCTAGAGAGTAAAGATGTCGACTAGGGGATTAGGATTCTCTGACACTCTTAGTTTCGATGGCACAAATTTTGATGTTTGGGTAATTCGCATGCTTAATCTCTTTAGGGTCATGGACCCAAATTTAGAGCGAATTGTAGATATGGGGTTTTCTCCTCCAAAGGATCCCCAAAGATTATCTTTAGAGGATGAGAAAAACTCTTATCTCAATGCTCAAGCTTCTAATGTGCTTTTCGATGCTTTGAGCAATGTAGTTATATTTCAACTCATGTCGTTCCGGGATGCTCATGAGTTGTGGACAAAGCTTCAAGATAAATATGGGGTGTCCAAGTTTTGTGGGGATGATTGTTCCCCCTCCACCTCCAGTCGTGTTGTGTTCTCAACTTCTTCTACTTCACCTACATGTGGTTTGCCACAAGGTAATGACATGGTGAGTAGTGGATGTCATTGCAATGATGATAGTGGGCTTATTATTGATAATCCTTCATCACTTTCTTATTGCAATGCTTCATCTTTGGACTTTAGCACTCCGAGCACTCCAAATGTTTCACATGCTTGTGTTGATAGTCCTTGCATATCATGTAGAAATTACTTGACTAAATCTCATGATGATATGTTTACTATGTCTTGTTGCCATGATAAAAATGCATATATTTCCTCGAATTGTTGTGCTAACAATGTAGAGGAAACCCAACACCCCATGGAACAATATGTGGTCTTGAATGGTTCTTCAACTGGCCCTACATCATCATCTATTGCATTTTGCCTTACGGCCAAGGCTTCAAAGGTATCTCCCACTTTGAATCCCAATATATCTTGTGATGATATTGATGATGGCAAGAGTGATGATGATGTTGATTATGATGAAGAGAATGATGATGTTGCCTCCTTAAAAATTAAGGGGGAAATGATTTTTAAAGCTCTTCTTAAGAATAAAATTGCTCATTCCAACTTCATGGAAATCATGTCTATTGCTATTGAGGGCAAGAAATATATTGATGAGTTGGAATCTCGTCTTGGGGAGCATGAGGTCACCATTGATAAAATGGAAGGTCATGAGCGTGATTACGCTAATGAGATTGCGGACCTCTCTCAAGCTCTTGAACTTGAACAAACCACCAAGGAATCTCTTGAGGAGACTTTTGCTCTAGAATTATCTAGAGTGAGGGAATCTCGTGATAGAGCTCTTGAGGTGGCCAATGATTTTGAAACTAAAAAGGAGCTTGAAGTTGCGCATGCTAAACTCCTGAGGACTTTGAGCACCTTGAAAATGGCTCAAGGGTCATTAAGAGTGAGCTCATCAAACTCACCGAGTCTCATGCTCAACTTAAAGCTTCGTATTCAAAAGAGCTTGCCAAGTTGTCTTCTCCTCTTGTTGTTAATGATGATGCTTGTGCTACTAACTCTATATCTTGTGAAGCATCCATATTGAAGGAGAATATTGAGCTAAGGGCTCAACTTGAGTTGCTATCTAGCAATTATGGGATGTTGGAAGAAAATCAGGTAAAGCTCACAAGCTCTCATGATGATCTTCTAGTATCCCATAATGTGCTAAAGGTAGCTCATGAGGCCATGCTTGCTAAGGTAACATCTAGTGAGCCTCATGTGGATACTAGCAGTACTTTTAGTCAAAATGCTATATTGCCTTGTGCTAGTCCTCGCAATTCATCCATGCATAACATTGGTACATATTGTGGTGAATTGCTTTCCTTGCCTTGTTGCTTTAACAATGAAGCTTATACTTCCTCTAGTGCTTGTGCTGAGACTAACCATGTAGAGGAAATCAAAGAGCTCAAGGCCCAAGTCACTTCTTTGAAGAATGATTTGGAAAAATGTCATGAAGGGAAGGCCACACTCAACAATATCTTGAGTGTACAAAAATCCCCCAATGACAAAGGTGGACTTGGATTCAACTCCAATAAGAAGAAGTCCAAGAGCAACAACAAGAAGGGCCAAAAACAAGTCAAGAATTCGGCCAAGATCATTTCCTTCAAGTGCAAAATTGAAGGGCATCATGCTAGATCTTGCCTTTGAAGAAGAAGGCCATTAGTGACAAGCAACAAGGGAAGCGGCCACAAGTTCACTCTCATTCTCAACCTCAAGTTGAAGAAAGGCATCTTCCCAAGAAAACTCAAGCTAATGCTTCTCAAGTTGAGAAATCAAGTGAGAGGAAAGTAAAGAGTAGACGTTGCTACCTATGTCGTGAAAAAGGTCACGTCGCTTCTTCATGCACAAATGGTACCTTATCCAACCCTATTCTAATTGATGATATCTATTCTCTTGGGAAGGATAAGGTTGGCAATGTGTTTGCCAAATTTGTTGGTGCTCAAAGTGGTGTCAAGAAAAGAAACATTTGGGTAGCCAAGCCTATTGTGACTAACCTCTTAGGACCCAACTTGGTTGGGGACCAACTAGCTCATACTTGATCAATAAGTGTTGTTGGAGGTCATTAGAGACTTGGCTACATTATGAAGAATTAAGGGGACTTCATCATTCTTTTTGTCTCAATCCAAGTCAATTGGGTTATCAAGTTTCTATACTATATTCAATGTGCCTCCTTCCGGTAACTTGTACTTAAATTGTTTACATTGAAAGTTACTTGCCCCTTTGCATGTTTGGTTTTGTTCCTTGCATGTGTTTGTATATGTTGTGCTTCCAACTTGATTATCTTGAGAAATCAAATATGTGTGTGTTGGTTTGCACATCATGTACGTGTGTGTCGTGTGTAGAGCCTTTATGCTTCTTATTTGTATCTTAGTTGGCTCTTGTGAGAGATTAATGGAATATCCCATTATGGGGGAGCGATGTGTTTCGTGCACCTCACAATCCTATAAATGTGTGTACATGAGGAATACCATCTAGTATTGATATTACAGGATTATCTAGTCGCTATGTGGTATGTCTCCTCATGAGAAATTCAAATTCTAAATAGTCCATTAATTATCTCTTGTTGGATCCTCTTATTGCCTCTTGTTAAGTTTTTATTGGTATCACATTATGGGGGAGTAATATGCTATGTGCATATTACAAGCCTAGAAAATGTGTACATTTGAGATATTGTCACCTAGAACTGATATTGTAAATTATCTTGTTCCTAGGTGGCATGTTAGCTCTACAAGTTGCAATTTGCTTGTGTTTGGTGTGAAGATGATGTTGGATATCCTTGCTATCTACCAACAGGAATTATTTCCAAATACTTCTTGTCTTTTGACAATTGGTACTCACTTATGTGTGGTAGAAATTATTGATCATCTTTATATTGACCTTTGCTTTTATTTGCCTTATCCCTTGCCTAGGATTGTGCCAACTCCCATTGTATTCCATACCGCTTGTGGATCTTGTTATTTCCTTGAGCTTGTCTAGTGTTTGTTAGATATGGTGAAAGTGGTGATCCCATCTTGTGCATTTTGTATTCAATGCAAATTCTCTATAATGCACAATGCTTGGGGGAGCTATCCTATTTTTCTTAGGACGCTCATCTTGCGATCCTTATCAAGTGTGTGCTGGTGGAAGGCAAGCCGTTTTCGTTTTGGTACTTTGTGCCATCATGAAACTTTGTAGAGAGCTTGGTTTGTTTGAAACCATCCTCTCTTTTGGGAGTTTGGTATCTTTTATTTTGAGTGTGCCAATGGATATCTCATTCCTTGATGTATCTTTCAATTGATATCCTCCAGGTGATGATTTATTCATTTAGTATCTTTTCTTCACTTGGCATTTCTTTGTCAATTGGTATCGGTTCTTGAAAGTCTTAAGCATGCATATTTACTTCATGTATTTTATTTGGCATGCTTTCTTTCTTTGACCCAATATATAGGGGAAAATCCACCAAGTCTCAAATTGGATGAGATGTGCATGATATTTATTTTCATATCTATGTGCACATATTTTGTGGAGTTTGTCCTATGTATTGGTGTTTCTAAATCTTTGGTCCCAATGAGTTTGGGTACCATTTTGTTTATGATGTTGTTCTAGGAACAATTGGAGATGCATTGCATGCTCGGCCCACTCACAAGGAAGGTGTTTTCACCATGTGCTTATTGGAGTCAAGCTAGGATGTTCAATGAACTACTATCTAATACCTTCAATTGGTATATCCTGCATCCTTACAATGCAATCTAGGTAACAAGTATCACGCTTTCCTCTCGTGCATTCAACCTTGTGTAGGTTGCATCTTGGCATGATATTCATTTCATATCTTGTGATACTTGTTTCCTTTCTCAAAGCATCCCAACTATGATCTCTTGTTGCTAGTTGTCATGTCTTTGATGGATGTGCGGTAGGAGTTCATTTGTATATAATAAGACCATATCTAGCCAAGTGCTATGCTTTCAAGCAAATATCTTATTGGTACATTTATGACTTCCTTGTGGATATCTTGTTCTTTCCTTGTTGTAACTATTTCGTGTGTACATCCTTCTTTGTGGATTGATATCATCATGATTTTGATCTACCTAGAATCTTATACACTTGAGAGAAGTTACATCTCTAGTTGATATCCTTATTCTTTCACGTCCACCTTTTTCCTTGGTGGTTCCGTGAAAGGATTTATCTTGAGTGCGGGTCATTTCTCGTTGCATCTTGATGCATTCTTTTATGGTGAAGATTATTTTCCTCTTGCTTGTCTCGATGAGGCTTTTGCCATCTTAATTGGTTTCCCTCGTCTTGATGAGGCTTTCGCTTTCTTTCTTCACCATGGGTTGTCGCAAGCCTTGTTCTTAATTCACTTTTTAGTGAGCTTGTGAACCCCTTTCGCTTGTTGTGTGTCGCAATGACATGCCTTGCACCATGTATCTCATTCTTCCAAGACTATATTGATGCTTAATGCTCATCCGTACATTAGTCTTATCAAGTGCATTGCCTTGACTCTCACACATCAGTTTTGGTTGAGCCTATTCTTAAGTTGATTCTTTTATATGTTGCTCAATCGTTTGTTTGTTGAAAGTGCTAAGCTTTGTTTCCTTCATGTCCACTAGCACTTGTTGTAAGTTTCTATTGATTTTGGGGGAGCTATGATTCTCTTTTGTGCACAAATCATGAGGAGCTTCTCTAGTTTCTTTAGCACACTCCTTTGCTCATATCATAATATCCTTTATTCATGTGGCTCGTAGGATCTTTGGTCTAGTTCGTTCAATTGGTATCTTTCGATAGCTTGCTTCAATTGATATCTTTTATTTGCTTGATTGCTTGTTTCTCTCTTTGTTATGTCTTTATGGTATATCATTCTTTTGCATCTTTCGGCCTCAATATAGTTTGTCTTCCTCCAAGTATTTATCATTGGATATGTGTATGGCATTCCACTCTCTTGCTGAGATATACACAACTTATGGAGGAACACTTTTTATATTGGCCCTCTAAGCTTTTCACCCATTTTGGCAATCGATGCCAATGGGGGAGAAGTTTCAGAGAGTTTTGTGGAGTAGTTTTCAGAGTTTCTTCTTGCTTTGGCTTTGTTCCTAAGCATTTGCATCTCATACTCATGCATCATTGGTTGTTGCATTGCATGGCGATGCATTATTCCTTGTATAAACTCTCTTGAAAGTGATTGTCATCAATTACCAAAATGGGGAGATTGGAAGAACATGCGGTGCCCCCATGTTTGGTTTTGGTAATTGATGACAAATCTCTATGGACTAATGGTTGCATTGAGTTATATTTGAATTTGTCCATAGGCATTTCTTGAAGTCCATGTGTTGGTTTCAAGGAGTTTATGAGTTGACCGAGGTCATATTAAGGAATTATCCAAAGTTTGGTCATATGAGTGTTGGGCTTATTACAAGCATGTCTTGAAGAAGAAGATTGTGTGATCATTCATGCTTACCTTCAAGACATCATCCAAATGAAGAGAGTTGGAAAGGTTCAAGGTTGATCAAGACTAAGTCAAGAGTGAATCAAGTTGATCAACTCACAAAGCGTAGAAGATGTACCGAGAGGGATCAAGTGATCCCATGGTATGGTAAGCATTGTCAATTACGCTTCGTGTACTAACCCATGGTCTTCATGAGAGTTCTTTGTGGGGTTAGGTTGCCGTGTGAAAGTTCAAGTGATGCATCACGAAGAGATCAAGTGCTTGAAGGTTGCCGTCCATTGTGGTGACAATGGACTTGTGAAGATGTGCCGAAGAGTGGCTCACCCATAGTGGAGTATGGGGGAGCAATCTACTAGTCTTCACCAAGCCAACGCAATCAAGAAAGGTGGTCCAACTTGAGAAAGTCAAGACCATCTACATCTAGCTCAAGTGGACTTTGTGCAAGGCAAAGGTTTGCCCTTGATAGGTTTTCTATTTTACCGGTCTCATGGTGGTAGTTGGGAGACCGGGTTATAGGATCGATTGTCGTACTATCAAGGGGTGCTCTTGATGAGTAGCTTGATCATATCGTTCACAGAGAGCTCAAATCATTGCATCCTTGCATCCTCTTTCTTGGTTCTTGTTTGGTTCTCTTTGTGAGTCTTAGAGCTTATGGTCATCTTCTTGACAAGCTCAAGTTCATCAAAAATGGAGTTCGCATGCTTTTTCTATTGCGTTTTCGGTGTTGAAGGTTTTACCAGTCTTGTTCGAGGAAGGGTTCTCACCATTTTCTTATGGGTCTTTTCTTATTTGCTTCTTATTGTTATTTCTATCAAGATTGTGTTAGCCCTTGTCGCTAGCTTTCCAACAAACTTGGTTTCGTTGAATTCGGAGTCCGTTTGCAGAAGTTGTGTCAGTTTTGGTGTTCTTAAGAAGGCTACAGCCGTACTACCGCCCATGGGAGCGGTACTACCGCGGCTACTTCCATGGCTACTTCCGCTCTGGACCAAAAACTCGTCATAAGTCCAGCGGTGGTAGGCACAGATGTAATTTTTTAGTACCGCTCGCAAGCAGTAGTGTCGCTACCCTTAGCGGTAGTACCGCTACCCCTAGCGGTAGTACCGTGAGGACGAGCGATAGTACCGCTCTGTACGGGCTGTGAGCATAACGGTTGGATTTTTCCCCACCTTTAAAAGGGGGTCTTCTTCCCCAATGAACCATATTCTTTGAGCTCATGTTCTTGTGACGCCCCTGATTCAATCGTACACTAATCATACACGCAAACGTGTACGATCAAGATCAGTGACTCACGGGAAGATATCACAACACAACTCTACAAATAAAATAAGTCATACAAGCATAATATTACAAGCCAGGGGCCTCGAGGGCTCGAATACAAGAGCTCGATCATAGACGAGTCAGCGGAAGCAACAATATCTGAGTACAGACATAAGTTAAGCAAGTTTGCCTTAAGAAGGCTAGCACAAACTAAGATACCTATCGAAAGAGGCGCAGGCCTCCTGCCTGGGATCCTCCTAAACTACTCCTGATCGTCGTTAGCGGGCTGCACCTAGTAGTAGGCACCTCCTGAGTAGTAGTAGTCATCATCGACAATGGCGTCTGGCTCCTGGGCTCCATCGTCTAGTCGCAGCAATCGGGTATAGAAAGGGAGAAAAGAGGGAGCAAAGCAACTGTGAGTACTCATCCAAAGTACTCGCAAGCAAGGAGCTACACTACATATGTATGCATTGGTATCAAGTGGAATGAGGGTATCATAGATGGACTGAACTGCAGAATGCCGAAATAAGAGGGGGATAGCTAGTCCTTATCGAAGACTACGCTTCTGGCCACCTCCATCTTGCAGCATGTAGAAGAGAGTAGATGGTAAGTTCACCAAGTAGTATCGTGTATCCTAATCTTAACCGATGATCCTCCCCTCGTCGCCCTATGAGATGTTTTATTAAGTATCCGGTTCTAGTTGTCATAAGGTCAAGGTACAACTTCAAGTCGTCCTGTTACCGAATATCACGGCTATTCGAATAGATTAACTTCCCTACAGGGGTGCATCACATTTCCCAACACGCTCGATCCCCTTTGTCCGGACACACTTTTCTGGGTCAACACGCCGCAGCCCTACATAGGCACAACAGAGAGGTCAGCACGCCGGTCTAAATCCTATGGCGCAAGGGTCTGGGCCCATCGCCCATTGCACACCTGCATGTTGCGTACGCAGCCGGAAGCAGAACTAGCCCCCTTAATACAAGACCAGGCTTACGGTCCAATCCGGCGCGCGCCGCTCAGTGGCTGACGTCACGAAGGCTTCGGCTGATACCACGACGTCGAGTGCCCATAACTGTCCCCGCGTAGATGGTTAGTGCATATAGGCCAGTGGCCAGACTCAGATCAAATACCAAGATCTCGTTAAACGTATTATCTTGAAATAACCGCGAACGCCGACTAGGGCCTGGCCCAACTCTCTCCTAGGTGGTCTCTACCTGCCCTATCGCTTCGCCATCTACCTGCCCTGTCGCTTCGCCACAAAGATCCACACAGGGGGCCATCGGAAAAGTATGTCCTTCCAGCCCCCCAATTCGTGAATCAACCGCGGGTACTCCTCGAGCCAACCCGACTTTAGTCATCACATGTATTATATGTAAAGTATATAGTATATACCCGTGATCACCTCCCGAGTAATCACGGCCCGATAGTATAACATGGCAGACGGACAAGAATGTAGGGCCACTGATGATAAACTAGCATCCTATACTAAGCATTTAGGATTGCAGGTAAGGTATCAACAGTTGTAGCAACAATGACAGGCTATGCATCAGAATAGGATTAACGGAAAGCAGTAACATGCTACACTACTCTAATGCAAGTAGTAGAGAGAAGAGTAGGCGATATATGGTGATCAAGGGGGGGCTTGCCTGGTTGCTCTGGCAAGAAGGGTTCATCGTCGATGTAGTCGATCACAGGGGTACCGACAGCGATCTCAGGGTCTATCGAAAAGAAGGAACGAGGGAAACACAATAAATAACAGAGCAATTAAAGGATCACAAAGCATAACATGGTAATACGTGGTGCTAGAGGTGGCCTAATGCAATACTAGGTGATACTGGCAAAGAGGGAAAACATCCGGGAAAGTATCCCCGGTGTTTCGCGTTTTCAGACAGATGAAACAGAAGGAGAAAGTTGCGTGTTCGCTATGCTATGGATGTGTGGCGGATGAATGGGCTACATATCCAGATTCGCCTCGTCGTTCTGAGCAACTTTCATGTACAAAGTATTTCCATCCGAGCTAGGGATTATTTTATATTAAAATTTAAAGACTTAAAATGATTTTCTAATTTCTGAATTTTAATTTAATTCGAAATTAAATTTGTATTTAATTGCTATGGGTACACAGCAAGTGTACCCAGAGTGTGTCTAAGGGGCCGACAGGTGGGGCCCTCATCAAATGTCTAGTCAGCGTTTGACTGGACCGTTGACTGGTCAAAAGGGCCCATGGGACCCGCATGTCATTGACACATGTTTTACTAAACAACATTTGATTACCTAATCGGGTTGATTAGGTTATTAAGCAGGTTAATTAAATTAACTAGTTAATTTACTAACTAATTGATTAATTAAATAATTATTAATTAATTAATTTTTTGAGATTGATTAATTAATTAAACTATTATTTACTTAATTTTGTTTTTATATTATTTTTAAACGTTCTGTGGCCTGGGCCCCCTGTGTCATAGGCGGGGGTCAACGGGCACAATTCGGGCTCCAGGACGTAGCGGGTGCGGGTGCGGGCGCGCATGGACGGGGGTAGGGCACGGTGTGCGCGGCAGAGGCAGCTGTACTGCCGGTGTCCTTGCACTCTCTCGCCGCTCTGTAACTATAGAGTTGTGAGAGTATTTTGTGTTGGGTGCTACTAACTACAGCGCCATGTCGTTACAGCAAGAGATTCTTCCTAGTCTACCAGCCACGTTTGAGCTAATGGCCACACTATCCCACGGGAGCGAACACCACGGCACTAGCTACTATATCCACAAAACAAAGAGTATGTACATGTACGAGAACGGACTCCTGGTGGTGCATGCTTATACTGACCAAACTGAAGAAATCGACACCTAGCTTAACTGAAGAAGGAAGTAGCAGGATTCGGTGTCAAACAACAGCGGCAGGAGCAATAGGAGCCACGGCAGCGACGGCTACAAGCGCGCGCAGCAGTAGGCGCAGCCGCCGCAGGGGCTGCCACACACGGGCGCAAGGGTGGCTGTAGGATGCAGGGGAGCACACGGGTCGAGGGCGGCCATGGCGTGAGCGGACGGGCGCCGGCGGGCGAGCAGCCGCGAGGGCACGTTGGCAGCAGCAGGCACGGGGCTGCACGGCATGTGCAGACGGGCACGGTCGGGGCAGCCAAGGGCTCACGGCGAGCGCGCGGAGCTACGTCAATGGCTACGACGGCCAGGGAACAAGAACGACGGCATAAACATGGGAGATATGCGAGGTGCTCACATCGAAGCTCGTGGAGCGCTCGACGAGGGCGAAGAAGTAGCGATGGCGACGGATCGACGACGATGACCGGCGGGGCACAGAGGGGAGACGAGGATGATCCGGCGAGGTAGGGGTCCCGAGCTTGATCCCGTCGTCGAAGACCATGAAGAGGAGGTCGTTGTAGCGGATGGGCACGATGGTGCGACGAATGGAGGCCGGTGGCCGCGGCGGTTCGCGACGGCGAGCGGCAGCCATGGAAGGCGCTTGGGCGTGGGGACGAGCATGCGTGCGGGGTCACGTGTGAGGCGCTGGAGCCGAGCGAGCGTCGGAGAAGAGGACCAGGGGCGCGAAGGCCCGAGGCGGTCGCTGGAAGCCATGGGGATCGGAGCGAGGAGCTCCTCTCCTGTGTGGGCGTTGTGTGGCGGCGGCTGGTGAGCGAGACGAGGGGGAGAGATGTGTGCGAGGGAAGTTGGGTGAGTGCTAGGGTTATAGGTGGGGCGGCTGGGCTGGGCCTGCACTGTGGCCACTAGGGCCCATTGTAGCTTTGGTACTTTCTTTCCTTTTTGTTAATTATTTTCTGATTTATACTTTGCTCTCTGATTTTGCATTTGTTTTGGCGATTTTTGTTCAAAGTGAAACTTGTCCCACATGTACTTGGCAATATTATGGGCTGACGCAAAAGGTTTCAAAGCAGTTGGGAGGGCTCAACTATTTTTTAAAAATTGTTAAGGTCAAATAAATTTGATCCTGCTCCACTATCTTAATTCCTAGGGGCATTTTAAACATCAAAAAAATGTTTGTTATGCATCAAAATTATGTAATGATTATTTTCAACCTAAGAAACATTTTTAATTTACTATTTTATAAAATTATAATTTGACTTGGCATTTCAATTTTGATTTGAGTTTGGTTCGAAACAAATTGAGGGTTAGCAAAATAATTATGATGACAAGGCATCATTAGACATGAAATTACTGTAGCATAATTATCCGGGCGTCACAGTTCTCCTCCACTACAAGAAATCTCGTCCCGAGATTTAGGAGCGGGAGTAAGGGGGAAGGGATTTGGTTACGAAATTCTAACGGTTCTTCTCTGTGTTGGTTACTCTTCTCGAAGAGGTCAATCCATAACGCTGATGTCTTCATACTTCAGCTTGAGGTCATCATGATGACGCCGGCATCCTTTCTTCGGGAACTCCATCGTACTTACGAAAAGGATAAGGGGGTAGCTCTACAACGATAGAATGTTATAAGGGAAAATCATCTGGGGGTTATCCCAAGAATGAACACAGGAGTATCTCTCGAGTTGAACAAATGAAACACATCGAGAGAAAAGTAAGAAGGTACCATAAAAAGTTTCAAGCGGATAGACAATCGTCGTTGCCTGAAACAACGCGTGAAAGGGGTTCAGAGCAACGAGAATTAGTTTTGTGTCTGATACCAGAATTGACGATTTCTCGAAAGGTGGCTCATGAATTACCTACGAGGACACGCGCGAGGAGTATCTTTGGGAACAGGGGGTGTACCGGAGAGTCAGGTTTCGATCCTGTGGAACTGTGGGTTATGGGCCCACCATGTGGGTTAAAAGTAGAAAGGGCGGTGATATTTTGCACAGTCATGATAACAAGGCATGTCAGAGGATAACCTATCAATTATGTCGGGAACATCGGTACCAAGGGCGGGGGATGAAGAGAACCATCTTCCCGCTCGTTGAACAAGGCGGGCCAATAGGTAAAGTTCTTGTCCGTCGGTGGTTACCAGAATGTTATCATCAATATTAACAGGGTCTTACTGACAGAGTGATACAACGAGGTGTTTTACATAAGCAGGGAAAAATTACTGCTTATATAATATAGATCACATTAAGGTTTAAACAAACCAATGGAAAGGAAAATGTAATTGTCAGATTAAACAGAACAATAGAAAGGAAAATGTGTTTAAACACATATTTCAGGGGTATATCCTTCCCAAGGACAAGCAGAGCATGATATCCATGACAGGATAGAAGTATAAAACCATTTAGGTAAGGGGAAAGAAAATTTCATGACATTGCCCATACAACGGTGTTTGGATAATTCATAAAGAAATTTTAATATCGTGCTTCAAACGTTCTTATTGGAGATTGGATTACCACAGACATGCTTCGAGATAGCATTGACATGGTCAAGAGGTGAAGGTTAGACTTTGTAAACACAAGGGACCCATCAGGAATAAATCATAGAATAAGTCTTACAATTTCCTCATGGAAGAATGGATAACCTTGCTGAAAAGGAATCTATAACAACAGGGCCTCGGGCCAGGTGTGCTAGGCACGACAACACATTACCGGGTCACATAAAGACCAAGGTGATAACTCTTGGGAATATGTTCCAACCATCATATCTGACCAAGATTCAGATCTGATTGGTGTCAGGATAACTCAGACTCGGAATGCCTGAGAAGAAAGGTGTAACACAAATTGTCGAGATGATATTGTAAGATTCTCAGAAATTTTTAACTATGAAAGCGGGTTCCAAAACAAGAGTTCGTCATTAAATGAAGGAGAGGTGAGGAGGTGGTTGAGTGACTCAGCGAAAATTCATTGAGATTTTCAAAAGGTGGATTTCCACACTTATGTGAACAAAGGGATAACATTTATCGGATCAAATGATATAATGATGTATGCTCAAAGAAAACATACACAATTAAACATTGGCTGAAAAGTGCACCCGAAAATCTGGACTAGGTAGCACAATCAATGTTTGAATGATGATTCAATAAGCAATAGACTTAGAATGAGGCTATCGACCATTAAGGTCAAAGCAATAGGATTGCTAGAATTTTTGAATTTTACACATCACAGACCATTTGTTATTATTCTGGTTAGAAACAACACGAGAAAGAATGGCGATGGTGGGAAGTATCACTATACCAAGAATTCTTAGGAGGTGGGGCAATCCTCACAACATTCTTAACATAAAAGATGGTAATACTCCAAGGTAAAGAAGAACAGATGCTGGATAGAAAGGGACTCAAGATTCAATCCAAAACATGAACACATTTGTGCTGAGGGAAGACAAGGATGTTGTCGATGATAAAACAAATCACCAAGGGGCAAGGATGGTATTTCTCACCATGAATTAGATTGATATCCTGGAAAAGCTCAGAATGTTGATGATGATCATGACACATTTGTCGAGAGATTTCATGAAGATGTAATCGATCGGCGATGACATCAAGTCAAAGAATGATGAAGCGAAAGGTAATTGGAACCAAGGGTATGATACAAACTCGAAATCAAGTTTGTTGTTCAAGGAGAAATGATAAGACGAGGAAGGTCGACGTAAGATTAGCTCACCATCAAAATTTGTGCTCCGAGAAAAAGGACCAGGTAGCACAGTTAAAATCGGCACGATAAGGATATAGCCAAGCAGGCTAGGAATGACGTGATCGAGTTCAAACTCGTAAGTAATGAAGGTTACCAAGAGCTGATTAATCATGGTGAGGACTTGAGCCAGTTATTGGTGTCTTTGAGTGTTTAAAAAAACTCAGAGCCCGTGAAAAATTGGAATCAATGAGAATGTGGCACTTGATGAAGAACTCATAAGAAGTTATGCGGTTCCATGATAATCTCGAGATACCACGGGGGTAATACTCGACGACAGATCAAAGCAGAGGTTGGACTAGGGAAATGCTCTGTAGAAGACAAGTGCTCAAACTTGCACGAGAAATGGAATCAAGGAGAAACATGGTCGGAACCACATCCACAGATACAAGATGAACTTATAACAAGGGGATAATTATTTTAAGAGAAGCTTCCATGATAAGGTATACATCGGGTCCATGGACATGAACACAGGGTTTAAGGTCGACTCCCACTTGTTCAACGTATAACCTTTCATTTTACTTCTCGCTTTTGATGAGGTTGTAGTGTAGAAATTTTATCTGGCGAAACAACAGAAGAGTATGACTCACGAAAACTTTCGGGTTCGTACGGTTTGGGGAAGGCATAGGTTCAACCCATCGAGGCATCTTAGGAGCATATACCACAATTTCAGGAATAAATAACACAAGCTCGATAGTAGAGCATGCTAGAAAAAGCAGAGGATATGATTTACCAAAGGCATTAAGTATCCGAGGAAAGGCTCACAAGCTTATAGAATATGAAGGACGCTGTCGGATAAAATCCAACAAAGGATCTGGTGGTCCACAAGGGATCTGATGTGAGCATCGGTACTCAACCAGAGGAAGAAGGAATGCAAGGAGATCAGTTTATGGAAACAACTGACTAACTCAAAGTTCAAATGCAAAGGAATTATCAATTTCAAGACAAGGGATTAGAAGCAATGCTCTGATTAGGAATGGATAAGTTGAATAGCCTTAGGGGTACAATCGATGGCAAAATTTAATTGGGCGGGATCCAACTCATGTTTAAAATGACGTCTGAGCTAGAAGGATGAATTCTAGGATCTGATTGAGGATTGCGTGCATTCGCAACATATTGTATCAATGGAATCAAAATGATAATGACAAGGGATGCCAATAAGATTACGAGACTTATGGGATTAACCATAATGCAAGCAAGCAAGAATTTCAAGAGCAATAGGCTACTCAGGATATTCGGAAGACCGAATGGTATTTCAAAGACTTTTGCGAAACACATGAACAAATGGGAATGAGGAGATGCTCGATAAGTGCGAGGAATTATCCGTAGGGGTATTTTTGCGGCAAGGAACTACAAGGTAGAGGCACAAAGTATTCTCGGGGTATCTTGTAATAACAAGGTCGACTGGGAATAAAGGCAAGAACGATAGGTGTAAGTATTTATTCATAGGGATATTTCGGTGGTAAGGAATTGCAAAAGCAATAGGCACAAGGTTCGGGGAAACATCGAAGAGTATCTTCAAAATTTTCTGGTGCAGCAGGCGGTCATCTGGATTGAAGGGGCTCTCCGGGATAAGTATTCTCGAGAACCTAAAGATAGAGTTAGTAAAATCGTTTATCCCGAGTAGAAGAGAGTTCAGAGTCCCGGAGTAAAGATCGAGGAGTAAAAGATTCTAATACCACCCAAATAGCGACGTGGGCCCGTAAGACACACAACCATGTTAGTAAAAAGTTTTGCAATGTCTAGACTCGACTTCGGCCAAGGAGTGTGGAAGGGGGATTCCTACAGGCAGTTGGCTCTGATACCAACTTGTGATGCCCCCGATTCAATCGTACACTAATCATACACGCAAACGTGTACGATCAAGATCAGTGACTCACGGGAAGATATCACAACACAACTCTACAAATAAAATAAGTCATACAAGCATAATATTACAAGCCAGGGGCCTCGAGGGCTCGAATACAAGAGCTCGATCATAGACGAGTCAGCGGAAGCAACAATATCTGAGTACAGACATAAGTTAAGCAAGTTTGCCTTAAGAAGGCTAGCACAAACTAAGATACCTATCGAAAGAGGCGCGGGCCTCCTGCCTAGGATCCTCCTAAACTACTCCTGGTCGTCGTCAGCGGGCTGCACGTAGTAGTAGGCACCTCCCGAGTAGTAGTAGTCGTCATCGACAGTGGCGTCTGGCTCCTGGGCTCCATCGTCTAGTCGCAGCAATCAGGTATACAAAGAGGGAAAAGAGGGAGCAAAGCAACCGTGAGTACTCATCCGAAGTACTCGCAAGCAAGGAGCTACACTACATATGTATGCATTGGTATCAAGTGGAATGAGGGGATCATATGTGGACTGAACTGCAGAATGCCGGAATAAGAGGGGGATAGCTAGTCCTTATCGAAGACTATGCTTCTGGCCACCTCCATCTTGCAGCATGTAGAAGAGAGTAGATGGTAAGTTCACCAAATAGCATTGTGTAGCCTAATCTTAACCGATGATCCTCCCCTCGTCGCCCTGTGAGAGAGCAATCACCGGTTGTATCTGGCACTTGGAAGGATGTGTTTTATTAAGTATCTGGTTCTAGTTGTCATAAGGTCAAGGTACAACTCCAAGTCGTCCTGTTATCGAAGATCACGGCTATTCGAATAGATTAACTTCCCTGCAGGGGTGCACCACATTTCCCAACACGCTCGGTCCCCTTTGTCCGGACACACTTTTCTGAGTCATGCCCGGCCTCGGAAGATCAACACGTCACAACCCTACCTAGGCACAACAGAGAGGTCAGCACGCCGGTATAAATCCTATGGCGCAAGGGTCTGGGCCCATCGCCCATTGCACACCTGCACGTTGCGTACGCGGTCGGAAGCAGAACTAGCCCCCTTAATACAAGAGCAGGCTTACAGTCCAATCCGGCGCGCGCCGATCAGTGGCTGACGTCACGAAGGCTTCGGCTGATACCACGACGTCGAGTGCCCATAACTGTCCCCGCGTAGATGGTTAGTGCGTATAGACTAGTGGCCAGACTCATATCAAATACCAAGATCTCGTTAAACGTGTTATCTTGAAATAACCGCAAACGCCGACTAGGGCCAGGCCCACCTCTCTCCTAGGTGGTCTCTACCTGCCCTGTCGCTTCACCACAAAGATCCACACAGAGGACCGTCGGGAAAGTATGTCCTTCCAGCCCCCCAATTCGTGAATCAACCGCGGGTACTCCTCGAGCCAACCCGATTTTAGTCATCACATGTATCATGTATAAAGTATATAGTATATACCCATGATCACCTCCCGAGTGATCACGGCCCGATAGTATAGCATGGCAGACGGACAAGAATGTAGGGCCACTTATGATAAACTAGCATCCTATACTAAGCATTTAGGATTGCAGGTAAGGTATCAACAGTTGTAGCAACAATGACAGGCTATGCATCAGAATAGGATTAACGGAAAGCAGTAACATGCTACACTACTCTAATGCAAGCAGTAGAGAGAAGAGTAGGCGATATATGGTGATCAAGGGGGGGCTTGCCTGGTTGCTCTGGCAAGAAGGGTTCGTCGTCGATGTAGTCGATCACAGGGGTACCGACAGCGATCTCAGGGTCTATCGGAAAGAAGTAATGGGGGAAACACAATAAATAACAAAGCAATTAAAGCATCACAAAGCATAACATGGTAATACGCGGTGCTAGAGGTGGCCTAATGCAATACTAGGTGATACTGGCAAAGAGGGAAAACATCCGGGAAAGTATCCCCGGTGTTTCACGTTTTCGGACAGATGAAATAGAAGGAGAAAGTTGCGCGTTCGCCATGCTAGGGATGTGTGGCGGATGAACGAGCTACATATCCGGATTCTTCTCGTCGTTCTAAGCAACTTTCATGTACAAAGTATTTTCATCCGAGCTACGGATTATTTTATATTAAAATTTAAAGACTTAAAATGATTTTCTAATTTTTGGATTTAATTTAATTCGAAATTAAATTTGTATTTAATTGCTACGAGTACACAGGAAGTGTACCCAGAGTGTGTCTAAAGGGCCGACAGGTGGGGTCCTGGTCAAATGTCTAGTCAGCTTTTGACTGGACCGTTGACTCGTCAAAAGGACCCATGGGACCCGCATGTCATTGACACATGTTTTACTAAGCAACATTTGATTACCTAATCGGGTTGATTAGGTTATTAAGCAGGTTAATTAAATTAACTAATTAATTCACTAACTAATTGATTAATTAAATGATTATTAATTAATCAATTTTTTGAGATTAATTAATTAATTAATTAAACTATTATTTACTTATTTTTGTTTCTATTTTATTTTTAAACGTTCTGTGGGGTGGGCCCCCCTGTGTCATAGGCGGGGGTCCTTAGCGGGCGAACGGGCACGATTCGGGCTCCAGGACGTAGCGGGTGCGGGCGCGCATGGACGGGGGTAGGGCACGGTGTGCGCGGCAGAGGCAGCTGTAGTTGCTGCCGGTGTCCTTGCACTCTCTCGCCGCTCTGTAACTAAAGAGCTGTGAGAGTATTTTGTGTTGGGTGCTACTAACTACAGCGCCATGTCGTTACAGCAAGAGATTCTTCCTAGTCTACCAGCCACGTTTGAGCTAATGGCCACACTATCCCACGGGAGCGAACACCACGGCACTAGCTACTATATCCACAAATACATGTACGAGAACGGACTCCTGGTGATGCATGCTTATACTGACGAAACTGAATAAATCGACACCTAGCTTAACTGAAGAAGGAAGTAGCAGGATTCGGTGTCAAACAACAGCGGCAGGAGCAATAGGAGCCACGGCAGCGACGGCTACAAGCGCGCGCAGCAGTAGGCGCAGCCGCCGCAGGGGCTGCTGCACACGGGCGCAAGGGTGGCTGTAGGATGCAGGGGAGCACACGGGTCGAGGGCGGCCATGGCGTGAGCGGACGGGCGCCGGCGGGCGAGCAGCCGCGAGGGCACGTTGGCAGTAGCAGGCATGGGGCTGCACGGCATGTGCAGACGGGCACGGTCGGGGCAGCCAAGGGCTCACGGCGAGCGCGCGGAGCTCCGTCAATGGCTACAACGGCCAGGGAACAAGAACGACGGCATAAACATGGGAGATATGCGAGGTGCTCACATCGAAGCTCGTGGAGCGCTTGACGAGGGCGAAGAAGCAGGGATGGCGACGGATCGACGACGATGACCGGCGGGGCACAGAGGGGAGACGAGGACGATCCGACGAGGTAGGGGTCCCGAGCTTGATCCCGTCGTCGAAGACCATGAAGAGGAGGTCGGAGTAGCGGATGGGCACGATGGTGCGACGACTGGAGGCCGGTGGCCGCGGCGGTTCGCGACGGCGAGCGGCAGCCATGGAAGGCGCTTGGGCGTGGGGACGAGCATGAGTGCGGGGTCACGTGTGAGGCACTGGAGCCGAGCGAGCGTCAGAGAAGAGGACCAGGGGCGCGAAGGCCCGAGGCGGTCGCTGGCAGCCATGGGGATCGGGGCCAGGAGCTCCTCTCCTGTGTGGGCGTTGTGTGGCGGCGGCTGGTGAGCGAGACGAGGGGGAGAGATTTTTTTTTAGGGAAATAGCCAAGCTTTATTCATCAAAAACCACATGGGATACAGTTTAGGTCGTGGGGTTGGCCAAACCAGACGTGGCGCCCCGGACCCAGAGAAAATGAATGCCTGGCTAACTTATGAGCTTCTAAATTGTTCAAACGACCTTGAAAACAAAAATTACAAAGAAAAGATAAATGTTGGACTCTGATCTCCTTGATGGCTCCATAGGGCCCACAACTATCATTATGTATAGCGCTGACCACCTCCTTAGCATCAGATGAAATGACAAATTGGTTGACATGGAGGTCGGCTGCGAGTGCCAATCCTTCCCGGCATGCCATTGCCTCGAGCGTCGCTGGATCATCCACACCTCTGATTACGAGAGCCGAACTTCCGAGGAACTTTCCGGTGTTATCTCTACATATTGCTACAGCTGTCCCCCTGCTTCCTTTTCTGCACCCCGCATCAACATTGATTTTTGCATAGCCCGCAGGGGGTGCTTTTGGTTTCCTCCCGCCCACAGTTGCAACCCTGGGCTGGGTACGAGCCTACTCCTGTCCGCCATTGATCACCTCAAGCTCATTGATGTACCTATCAACAAAAGACATGATCGCATGTGGGCTCTGGAAGATGCCTTCATGGATAACCTTCCGCCTTGCTGCCCAGATAGCCCATAAGGTCACCGAAAGCTTGACAAATTCAGCATGAGATAACAGCTCCATTAAGGTGAACAGCCAATGTTTGGCCTTTGGCTCCGTTGTTGCTGCCATCTTTTGCAGAAGGTCCCCTTCCACTAATGCCCAAGTGCACCTGGCCATTGTACAATCAAGAAGTGAATGTCTCCAGGAGTCGGGAGCCCCGCAAAGGCTACATGAATTTGATTGTGCCATATGTCTTCGTGCCCTGACATCATTCGTTGGGATTGATTGCTTTGAAAGTCTCCATAAGAACATCCTCACCTTTCCTGGTACTCTAGTTTTCCATAAACTCTTCCAAGATCTTTCCTCCGTCGGCGCGCTTGAACCCGAGTGGTTCTCCAGCCAGGCTTCTTTTCGAGCTTTAGTGGCGACGAGCATGCGATAAGCCGACCTGACCGAGAATAGGCGATTCTTTTCATATTGCCAGCTCCAAAAATCTGGGATGTTGCGGGTGCACAAGGGGATTCGAAGAATGACCTGAGTGTCCATCGGCATGAATACAGATTGCACTTTTTCTCTGTCCCAACATGCTGATGTATTATCTATGAGCTCGGACACAAGCAACGGAGGGTTTTGGGAAATACAACCATAAGGTTTCATCATCTCCCCTCTAGGCAGCCAGTTATCCTCCCAAATTCTTGTCGTTTCTCCATTACCGATGCGCTTTATTAAGCCAACTTTCAGCGTATCCCGACCCTCTATAATGGCTCTCCAAATCTGGCTAGGATGATTCCCCAGAGGAGCTTCCAAAATCGAAGTATTCGGGTAATGTATGCTCTTTAAAATGCGCGCGCTGAGGGATTCTGGCACTTGCAATAGTCTCCAGGCCTGCTTTGCTAACATAGCCTGATTAAATAGCTCAAAATCCTTGAAACCAAGTCCACCCATGCCTTTTGGTTTGGTCATCGCTTCCCATGACACCCAATGTGGTTTGCGCTTACCTTCTTTGCTCCCCCACCAAAATCTTCGGATCAACATATTTAAGTGTTCACATAGGCCTCGTGGTAGTTTGAAACAGGACATAGAGAAGACCGGGACTGCTTGAGCAACAACCTTTACTAGAACCTCCTTGCCTGCCGAAGACATCGTGCTCTCGATCCACCCTTGAACTTTTCTCCAGAGGCGGTCCTTCAAGTATTTGAAAGCACCATTTTTTGATGAGCCTATGTCCGAGGGCATACCTAAATATTTCTCATTTAGAGTCTCATTTGGAACTTGCATCACCGTCTTAACCGTAGTCCGAGTACTATCAGGGACCCCCTTGCTGAAATAAACCGATGACTTGCTGTAGTTAATACGCTGGCCTGACGCCAAGCAATACCTGTCCAGTACAAGGTTCACCTCGGTAGCACCCATACTATTTGCCTTGAAGAACAGCAGGCTGTCATCTGCGAATAATAAATGATTCACCTTTGGTGCCGAAGGCGCCACTTGTAAACCACTCATGTTGGATGACTCACTTCTTGATTTTAATAGGCACGAAAGGCCCTCTACTGCTAACAAGAACAAGTATGGAGATATCGGGTCCCCTTGTCTGATTCCTCGTGTTGGTGTAAACTCCTCCAGCCTCTTCCCATTGAACTGGACTGAAAAGGTGACTGAAGATACCAGCCCCATAACAATCTGTACCCATCTTTGAGAAAAACCAAGTCTCAGCATGATTGATTGCAAGTACTCCCACTCGACTCTATCATAAGCTTTCATCATGTCTAGTTTCAGAGCACACGCCTGATGTTTCTTTGCTTTATTCCTCTTCATAAAATGCAAGCACTCGTAAGCAGTCACAATGTTGTCAGTAATCAACCTTCCTAGGACGAAAGCTGACTGCTCCTCTGAAATAATTTTAGGTAAAATGATTTTCAGTCGGTTAGCTATTACCTTGGATGCAAGTTTGTAGAGGACGTTGCAGAGGCTGATGGGCCGAAACTGAGACAGCAACGTGGGATTTTTCACCTTTGGGATCAAGATAAGCACCGTCTCATTTATACTTCTCGCTGACTCCCTCCCTTCCACAATGTCAAGCACTGCTTTGGTTACATCCTCCCCACAAATATCCCAATGATGTTGGAAAAAGTGGGTTGGGAATCCATCCGGGCCCGGAGCTTTTGTAGGAAACATTTGGAAGAGGGCTTTTTTAACTTCGGCTTGGGTGTAGGGCTCATTCAGCATATCATTCATCCCTTGCGTAACTTTGCAGGGCACTGTTGAGAGGACACTCCCCATATCCTGCACCCCCCCAGAAGTGTACAAATCCTTATAAAAAGCGGTGGTCATTTCTTCCATCTCCTCTATATCCTCAGTGATTTGGCCCGATTCCTTCTGTAGCACCTTGATTAGATTTTTCCGTCTCCTTCTACTCGCACTTAAGTGAAAGAAGTGCGTATTTTTATCTCCATGCATCAACCACTCGAGACGTGCCCTCTGTCGCCATAAAATTTCTTCACGGTGATATAGTTCAACCAGTTTTTCTGTTATTTTCAACTCCAAATGATTAGGACCGGATCTACCTGGAAGACCGCGCAACTCCTGTAGCTGGCGCTGCAACTGTGCAATCTGTCGTCTGACATTTCCGAAGTGCTCACGATCCCAGGCTGACAGATCCCCCGACACACACTGCAGTTTTTGTCGGACCCGCTCCAGCGGTCGGCCTTGTTCCAGGTTCTGTGGAGCCCACCCCTCGCCAATTACGTCCGCATGCATGGGATCTCGCTCCCAGCACATCTCGTACCTGAAGCGCCTCGGTTCTCGTGCACCTGCATGCACCATGTTGAGCTGAAGAAAGATTGGTATATGATCTGAAGAAGCGGCATGTTTATGTTCTAAAGATGCCCTTGGAAAGGCCAGCGACCATGCTGGGTTTGCGACACACCTATCCAGTCGTACTCTGGTGTAGGTACCACCTGTCACTTTTTTCTCAAAGGTCCAGTTGATCCCCTTGTATCCTATATCTGACAAGCCACACGTGTCCAGTGCATCTCTGAACGCGTCCATCTGCGCCTGACTTCTGTTTGCGACTCCATCATGCTCGTGCGAGTGTAGCACCTTGTTGAAATCACCCATTACCAGCCATGGCAGATCGTTAGCACCAACTATACTGCGTAACATGTCCCAAGTTTTGTATCTCTCCGCTGTTTGGGCCTCTCCATAGACAAAGGTGACCCTTGATTTTACATGAGCCAAATCATCAATAACAACATTAATATGATACTTAGAGTAGCCATCAACCACTAGCTTTATTTTATCATTCCAAAAAACACCGAGTCCACCACTTCTACCACAACTATTGACTGCAAAACTATTTGTAAAGCCTAATGAGCCTGCTAACTTCTCTACACGAGAGCCCTCTATCTGAGTTTCGACAATGCATAAAACAGAGGGGGCAAGTTGCCTCGTTAGATCACGAAGCTCTCAAACTGTCGCGGGTTTGCCAGCCCCGCGACAGTTCCAACATAGTAGACTCATTGCGCATGGCGTGACTCCCCATGGGAGCCCGCCAAACGCGCATCATTGTTGAGAGACAGCACTAAGCTCTTAACCGTAGCATTATCTGCAGCAGGAAGTGACAATTTATTCCTCTTGGGTTCCTGCTTTGAAGGAGAGCTCACAAGTGCATCTTGGTTATGCTCCAAGAGCAAAGGATTGCTTGGTTGGGCATTAGGCAATGAACCCGCAAGGCTTGAGTCCGGTGCCGCCGGAGAAACCCTCTTTCTATTGTTCTCAATGTCATCCATGGCCACATCTCCCCTCAAACTTTCTGGATCCTCCTGCTCAGTCCACATCTCGTTGCTCCTTTGAGACGGACCACGGCCTCAACCGCGTCCACGCCCCGATCTACCACGTCCTCTTCTTTCTCCCGGTCCCCATCCCGGTCCTCTAAACCATGATGCCCGAAGATTCTTAAAGACCAGAGCCTCAGGAGGATGACACCGTCGCCATGCTCCTTGAATTGATGACCAAGGTGGCCACAGACAGCACACTAGTCAGGTAAGCGCTCGTATTTTACCAGGAATATTTTCCTTTTACCTTCTTTCACCACCGAGACTTCATTTTTTAGAGGGCGATGGACATTGATCTTGACCCTGACCCGGACAAAATTACCTTCAAAGTCATGTGACTTCGGTTCAGCGTATATGTATTGCCCAATCTTCCCTGCTAGAGCTTTGATCATCGGGAAGTAATCATCAGGAAAGTCGTGGATTTGAGCCCATATATCCAGCATGTCCAAATTAACTTCTGATGGTTTAGTGAACCCATCATACTCTGTCAGTACCACCGCGACGGTCCCTCCATCATGACGCGTTCCCAATCGCCGAGGCAAGCAAATTGCATTGTGTACAGGTTTTCTTCAAGCAGGCGGATATTTACCTCCTGCGCCAGATCCCAGACAGCCCTCATATTGCGGTAGAACCAATATTGGATGTAACTGTTTGGGGTGTGAACTCTCGCGATGGCCATCCAACGCACAACCGCTTCCGCTTGAACATCTTGCTCTTCGAAAACCACGTCATCCAGATCATCCTCAGTGATGCCCAGGTTTTTCATCATCTCCTCGACACCCGCCGCCTCAGCGTCAGAACCCGACGCGCGGCTAGCCATACCTCAAGAACCCTAACCTGACGACAGTAGATCACCAGGTTCGACGGAACCCTAACTGCCTGCCTGCCTCCGCAAAACCTGCCGGGGTCGAGGTCGAGAGGCGGAGAACGCCCAGGATCGACCCTAGCCCGGGAACCGGAGGAAGATCGGTGAGGGGAAGAGTTAATCTCAACAACGCCTCATGGAGTCGCCGAGAGGAACCAGAAACCCTAACAGGAGGGGATAGAGCACGTGCTTCTTAAAACCCTAACCAGAAAAATATTTCGTTGGATGGATAGGCTGGGGCAGACGAGGGGTAAAGGTGTGTGCGAGGGAAGTTGGGTGAGTGCTAGGGTTATAGGTGGGGCGGCTGGGCTGGGCCTGCACTGTGGCCACTAGGGCCTAGTGTAGCTTTGGGACTTCCTTTCCTTTTTGTTAATTATTTTCTGATTTATACTTTGCTCTCTGGTTTTGCATTTGTTTTGGCGATTTTTGTTCAAAGTGAAACTTGTCCCACAAGTACTTGGCAATATTATGGGTTGACGCAAAAGGTTTCAAAGCAGTTGGGAGGGCTCAACTATTTTTAAAAAAATTGTTAACGTCAAATAAATTTGATCCTACTCCACTATCTTAATTCCTAGGGGCATTTTGAACATCAAAAAAATGTTTGTTATGCATCACAATTATGTAATGATTATTTTCATCCTAAGGAACATTTTTAATTTACTGTTTTATAAAATTGTAATTTGACTTGGCATTTCAATTTTGATTTGAGTTTGGTTCAAAACAAATTGAGGGTTAGCAAAATAACTATGATGACAAGGCATCATTAGACATGAAATTACTGTAGCATAATTATCCGGGCGTCACAGTTCTTCCCCCAGTGTTGACCTTCTTCGAGCTTCCTAACTCTCAATCTCTCCATGGATTCTTGCTACTTTTTGAGGGAAAAGAGAGAGGAGATCTAGATCCACATTTCCACCAATCACTTTCTCCTCTATGTGAGGGGAACCCCTTGAATCTAGATCTTGGAGTTCTTGGTGTTCTCCTTCTTGTTCTTCCTCTCATTTTCCTCCCTAGCATTAGTTGCTTCGGTGGGATTTGAGAGAGAATGACTTGGGCATTCCATGTGCCCTTGCCATTGCATTTGGTGCATCGGTTTGAGTTCTCCACGGTGATATGTGGAAGTTACAAGTTGAGAAGCTTATTACTCTTGGGTGCTTGGTACCCTTGAGCTTGTTCCTCTTGGGTGCTTGGGTGCCCTAGACGGTTGGTGGTGTTCAGAGCTCAATCATTGTGGTGTAAAGCTCCGGGCAAGCGTCGGGGTCTCCAATTAGGTTGTGGAGATCGCCCCGAGCAATTTGACGGGTACCGATGACCGCCCCCAAGGGTTGCCAAAGTGTACGGGTTCGGTGACCGCCCCCAAGGGTTGCCATTTGTACGGGTTTGGTGACCGCCCTCAAGGGTCCCTTAGTGGAATCACGACATCTTGCATTGTGCAAGGGCGTGAGGAGATTACGGTGGCCCTAGTGGCTTCTTGGGGAGCATTGTGCCTCCACACCGCTCCAAACGAAGATTAGCATCCGCAAGGGTGTGAACTTTGGGATACATCATCGTCTCCGTGTGCCTCGGTTATCTCTTACCCGAGCTCTTTACTTATGCACTTTACTTTGTGATAGCCATATTGTTTCTTGTCATATATCTTGCTATCACCTAGTACTTTATCTTGCTTAGCATAAGTTGTTGGTGCACATAGGTGAGCCTAGTTGTTGTACGTTTTGTGCTTGACAAATTAACCTCTAGGTTTATTCCATATTTGTTCAAGCCTAAACCGTAATTATTTTAAAGCGCCTATTCACCCCCCCCCCTCTAGGCGACATCCACGATCTTCCACCAGGCAATGAGGGATGATGGAGGAATAAAATAGAAGCAGAGATGGTAGATGTGCGTGAGGTTTGCATCATGCAGGCAATTGGTGGCTGCGCAGATCTGCATGTATATATATACATTGCACATGAAATTTGTGCCACACAGGAATGAAAATGTCAATTTTGAAAATATAATATGCATGTGTGAATGATGATTGTTCAAGGTAGCTAAATACAATTTGGAATCTATATAACTCAGTGTGGCTATGCAAATTTTAGATGGATTTATTAGTTTGTTACTTATTGGAGTAGCAAACTCCAGTTACCCAGTAGATTGTTAGCGGAATCTGAAATGAATTGTAAAATCTACTTTGTGTGCTTCTCCTAAAGAGAGAAACTGGCCAAAGAGAGAATCTGAGAGATAATGCTATCTTGGTTCTATGGAAGGCTTATCTTGGTTCTATGGAAGTTTTAATCTCCACCATTGACTCACTTAAGGTGGGTATACTGAAGCAGACCCCTTATATTTACGACCAGTTTATAAAGTTGAAGGATGAAACTTGAACGAACACAATGTTGAGGTTTGTAAAGTGAAGCCTAAGACAAGCTCAAGGGGGTAATATGGACTTCTCCCAAACTATATTACCAGATGACAATGAGGGCCTTGAAGACAATGAAAGCGATGAGTTGCTGTTGGTTCTGTTTTGTTTTAGGCGAAGTTCTTAATTATAATTACCAATGTGTTTGTTTTTCTTAAGGACACGGTGACATGCAAGGTGAGGGAAACTTATGCCAAAACATGCAGGACGGCCAAGAGTGTACCATTTTTCTATAAAAGGTTAGTGATTTTATCCTTTTGTATTTTTACATTGCTAGGTGCAGTAGTTTATATGAAATGATTTGTTAAGGGCGGGGGGTGGTTCTTCAATCTTCAGGGAATCAAGCGCTAGCACCGGATGCTGACATGCATGGAGGGTAGGAGTATATGTATTTGTAGCAATTCATCATCGCCCACGAATAAATCATCTCTGCCCCGCTTCCTCTGTCCGGTAGTCATGTCAAATTGCTTTGGTTCACAAGTTCGTTTCATCGTACATCTAAGCACACTAGAACTGAGAGACTACTTTCCTTGAATGGCCCATGCGAGTAAATTGACAATAGTATTCATCCAAGATGTAGTTGTACATGCATCTTCATAGAGATGTAGATGCATAGGTAGTTCAATAGTGCACATGTTCATTGACAGGGATGTAGATGTAGTTTACAACCGAGGTTACATTGACAAGTTGGTCCATGATGCTCCCAGGAAAAAAAATATGATATATTGTTTCACACTATCATCCATTCAGAAGCTTTTATTTTATTTATTTGTTTTTCAATGCAGAATGTTTGGGGCACACAGTGAGGTGTAATATATAGGGTATAGACTACAGATTCACCGAATCAGCTTGAACATTGTTACCATGCTTCATATGATTTGGTAATGATTTCAAAACATGGAATGGGGCAAATAAAGCCGAAACCTTGTACTGTGTCTCATAGAAAAAATAGTTACTATTGAGAGGTTTCATACTGACATTGTTTCTTACCAACTAATGGTGCATTACTCCTGCCATGATTACATCAGTAAACATTGATAGGAGTACAAGCATTGGAGGAGTACTTAGTACTCACCATGTTCGAGAAAGTCGTCGTGGTGGTGGTGGTGGTTGAGGAGTCGTAGGTGACGACGGCATCATCACGGAGCAGGCACCATCTTCTCCTCGATTTAAACTGTAGTACTCCATGTACTCCCACTTGTAAACTTTTTGAAATGCAGATCCACTCCAAGAATGTGCTCTGAAATGGAGTAACATGGAGTATACTCTAAAAATCTATTTGATTTGAGCCCAGTAGATCAATCAAAGTACTCCTGCATGATAAAAAGAATACTATAGCAGAATCAGTTTGGTTTGAGCCAAGCGAGAGTACTAAATCCTCGTGCTCCTACTCGACCTCACTAAAACAACCAAATTTTTCTCCAGCGTGGCGCAGAGGATGCGGGCGAGAGGGAGATGCGATGCGGGCGAGAAGGTGAGGCGGCGACACCATAGGAGAAGGGCGGCAACACGGCTGAGCCGTCGACACAGGTGAGGGGGTGGTGCGTTACCGCCGTGGGCAAGGCATTTGGGAGAGTCGATGAGCGAGGGGAATGAGTGTGAAGAGGTGATTGAACGAGTGGGCGAGTGAGTGAGCGAGCGAGGGGCAAAACTGGAAAACCACAGAAATTTCGTAACCTTCCGAGAAATGTACTACAAAACTTTTGACATTCAAAATACAAGCATTTATTTTTGTTGTCACTATATTCAAAATAACACTAATTTAGTAAATTGTAGGGATATGTCTGGCTATTATGTTTTTTATGCTATGGTGGAATGGTAAAAAAATTAGTTCGTTCGGTTAGCACCATGAGTATTCTCCGTTGCACATTTTAAGACCTTTGACATGAAGTATTCTCCATTACACGTTGCATGTGTAAGATGTGTATAAGCCGAGGAAGAAGTTGTTATTATACTTCTCAATTATCGTGCGAATGAAATTAAAGATAACATTCCTGGTATTGTGCGAGAACTTCTTAAGTGCAAGAACTAGATATTAATTTTTAATAGAATTTTAGTTGGATCATCGCTCTATATGCATCATTAATTTATCCTTTTTATCAATTTATATTGCAAGTAAACTAGACTACAATACATACGCAATTTTGCCCATGCTATCTTGTCTCTACATGTGAAATTTGACATGTGTTATGTTTACATAATTCCAGCAAAATATTTTCATAGCACGTGGCAAGGCACCGACATTCTCATGCTATCTTATCTCTACGTGTGAAATTGAACATGCATTATGTTTATACAACTCAACAAAAAATATTTCAAAACCCCGTGGCAACACACGGGCATTCTACTAGTTAGGAGTAGAGATTGAGCAATTTAAGGTAAGGTTAATTAATTTAGATTTGATCTTTAGAGATTGATCGTGACTGATTCTTTCACATAAAGACATTACTAAATAACTTGCATCAGCATGGAAAGTTCTGACCGTTCAGATTTTTTTCATTGTGTGAGAGGGTGACGCGAAACTAAACCGGTGGGGTGGGGGAAGGGGACAAAAAATCCAGTCGAAAAAAACCGGACGTAATAAAATTGGACGCAATCCTACCAACTGCTCCATTAGGAGTAGATATTGTTGGAGGACAGCCATGTCTTGACGCTCGTGAGAAGATGGAGGAGGGTAGGCGACGTTGACAACCCTGGCAGCGACCATATTGGGATGGGGATAGGGCTTCGTCAGCGAGAGAAAGTTGGATCAGGAGGGATCCTATTTTTCTCGGAGGGCTTTTTTTCACGAGGGGCTATCGACGTGGGGGCGAGGGGGGAAGGAACCGATCATGGGGGTGGGTCACCGAAGGGAAGGCGGGAAGCGGTCATTGGTAGGAAAAGGAACCTTACGTGTTATGATTTACACATTAATTTTTTAAAATCGGTTATTTTATTTCCTAATTAATGTGATTGAGCGATATAAGGTAAGGTTAATTAATTTAGATTTGATCTTTAGAGATTGATCGTGATTGATTCTTTCACATAAAGACATTACTAAATAACTTGCGTCAGCATGAAAAGTTCTGATCCGTTCAATTTTTTTCCGTTGTGCGAGAGGGTGACGCGAAACTAAACCGGTGGGGTGGGGGTGGGGGCGAAAAAAAACAGTCAAAAAAACCGGGACAAAAGTGGTGGGACGAAAAAAACCTGGACGCAATCCTACCAACTGTTCCATTAGGAGTAGAGATTGAGCAATTTGAGGTAAGGTTAATTAATTTAGATTTGATCTTTAGAGATTGATCATGATTGATTCTTTCACATAAAGACATTACTAAATAACTTGCGTCAGCATGGAAAGTTCTGATCCGTTCTGATTTTTTTCATTGTGTGAGAGGGTGACGCGAAACTAAACTGGTGGGGTGGGGGAGGGGACGAAAAAAACAGTCTAAAAAACCCGGACAGAAGTGGTGGGACGAAAAAAACCTGGACGCAATCCTACCAACTGCTCCATTAGGACTAAAGATTGTTGGAGGATAGCCATGCCCCGAAGCTCGTGGGAAGATGGAGGAGGGTAGGCGACATTGACAACCCTGGCAGCGGCCATATTGGGATGGGGATAGGGCTTGGTCAACGAGAGAAAGTTGGATCAGGAGGGATCATATTTTTTGGAGGGCTTTTTTTCAAAAGGGGCTATCAACATGGGGCAAGGGGGGAAGGAACCAATCGTGGGGGTGGGTTGCCGAAGGGAGGGCGGGACGCGATCATTGGTAGGAAAAGGAACCTTACGTGTTATGATTTACACATTAATTTTTTAAAATCGGTTATTTTTTCCTAATTAATGTGATTAAATGATTTAAGGTATGGTTAATTAATTTATATTTGATCTTTAGAGATTGATCCTGATTGATTCTTTCACATAAAGACATTACAAAATAACTCACTTCAGCATGAAAAGTTCTGATCCGTTCATATTTTTTTCGTTGTGTGAGAGGGTGACGCGAAACTAAACCGGTGGGGTGGGGGAGGGGACAAAAAAACCAGTCAAAAATACCCGGACGAAAGTGGTGGGACGAAAAAAACCTGGAGGCAATCCTACCAGCTGATCCATTAGGTGTAGTGGTTGAGCAATTTAAGGTAAGGTTAATTAATTCAGATTTGATATTTAGAGATTGACCGTGATTGATTCTTTCACATAAAGACATTACTAAATATCTTCCGTCACCATGAAAAGTTCTGATTCATTTAGATTTTTTTCGTTATGCGAGAGGGTGACGCGAAACTAAACCAGTGGGGTGGGGGAGGGGATGAAAAAAACCAGTCGAAAAAATCCGGACGAAAGTGGTGGGATGAAAAAAAACATGGACGCACTCCTACCAACTGCTCCATTAGGAGTAGAGATAAAGATAGACCTGGGGGTCATAGTTTTCACTAGAGGCTTCTGATGTCTACTATGCAACTTTATTCTTGTAGACTCGTATTGGCCTCCAAGCATAGAGTTTTGGAGGACAGTAGCAATTTTCCCTCAAGTGGATGACCTATGGTTTATCAATCCGTGGGAGGCATAGGATGAAGATGGTCTCTCTCAAACAACTCTACAACCAAATAACAAAGAGTCTCTTGTGTCCTCAACACACCAAATACAATGGTAAATTGTATAGGTGCACTAGTTTGGCGAAGAGATGGTGATACAAGTGTAGTAAGGATAGTAGATATTGATTTTTGTAATACGAACAATAAAAAATAGCAAGGTAGCAAGTAACAAAAGTGAGTACAAACGGTATTGCAATGCTCAGGGTTCATACTTTCGCTAGTGCAATCTCTCAGTAGTGCTAACACAATTAGATCATATGGCAATCCCTCAAAGTGCGACAAAGAATCACTCCAAAGTTCTTATCTAGTGGAGAACATAAGACGAAATTGTTTGTAGGGTACGAAACCACCTCAAAGTTTTCCTTTTCGACCGATCTATCGAGCTATTCCTTTAAGTGTCACAAACAGCCCAAGAGTTCATACTAAAATAACACCATATGATACACATGAACCAACTCTAATGTCAGCTAGATACTCCAAAGTCACCGCGAGTATCCAACACAAAGAATTTCAAACAGTGCCCCAAGATTTCTACCAGAGAAACAAAGACGAAAACGTGCATCAATCCCTATGCATAGATTACCCCAATTTCACCTCGGGAATCCACGAGTTGAGTGCCAAGACATACATCAAGTGTTCTCAAATCCATAAAAGTATTCAATCAAGAAAGAGAGGGGAAAAAACCATATGATCCAACTATATTAATAAAGCTCGTGATACATCAAGATCGTGCCAAATCAAGAACACGAGAGAGAGAGAGAGAAAGAGAGAGAGAGGGAAAGAGAGAGAGAGAAAGAGAGATCAAACACATAGCTACTAGGACAAACCCTTAGCCCCGAGGGTGAACTACTCCCTCCTCATCATGGAGACCATCGGGATGATGGAGATGGCCTTCGGTGATGATTTCCCCCTCCGGCAGAGTGACGGGAAAGGGCTCTAGATTGGATCGTGGAGGTACAAAGGCTTGTGGCGGTGGAGTCGAAGTTCTAGGGTTATTTCTGGAGGTTTCTCTGTTTATAGGATTTTTTGGCATCAGCTTCACGCTGAGATGGGCCACGAGGTGCCCACTACCCACCAACCCACCACTTTGGGCCTTAGCGCGCCCTGGTGGGTAGTGTCCACTTCATGGCTCTTCTAGTCCTCCCATAAAGCTTCGGGGGTCTCTTTTGTTTAAAAAATTATCAAAAAGTTTCGCTGCATTTGGACTTCATTTGATATGGATTTTCTAGAAAACCACAAACAAGAAGAAAATAGCAACTGGCATTGGCCACTATGTCAATATGTTAGTCCATAAAAATCATATAAAAGCTGTATAAAAGTGCACCAAAATCATACAAAACTATAATGAACATGGCATGAATACTACATAAATTATAGATACATTGGAGACATATCAGCTTCTCTCTCGAACAAAAAGCATACAGTGGGTAAACAAATTACTATTGGGCAATTGATAAAAAAGTGCATAGTTATGGCGACATCCAAGGCAATGATCATGTATATAGGCATCACGTCTGAGACAATTAGACCGCTCCTGCCTGCACCTACTACTATTACTCCACACATCGACCGCTATCCAACATGCATCTAGAGTATTAAGTTCATAAAGAACGGAGTAACGCCTTAAGCAAGATGACATGATGTAGACAAAGTAAATCCAATAATATGAATAAACCACATCGTTTTATCCTTAATGGCAACGATACAACTACATTTCATGTCCCTTTCTGTCACTGGGATTGAGCATCACAAGCTCGAACCCATTACAAAGCACCTCCCCCATTGCGAGATAAATCAATCTAGTCGGCCAAACCAAATGGATCGGAGAGAAATACAAAGCTATAATAATCATGCATTAAAGAGTTCAAAGAAGACTCAAATAATATTCATAGATAATCTAATTATAAACCCACAATTCATCGGATTCCAATAAACACACCGCAAAAAAGGATTACATCAAATAGAACTCCAAGAACGCCGAGGAGAACATTGTATTGAAGATCAAAGAGAGAGAAGAAGTCATCTAGCTAATAGCTATGGACCCATAGGTCTATGGTAAACTACTCACACATCACCAGAAGGGCAGCAAGGTTGATGTAGAGGCCCTCCGTGATCGATTCCCCCTCCAGCAGAGTACCGGAAATGACCTCTAGATGGGATCTCGTGAGAACAGAAGCTTGCGACGGCAGAAAAAGTATTTTGGATGGCTCTATTGGTTTACCTATTTTAGAGAATTTATAGAGTTGGAATTAGGTCAAATGGAGGAACGAGGGGCCCACAAGGCACATGGGCGCGCCTACCCCCTATGTGTGCCCATGTGGCTTGTGGACAACTCCTTCGCCTTCTGGTCTCTTCCCGAAGCTTCTAGGTTCTCTTATGTCCAGAAAAAAATCGTCAAAAAGTTTCGTGGCATTTGGACTTCGTTCGGTACTGATTTCCTGGGAAACCAAAAACATGCAAAAAACAACAACTGGCACTTGGTTAATATGGCAGTCCCAAAAAATAATATATAATTGCATATAAAACATCCAAGATTAATACTATAATAGCATGGAAATAAAAAATTATAGATACGTTTGAGACGTATCATAGACCCATAGTCCAAAGGAAGCTACTCACGAGCATGATGGCCTTCAAGTTGATGGAGATGGCATCGTGAAGAATTCTCCCTCCGACAGAGTACTAGAAAAGGCCTCCAGATTGGATCTTTGCAAAACAGAGGCGTGTGACGACGGAAAAATTAGGGCGATAAAATCCTAAAGGGTTTCAGGAGTACATAAAGGCACAGGGACCCAGAGGTGGTCAATTGGAGCACCAGCGGGCCCTTGCGGTCTGGTGGCGCCCCCTTGTGCATGGTGGGGGTGCGTAGGCCCCCTTGGTGACCCCCTGGCCTATGTTGGTGCTCCCTGGAAGCTTCTGCACAAAGCCATCGGCCTACAAGGTGAGCCCAGAGCATCCAACTTCGAACACACACACACACACACACACACAAACACACCAACAAGTGTCCACTCAAACACCCAGTCACACTTGGGCGAGAACACATCTCCGACGCGACGAGAAAGGCTGACTAAACACACACAAACACACCAACAAGTGTCCACTCAAACACCCAGTCACACTTGGGCGAGAACACATCTCCGACGCGACGAGAAAGGCTGACCAAACACACATAGGGTGCCCGGAAGCATCATTGCACCTGGCGCACATGAATACAACAGGAACATTCGCACCTGGCGCATGCAGGGCAAACAACCTGCACTCAAGGCACTGCGAGAAAGGCAAACCAAACACACAAAGGGTGCCTGGGTGCACAGGCATACCCGGGGTGCCTGTCTGCATGGACCTAACAGGCGGGTGACCGGACGCATGGGCGTCCCCGGCACAGGCGAGCACAATAACCAAGCAACACATAAACCGTGTACATCCAATCTACCAAGCAGCCATGAAGAGGACCGACCAGAACAACCGAATGGTCGGTGGCTGGAAAGCCAGCACAATGATCTTTCCACTAGGCGAGGCGACACACGTGGGGCAAGGGCAACGAGGCATATGGGTAGCCTATACGGCTGCCAACAATAAGCCCGGGCAGCGGAACCGAACATTAGGGGTGGGTAGAGAGTCCGACCAGACGCTTCTCGAACGTGCGAGGCCACACACGTGGTGCGGTGCTAACGTGCCAGCGGCCCACGCGTCATGGAGCTCCGAGGAAGTCCGCTAGGTGCGAAGCGTCCGTGAAGATCGGATGGTGGGGAGGGCGCTCAACAGCCATTGACACGAGGCACATGCGCGAAACGGACGACGTGGAGGGCACCTGCGAGCGCTGATGCCCCTAGGAGGCTGGTATTCTCCAACATTCTTTATAGTATGTATATAGTATAGAATATAAAAAAAGACCTCAATCGATCTCGGCTATCAAATAAGGTCAAATCTAACCACCCACATTGCTTCAATGGTGAGCGCTTAACATGTTCAACGTGTAATTAATATCATACCAAATATCATCGTCAACATTATTCACATAGTTAAAAAAATGTCTTATTTTTTATCTTTATGCCTCTCAACAGTATATTAAGGTGCATTTCACGTACGCATTTCCCCGTTCTTTATAGGAAGGAGAAAATAAAAAAGTAAATATAACACACAAAAGGAAGGAGAAAGGAAAGAGGAACGCACACCGACAGGCAGGCACCGATGGAGATGAAAGTCTTCTTCATCCTGGAGCGTTATATAACCCCCTCATTTTCCAAGCCCAAACCCACACCTCTCTCTACTCCCACCCCTACCACCACCTCCAGGAACAGCGAGATCCAGGGCTCGAGATCGAGATCCCGGCCAGGCAGCAATGGCAGGGACGGTGACTGTGCCCGGATCGTCGGTGCCATCAACGCCGCTGCTCAAGGACGAGCTGGACATCGTGATCCCGACCATCCGCAATCTCGACTTCCTCGAGATGTGGCGCCCCTTCTTCCAGCCGTACCACCTCATCATCGTGCAGGACGGCGACCCCAGCAAGGTCATCAAGGTTCCTGAGGGCTTCGACTACGAGCTCTACAACCGCAACGACATCAACCGCATTCTCGGCCCCAAGGCCTCATGCATCTCCTTCAAGGACTCCGCGTGCCGCTGCTTCGGCTACATGGTCTCCAAGAAGAAGTACGTCTTCACCATCGATGACGACTGCTTCGTAAGTTCCTTTCTAACTTTCCCTCTGCACAAATCCAAATTGCCCTCGTTTCCTAGTCGTTCCTGCTGGCGATTGTTCGAATTCTGCGCGGATCCGTGGGAAGTTTAGGATTGTTGCCCCGGATCCGGGTCGCCTTCGTTCTAATTTTTCCGGATCTGGCTTGATCAGATCTGGATCTAGGAACCCGCAATCAGTCACTTCAACAAAAAAGTGTAGCCTATCAGATCCCGAGCCGTATCAGATTTGAGCAGCAGCTGCTCCTGGGACACAGACAAGCAGCCTCGGCCTTGCTTGCATTGGCTGGTAGAGAATCCAGTAAAGTGATCTCTGTGATCGTAGTATAATTAATTTTCCCCATCTGATGTATGTGATAGGTAGCACATCTGTTCATTTTTCGTTAGAGGTGAAGAGTCTTTTCATTTGGTTAGAGGTTCTAGTTTATGTGATTCGGTCGTGTAACACGAGTTGGCAGGTTCAGTTATTAGTAACCAAACAGCGCATTGCAAGTATTTACTGTCAGTTTCAGTTGGTCCACGATATTTGCCTCAGATCCGAGAAACACCGTTGTAGGTCGATTTCTGTTTACTCTCTGTACTTGATTCGATTGTAAAAGAACTATGCTTCATCCTTTTGAGATCCACACCATATGGTCTCCACTAGATCCTGCCTCTCCTGATGAAGCAATCAAGTGGGGGTAAACTGTTGTATTCTTCCGATCAGTGTCTTGTGTTGCTTGAACTGAAATTTGGCCCTCCTTGGAAATAGGTGGCCAAGGACCCATCTGGCAAAGACATCAATGCTCTTGAGCAGCACATCAAGAACCTCCTCAGCCCGTCCACCCCGTTTTTCTTCAACACCTTGTATGACCCCTACCGTGAAGGTGCGGACTTTGTCCGTGGATACCCCTTCAGCCTTAGGGAGGGTGCCCCCACCGCGGTCTCTCATGGCCTTTGGCTGAACATCCCTGACTATGATGCACCCACACAGATGGTTAAGCCTCGTGAGAGGAACAGCAGGTACTGCATTTTGTTTGATCTGCTGCTAATCAGCAATCGTTGTATTGCATCAAGAATTGCTGTTGATCTCTTATATTTTGTTCAGGTATGTTGATGCCGTCCTGACTATTCCCAAGGGGACACTGTTCCCCATGTGTGGCATGAACCTTGCCTTTGACCGTCAGCTCATTGGCCCTGCAATGTACTTTGGCCTCATGGGTGATGGCCAGCCTATTGGTCGCTACGATGACATGTGGGCTGGATGGTGCGTCAAGGTATGTATTTATTTAACTGAACTACAACTGTATTTACACTTCACTTAACTGAAGTAATGAAATCTTCTCATCTCAAAAAAAGAAGGAACTGAAGTAATGAAACTGATACAACTGTGTAAACTTCAGGTCATCTGCGACCACTTGAGCCTTGGAGTGAAGACTGGGCTGCCATACCTGTGGCACAGCAAGGCTAGCAACCCATTTGTCAACTTGAAGAAAGAGTACAAGGGCATCTTCTGGCAGGAGGACATCATCCCCTTCTTCCAGAACGCCACCCTCTCCAAGGAGTGTGACACAGTCCAGAAGTGCTACATCTCACTCTCGGAGCAGGTCAAGGAGAAGCTTGGCAAGATTGACCCTTACTTCGTGAAGCTTGCTGATGCCATGGTCACCTGGATCGAGGCCTGGGACGAGCTGAACCCATCTGATACCGTCGTTGCTGCTGGGAACGGCAAGGCAGCAGCCATGTAGGCTGGCTGGGGAGCCAAGAATGTATGGTTGGGGCCTAGATATAGCTCTTTTTGAGAAAGAGATTACTGAAGCAGCTTTTATATTTCTTTCATGTTATGCTGGTGGTTCTTTTGTAGCTGGACAAGGATTTGTTATCATTTACATAATTCAAGACAATAATATTTATCATGTAATTTTGAGAAATCAAGCACCGTTTGTTATTATCGTGAAATCTTTTTCGTTGAGCATCACTCATTTGTTCTTTGGCTTAGAGGGTGCTTGATACGTTTTAGTTCTATAACTAAAAATAGTGGGACTAAAACATGCTAGCCTCATCCATGCTTGGATTTAAATATTAAAAAGGCTAAAATCAAATTAATGAGCATTTATTATTCTAGAATCAAGTCAATGAGCATTTATTATCCTTCAAACCCTAGAATTAATTCACATTTTAGTAGTTATATCCTGACTAAAAAATTTCAATCTCAAGACTAGTTTTAGCCACTCTTTAGTCAAAGGTGCTTGAAAGTTTAGCCTCTTAAAAAACTATTTTTAGTCAGACTAAAATAAATCTTTTGGATCCAAGCACTCTCTTAATTTTCCCTAACGTAAATATAATCTGTTTTTTAATCACGCACTGACAAACACGCCAAAGGGGTGGGGACGGATAGCGAGGAAGGACTGTCGCATGGCGACCAGGGGCGTGCTCGCGATTGGTGCAATTCCATTCTTCCCTTTATTCTCGATTCCCCAGCCGTTTACTTTTACTGTTCTCCCCTTTATTCTTGACTCCCCAGCCTTTTACTTTTACTGAAGTGTTGGACGTGCTTTGTTGCGGTTTTCATAATGTTTTTACTCCCTCTGTTTTAAAATGTAAAGTGTATTAGTTATTTAGTAAGTTAAAACTTTTTATTTGTAAAGAAATATGTCAATATCCATATTATCAAACTGGTATAATTAGATTCACCATGAAATGAATTTTTATATTTTATTTATTTAGTAGAATCGTGGATGTCGATATTTTTGACTTTGAACTTGGTCAAAGTTAAAGAAATTTGACTTATTAAAAAACAAATACACCTCATATTTTAGAACCCTGTGAGTATTTGGTTAGTGAGTGTGGGAGATGACAATGTGTTTTTTTTATAATGCGGTGTTTTGATGGGCCTTTTAAGGTATGATTCTATGTTATTTGCTAATCAATCTATACGTATGTGGGGTAAGTTTCTGCTTCACTGTCTGCACTTACTATATTTCATACTATATTTGTGCTACAATATTACTCCATTCGTTCTGTTATATTTGGTGTATTTATTTTTTGATAATTTTTCACAATCTAAGTACATTTCTTCTAATTCCGTGCTACAATATTACTCTATCCGTTCTTTTATGTAGGGTGTATTTATTTTTGATAATTTTTCACAATCTAAGATACATTTCTTCTAATTTTATTTTTAGCCCTAAAAAAGTATCTTCCCTATGATTGTTGATTGCATGTATATCTCCTTTTAGAGAAAAATAGGGAAAGAATCTCTTTTGATTGCATGTATCTTTTTCTTTCCTAGACTAAATGATTTACTTATAATCAACTAATTAGTCAAGTCATTCGTCCTAGATGGTCTATAATTATGTTTCTTGGTCACCATGCCAAAAATCAAACACAATAAGCATCAGGGTAAGGGCGCTTGCTCACGTGGTACACCTGTCCACTTTTACCGTGCTAGATTTTACTGTACCGAATGAAGCGATAAACAAAACTCGACTTCGTGAGTGCGAGCGACCAGCGAGCCACTTTCCCCCTCACGCTCAGCGCTCCTCTCCCCCCACTCCTACAACCAGGGTTACCACCGCCGCCGTCCTCCCCGCACTCTTGTCGTCTCCATATCCCACCCGGAGGTGCCGAGCCACCACATCCCCTCACACCGACCTCGCCGCAAAAGAGGGCTAGCGCGTCCGTGCTGCCGGTCAAGTTCCGTCTGGAGGCGAGGAGGGGGAGCAACTGCAGCCGGAGGAGGTTGTCCCTGGAGCCCGCATCCGATCACCGCTGCTGGCCGAGGCGCCTAGGTCAAGAGGCATGCCCGCCGGCCTGGAACTGATCCTGGAGCCCTGAACTCAAGGTCCGCGGCAGAGAAGTACACGATGGCGGTGGTGCATGTGGTGGAGGAGGAGCACATTGCGATCGAGGGTGTTAAGGTAAGTACGGTCACTTGATCTCCACCCCGTCCTACCCCTATCAACCTCGAGATGTGTTGATTTGGGTGACGAGATCCAGATGATGGCCACGACGGTAGTGGTGGCGGCGGCTTCCTCGGGTGGTGGTGTAGAGGGGAGGAGCCAGTTGCGAATAAGGTGTTGATGCCATCACAAGTATTTATTACTTTTGTTGTAGTTTAGATGTTTTATTATAGCTCTTCCCATTGGTACTTCGTTCTGTTGAGCAGGTACAAAATTAATCTGCTCGACAAAGATTCTTTGTGAGCATTATCATCACAATAATACTAATTTCACCCCAACTTCCGGGAATGGATCATATCATAGCTTAGCAGCTGCATTTGCTTCCAGTTCTTACATGTAAAAACATTTTTTTCTAAGTGTGAATTAGTTTTTATGATGACCATACAGATTTGAGCATTTTTTACAGAATCAATTGCACAAACATTGAAAGATGAATGGTCTTGAACGGTTGTAACCTACCATAGTATGCGCGGTGTGAACACATGAAGCCTTGCCTTCAGGATATTGATGTTGCATTCAGTGATTCAGAGGTAGTTCAAGCTATATTTTTTGTTTTCTGATTGCTATTGAACTACATAATACACACATATATATAGGATGGGTCTATTTTAATAACACCATTAAGATCTTATTCTGCTAACAATATTGTTATTCTGCTAACACCACAACCCGACCCGCCTCCTTCTGCCCGCAATAGCCCACCACCCCACCCGACCCACCAAAAGTGCAGCAAGGTAGCCCAATCCTTTTGAGGCAAAGGACAAGCCAAAACAGTCTCTTATGATAAGCAAAGCATTCTTGAGGGTACACAGGATTTTCATCTAGTCACTTCCACCTTCTCCACTACGTCGGCCTACCCAACCCACCCTCTGCCACTGGTTCCCCCTTCCTCCGGCGTGCCAACCCCTTACTCACCTTCTCCCCGCCGCCCAGCAACCCCAACCGACACGCCACAACGCCCCTGCCTGCATCTGGCTTCATCGCTGGATGGCACGCCCCGTCGCCGGATCCAGGCCACGACGGCCCCTCGCGACGCCTCACCGCCGGATCCAGGCCACAACGGCTGATGACCCGTAAGAATAGGGGATCAATTGTAGCTCTTTTTGATAAGTAAGAGTGTCGAACCCAACGAGGAGCAGAAGGAAATGACAAGTGGTTTTCAGCAAGGTAATGCCTGCAAGTGTTGAATTGTAAGTAGCAGAGTAGTTTGATAGCAATGTAATTTATAACAAGCAAGTAACGATAGTAGTAACAAAAGTGCAGCAAGGTAGCCCAATCCTTTTGAGGCAAAGAACAAGCCAAAACAGTCTCTTATGATAAGCAAAGCATTCTTGAGGGTACACAGGATTTTCATCTAGTCACTTTCATCATGTTTGGCTTAATTCGTGTTTGGTACTTTGATAATTTGATATGTGGGTGGACCGGTGCTTAGGTGCTGTTCTTACTTAAAAAAAACCTCATACTTATGATTAACCCCCCCCGCAAGCATCCGCAACTACGAGAAAAGTATCAAGAATAAATTCTAACCATAGCATTAAACTTTTGGATCCAATCGGCCCCTTACGGAATAGCGCATAAACTGGGGTTTAAGCTTCTGTCACTCTCGCAATCCATCATCTAATTGCTACTCCACAATGTATTCCCTTAGGCCCAAATATGGTGAAGTGTCATGTAATCAACGTTCACATGACACCACTAAGGGAATCACAACATACATACTATCAAAATATCGAACACATATCAAGTTCACATGATTACTTGCAACATGATTTCTCCCGTGACCTCAAGAACAAAAGTAACTACTCACAAATGATAATCATGCTCAAGATCAGAGGGGTATTAAATAGCATATTGGATCTGAACATATAATCTTCCACCAAATAAACTGTATAGTAATCAACTACAAGATGCAATCAACACTACTAGTCACCCACAATCACCAATATATAGTTCCGGTAACAAGACTGAACACAAGAGATGACCTAGGGTTTGAGATGAGATGGTGCTGCTGAAGATGTTGACGAAGATTACCCTCCCCAAAATGAGAGAGTTGTTAGTGATGATGATGACGATGATTTCCCCCTCCGGGAGGGAAGCCCCCCCGGCGGAATCGCTCCATCGGAGGGTGTCGGTGGAAACGACACCTATGGGATCACAGGGAATCCCTTCTACGGTCGGCGGGCGTGGGGCTGTGGAAAAAGCGGGTTTAGAAGATCAACACGGGGGAATTTATCCAGATTCGGGCCGCAAGTGATGCGTAATACCCTACTCATGCCGGTTTGTGTTCATCTGGTGTTCTTGGACTAGCTACAAAGCGTGCAGGGTCCAAAAAGTCCGAATCCCACTCCAGTATGCCTCAAGCCTCCTTTTATAGCCAAAGGGGTCGCCATAGTGGCACATAGGAGGTAGAAAGTTTGTACTGTATACAAGTCTATCCCCTGGTACCGTAGAACAAACGCATTTAATGCGCTGCCGACGTGCCCCCTCACTTTATCAGGGATGGCAAGGAAGCTCGTCTCGCCCGTCACCGCCTCATCTCGCACTGACGCGCGTCCAAGCTGACTAGGCGTGCAGCGCCACACTGGCTGGCTGGCTGCTGAGTTAGTGCGGTGGCGGAGTCTTCCCGAAGATTTGCATGCCACCACGCAGGTGCTCGCTGAGTTGGCCTGGAAGCTGCACGTCGCTACGTAGGTGCCTGCCTTGTTGGCGGGTTGATTGCTGTGTTGGAACAACGGTGGAGCCTTGGCAGACGGGGGCCTGGTTGTGGCCCCGCAGGTGTCCCCGGCAAGGGTCTTGCCGGGGGTCTCATGAGCGTCCCCGGTAAGGATCTCGCCGGGGGTTTCGTGAGCATCCCCGGCAAGGATCTCACCGAGGGGTTTCCGTCTTCTGGTTCTCATCTAGTCTTGTATGTTCTTGGTCTTTACAAAGATCCGCATGCCACCATGCAGGCGCCTCCCGAGCCTTGGTTCCAATGTTGTCGATGGTGTCGGAACTCTTAGGCTCAAGGGTGGCTGCTCTGCTGGTGTTGGGCAAGTTGCCCCAGCAAGGCTCTTGCTAGGGCTACGTAAGCTGCCCCGGCAAGGCTCTTGTCGGGGAAAGCCTACCTTGTCCCTCTACTTCTCGCGCCTGTTAGAATAAATCCGAGGCATATCGTTGATCATCCGAGAACCAAGCAATCACACAAGCACGACACCTAGATTTGTTAACGAGGTTCACCATCATGGTTACATCCCCGGGGCCTGACTACGGGCGCTCCTCCCCGTGACACCGTCACAATACCGCACCCCGGCCGCCCGGGCGCTGGCACACGCCGCTGGCTCCCCCGCGTGCCCGTGCTATTATGTTGGCATAGGTTACATCGTGTGTCTACCCCCGATATATATAAGAGGCCTAGGATACAGGTGTCCTATTAGGACACAACTCCTACCCAGTCTACACACAGTCCAAACCAAGTCCAACTGTAACCTACCTTGTACAATAATATTCGACATAATTCTAACAAACTCCACCTTGGCGAATATTCTCCACCACCTTGAATTCGTCCGTGCGTCGAACCTCCATGTACATTGGACTTGAGATACACCATGAGCATCGCTGCTACTCTCAGACTCCATGTGACTCCACCTGCAACTGTAGTCCCTTCTCGTCTTCATCACAGTCAACACTCGAGCAAAAATTAAGTTCCTCGTTACTCTACTTTGTGCTCCCAACTTCCGGAGTATCCGTTCAATGCCATCACACACTGATCATTAATCTGCGTGAAAATGAACAACTCACATATTGGGTGTCACATATAAGATTTACCTGAACTCAACATCACCGCTCTTTCATGACCGTCTGTCTGAAACTTGAAGGAATTTCACCGTCGCCCTGTGTCACTTTGAGTCAAATTCACAGTTGTCTCATCCTTTTTTCTCGGATAGTCTCTGACATGTCCCATAGATATAGCACTCCACCTCCTTCTGCCTTGTCATCTGCACTTTTCCATGTGCACTGAACACCACAGAATATACGACCATGTACTCTCTCAACTTTTGACAATTTCAGACCGTCCGCCACTTTCTCAGATTCTCCATGGTCCCAGTCACCAACTTGAATCCGGTACTCGTCAACACTGCTTCAGCACCCCCTGCACAATTTGTCTGACCACACGTCTGACCGCTAGTGCCTTGGCCTGTCGCTGTGTCCCGTGCTTACCACACGCCTCGGCGCTATCACCGCGCTGAGCCTCTGCTGTCCTGGTTGAGTCTCTAGGGCTGCAGACCCACACCACTCAAACCCCTACTGCAGAGAACCACCGATCATCACCGATCGATGCCGAGTATCACGTCTCCATCCGACCACTGGTACCCAGTCCGATCCACGTGTCTCTCGCTATCCCGCTGAAATAGGCTTCGACTCCGAATTCTTACGCCGTAGCCCCTCCATCAGCACAGAGTGAAGTCTTCCAACGGACTCTAGCTCCACCTTCAACATGACTCCATGGTGGTTGTACGTGCCACCCCCCGCGCCATGTCAACTCCAAGCTCTCATGCGCACCATCTTGAATCAACCATGCATCATAGTCTGTCGAAGCTGCACAAGCCCTCAGGCCTGCACCACGTGTTTCCACGCCCCAGAAGTCGGCCACCATCAGCATCACGCTCCTATGTCGTCATCGCTAAAATCACCGCCGTCTTCTGCTTTAACCAACATCCATGTTGGTCCGTCAGACAGTCCAGTCCGACCTAGCCGAAATTATCCGACTGCAACCATGCTCCACCCTGCATCGTGTCCGCCCGCACATCTCCGTGCATTGCTTATGATACCACTTGTTAGAATAAATCCGAGGCATACCGTTGATCATACGAGAACCAAGCAATCACACAAGCACGGCACCGAGATTTGTTAACGAGGTTCACCATCATGGTTACATCCCCGGGGCTTGACTACGGGTGCTCCTCCCCGTGACACCGTCACAATACCGCACCCCGGCCGCCCGGGCGCCAGCACACGCCGCTGGCTCCCCCGCGTGCCCGTGCTATTATGTTGGCATAGGTTACATCGTGTGTCTACCCCCGATATGAGAGGCCTAGGATACATGTGTCCTATTAGGACACAACTCCTACCCAGTCTACACACAGTCCAAACCAAGTCCAACTGTAACCTACCTTGTACAATAATATTCGACATAATTCTAACAGCGCCTTTGGCTTAGGGCTGCCCTGGTAGTCTTGTGTCTTCGCTTCCTCTACCCGCCAAGCGTGGCCGCAGGCGTGTGGCTGTGACTGCCCGTGCACAAGTAAAGGGGTACAAAAAGGACCCCTACTTTTGTACACCGATAGGAGCCACCGGGCCTGTGCCACAAATAAGCGCGGAGCGTTATTGGGCCAGGCACAGAACGGTGCGAGGGTACGCGTGGCAGAGTTTTATCGCAGTATCTCCCTCGCCACTTGCACTTCCCCACGACCCGCGTTGAATGTGTGACGTGGGGGTCGTGCGTGGGGCGGTTGCGGCCCAGTAGCGTCACATCATGGCGGATAGTAAAGAGGAAGCTCGCGCCTTCCCCATAAAAAGAGGAAAACGCAGGGGCGCGACTCATTTACTAAGTGGACTCGGGTTGTGGCCTTTAAGGCGCCCGCACCCCACGATCACGGGGTGGAAAACAGTCGCTTCACTTGTCTTCTCGATTCTGGCCTGCTCGCCACGTGTCCTCCATGGACCAAGGTGGGTAGGCGGCGGACACGGAGGGCACGGGCCTTAATGGCGAGGCGAGAAACCAGGTCGTCGCTGATTGGAGCAGCGGGTCGGTCCCGATTCCCTACGCCCCTGGCGGCCAGATTGATTAAGTGGGGAGGTCGAGCCCCGGCCCCGCCCCTTTATAAGAAGGGAAGGGGGATGGCATCCTTAAATCCTTCAACATTCATCTCCTTCCATCTTGACTCCTTCCTTCCCTTCGCTATGGCGAGAGGGTGCGCCGTCGCTCTGTTGGTATCGACGAGGGTCTCTGCTCGACAGCGTGCCCCTCCTCCCCAAGAGCTCATGGTGGCGGAGCCGGCCGCGAGAGGAAGAGGGAGGGGCGAGGACACCGTGGCGCACAGGGGAGAGGAGGACGGGGCGGCGCACCAGCCGCGCCTCCGCCAGCGGCTCCTCCCCCAATGGAGGGCCATGTCAGAGACCAGCCCCGTGAATTCTTCATCAGGCTGCACAAACCAGTGCGCGGTCACCTCCGTCTCCCCACTCCGTTCGCTCGGGAGATGGAGCTCGACCCGCCACAGGCCTTGAGGCTGCATATGAGGGGCTGCGGGAATGGCAGCATGCGGGTCGACGTCGACTTCCCCGCCCCTCATGTCATGTATCTCCGCCGCGGGTGGAAAACCTTCGCCCATGCCCATAGTCTGTCGGAGGGGCTCGTGCTCCACTTCAAATTGATGGAGAACAGCCTGCTCTCCATCAAGGTTTTTGGGCACTTGGGAACTCGCCTAAGGTGTTGCGTGGAGAGCTCCACTGACGATGAAACCTCCTCCTCGAGCGAGAGTGACGAGGAGGACAGCGACAATGACGACGAGGGCGTTAAGCGGGAGGACACCGACTCCGACTAACCGCGCTGCCCTCCTCCCTCGGCCACGCGCCCTGCCGAGTGTCTTCCTTGTCAGCTCTCCATCAGCGCATTCCCCGCCGCTTCCTTTTTGCCTTCACCTGCCGCACCTGGGAGGAAAGGGGCAAGAACGGAGATCACGGGGCACCTATCTTTCTTTTAAATTGTAGGCACTTGCCAAATCTTAATTTCTAGATAATGTAATCTCTTGAGCCCATGCTTGTGTCGTGTAACCTCTGTTCTTGCATCAGTATGTTAATGAAAAAGTCTAGCCTTGCCGGGAACCCATGCACGCATTATGCTCGTGCAGAGGCGAAATGCCTCCTTAATGTAAGTAAATGAGTCCTCCCAGCAAGCTGCCCTGCCGGCGCCCTTTGCGCCTGCCGGAGAATCATATCTGCCAGGTTACAGACAAAGGGTCCAGCCCCCCATCCACCTCCTTTTAGCAAGGGCTACTACGACCACTCTGACCGAAGCAGTGTTCGGGCCGGGAATGGGAGCACCCGAGTTTTAAAGAAGAGTGGTGAGGTTTTCTAATGCACAAGTCATAGGTTACTAACATGAATGGGCAAGAGGTAAACTTTATATGTTTGGTTTGCCGGGGATCGCCGTGCTGGGCGGTCTTCTCGACTTCTTGTCAGAGCTGGGTCCTTGGCGGGATCACGTGCCCTTGCCGTGGCTAGAAAGAAGAGAGGGCAAGAGCATGGAACCTCGGTGGTCCACTAACATTTATTGGAATCAAAAAGCAGTACAGTACCCCCGACAAGCATGTTTATACATACACACAAAAACATGGGAATCAACAGGAAACTATACATACTAAGGGATTCCTTTCCCTGACTGCGCACAGGGTCTGCGCCTGGCTTTGTACATAGGGTTACATGCCTTGCCGGCAAGGCTAGTACAAAATGGGGGTTGCCGAGGCTCCCGGCAACCGCGCCTTAGGGGTAAAACTTGCGAAGATGTTCGATATTCCAGGAATTGCTCACCGGAATGCCATCTTCGGTCTCCAGGCAGACTGCGCCATCCTGGTGTCTCGAATTACCTAATAAGGGTCTTCCCACTTTGGCGTCAACTTGTTTGAATTCTCGGCAGATTGAATCTGCCGAAGAACAAGGTCGCCTTCCTCAAGGCTTCGGGCGTGAACCTTGCGGCTATGATAGCGGCGCAAGGCCTGCTGGTAGCGAGCGGCTCGCACAGCAGCCCAAAGACGATATTCCTCAAGGAGCGTCGCATCCGCTTGGCGCAACTGCTCTTGCTCAAGCTCATCATAAGCGAGCACTCAGGTGACCCGTATATGAGTTCTGCGGGGAGAACTGCTTCGGCCTCGTAAACCAGGGCAAAGGGTGTATGGCTAGTTGCTCAATTTGGTGTCGTTCTGATCGACCAAAGAACTGTTGGCAACTCATCAACCCAACGCCTTCCGCACTTGTGCAGCTTGTCAAAAGTCCTAGTCTTGAGGCCTTGCAGCACTTCTGCATTCGCCCTCTCGGCCTGGCCGTTACTTCTGGGATGAGCAACATAAGCAAAACAGACCTTGCTGCCGAGGTCTTGAATGTACTGCATGAAGGTGCGGCTCGTGAACTGCGTGCTGTTGTCGGTGATGACTCTGTTGGGCACACCAAAACGGCAGACTAGCCCCTTGAAGAACTTGACGGTTGACTGTGCTGTCACCTTTCTCACTGGTTCCACTTCTGGCCACTTTGTGAACTTGTCGATCGCGACATACAAGTACTCAAAGCCCCCGATAGCGCGGGGAAAGGGGCCCAGTATGTCGAGCCCGTACACCGAAAATGGCCAGGAAAGAGGGATTGTCTGAAGAGCTTGGGTTGGTTGATGAAGCTTCTTTGAATGGAACTGGCACGCTTCACACTTGGTTACTAGGGTAGTTGCATCCTCGAGGGCGGTGAGCCAGAAGAAGCCTTGACGGAATGCTTTCCCGACAAGGGCTCTCGACCCTATGTGGGAGCCACACATGCCTCCATGTATCTCCGCCAATAGCCTCAGTCCGTCTTCCCAAGGAACGCACTTCAACTTCATGCCGTTCGGTCTCCTTCTATATAGGGCATCATCCACAAACTGGTACATGCTGGACTGACGGTCTACTTTCTCTACTTCTTCTTGTTCCTCAAGAAGCTCCCCTGTTTGGAGAAACGGACGGTGTGCTGTGCCCATGCCGGAGCCTGAGGCTCGACGACAAGGACTAAAGGCACATCTTTAGCTGCAAGGGCAGTTGCCTCTACGGTCAGAGCTCGAGGCTCCGCCGGGGGTTGCTATTCTCCGGCAAGCTTGGGGCACCCGGCAACGTCCTTGCCGGCGGCTCCTGGGAGCTCAACGGGAAAGTACTTGCCAGGGCTTGCCTTCCTTCACTTGTTCTGTCCTGCTGATGGCTCAATGGACGGTTGAGGTAATTGAAGCACAAAGGTACCTGGTTCCACATGCAACTTCAGGGCAACGCGCTTCGACAGGTTGTCAGCAATGCCGTTCTTCGCTCGGGGAACATGCTCTGCTTGCAATCCGTCAAAACGCTCTTCCAACTTCCTCACTTCATCCACGTAGGCCTCCATCAACGGGCTCTGGTAACCCTTGTTGACTTGCTTAACGACGAGCTGCAAATCAACTCTGATGATGAGCTTCTTGATTCCGAGGTCTACCGTGATCCTGAGACCGGCAAGCAATCCTTCATACTCCGCCGTGTTGTTCGTTGATTTTTCCCGGGGAAAGTGCATCTGGACTACGTACTTGAGGTGCTCTTCAGTGGGCACGACGAGTAGCACGCCGGCAGCAACACCTTGTAGTGAGAAAGCACCATCAAAGTACATAACCCAATCGCGGTAGGTCTCCTTGCTGGGAAGGGTGGTTTCTTGAACCTCTTCGTCGGGCGTTGCGGTCCATTCCGTTATGAATTCTGCCAAGGCTCGGCTCTTGATCGTTGAAGTACTTTCAAACTTGAGGCCAAAGCTCGACAACTCCAATGCCCACTCCAAAATCCTCCCCGTCGCATCTGGGTTGTACAAAATCCATTGCAAGGGGAGGCGGGTGACAACGATGATCTCATGCGCTTGGAAATAGTGACGCAACTTTCTCGAGGCCATAAGGAGGCCGAAAAGTAGCTTCTTCATACTAGAATATCTTGATCTAGCCCCCTGTAAGAGGGAACTGACAAAATAAACAGGGTGCTACACCACCTTATTCTTCTGTCCCACTTCGCCCATCTACTCAGACTCTATCTTGCCGGGACCGGGCCTTGCTGGGGGTTCCGCCTTGCCGGCGTTAGGCTCTGCCTGGGAGGGCTCTGGCCCACTATCCGATGGCTCTGCTTCTACTGCTTCTTCTTCCCCAAGTTCCCTCTGTGCCACCAGTGCAGTGCTGACCACTTGATTCGTTGCTGCTAAGTACAGCAGCAACGACTCTTGTTGTTTAGGCGCAACTAGTATTGGCGTGGAGGAGAGGTACCTCTTCAAATCTTGCAGCGCTACCTCTACCTCCGGAGTCCACTTTACTAGACCCACCTTTTTCAAAACTTTGAAAAAGGGGAGGGTGCGCTCAGTAGATTTGGAGATGAACCTACTTAGGGCAGCAACACAGCCGGCGAGCCTACGGATGTCTTTGACCTGTTTTGGCGCCTTAATCTGCTCAGTTTCTTTGATCTTGTTAGGATTTGCTTCGATCCCACATTGATACACAGAGAACCCAAGGAGTTTGTCGAATGGTACACTAAACACGCACTTCTCTGGGTTGAGCTTGAGGTTGATCTTGCACAGATTTGCAAATGTTTCTTCTAAATCTTGCACGAGTGTGGCCCTATCCTTGGTTTTGACCACTATGCCGTCCATATAAGCTTCCATATTTCTATGTAGCTGGGGCTCAAAACCAATCTGGACAGCTCGGGAAAACATTGAACCAGTGCTCGTCAACCCAAAAGGCATTCGTACAAAACAATACATACCACATGGGGTGATGAACGCGGTTTTTTCTTCGTCTTCCTTCATCATGAAGATCTGGTGGTATCCTGAATAAGCATCGAGGAATGACAGCAGGTCACACCCGGCAGTGGAGTCCACAATCTGGTCGATGTGTGGCAGAGGGAAAGGATCCTTTGGACAGGCTATATTGATATCTGTGTAGTCAATACATAGCCTCAATTTCCCATTTGCCTTACGCACCACCACTGGATTGGCCAACCATGTAGGATGGAGCACTCCTCTAACCAGGCCTGCCGCCTCCAACTTCCTGATCTCCTCGATGATGAACTCTTGTCACACCAAAGCTTGCTTCCTGACCTTCTACTTGACGGGCCACGCATGAGGACAGACAACAAGATAGTGCTCAATCACCTCCCTGGGAACCTCGGGGATGTCGGATGCTTGCCATGCAAACACATCGACATTCGCCTGCAGGAAGGCAACGAGCGCTTTCCTATTTGCTGTCGAGGGTGGAGCTTATAGTGAAAGCCCGCCAGTGTCGTCCTCCTTAACGGACACCTTCTTGGTTTCTGGTGGTGCAGCCTTGGACTTCTTGCTCTTGCCGGTGGAGCTTTCTGGCATGTCCCCAACGGGAGCGCAGCACTCCGAAGAGGCGCGCTTGCCAGAATGGGTGCAATAGGTCTTGCCGGAAGAGGTTTCGCCGGAAGCGGTCTTGCCGGCCTTCTTCCTTCCTGGGGCTTCAGCGGTAGGAGCAAGTGCCTTGGCGGCAGTTGCAGCAACTGCCTCTCGGTAGAGTTGGTTGGCGCAGATGAGCGCGTCTTTCTTGTCAGAGGGGACGATGATGACGGTCAGTGGCCCCGACATCTTCAACGTGTTGTAGGCATAGTGTGATGCCGCCATGAACTTGGCCAGCGCTGGGCGGCCAAGGATCCCATTGTACGACAAGGGGATATCGGCGACATCAAAAACGATCTTCTCCATCTTATAGTTCAGCTCGCCCCCAAACGTAACAGGTAGCTTGATTTTACCCTTCGGCTGACTCCTTCCCGGGTTGACCCCTTGAAACATGCCCGTCTCCTCGAGATCTCCATCAGGAATCTGCAGCTTCTTGATCACAGCGGGCGAGATCAAATTCAGACCGTCCCCACCATCAATCAGCACTTTTGTCACCTTGAGGTTGCGTATTGTTGGTGAAACCAACAACGGCAAACACCCGACCGCAGTTGTGCGATTAGGGTGATCCTCGGTGTCAAAAATGATGGGCGTGCGGGACCACTTCAGTGGCTCCTGGGCATCGAACGATGGCTCTGCCGCAGTGACCTCACGCGCCCACTGCTTCAGTTGGCGGTGAGAGGTGTGCAGCGAGGCACCACCGTCGACGCACATGGCCTCTGTAGCTTTCTGGAATTCGTGCTCGCCGGACTCGTCGTGCTCGTCATGATCATCATCTTCCTCCTTCTTGTCGCGGCCCCGAGCGGGCCTCTCTTGTTGATTATCTTTGCCGCGGCAACCTCCTTGGCTTCCATGCTTCTTGTTGGACCCCTCAGCACCATCCTGACCCTTCTCCTTGTCCTGCCTTGCATATTCAGCTTTCTGCTTTTCTGCAAGTAGCTCAACCTGTCGGCAGTTCTGGAGGTCATGGCCCTTGGTGCGATGGATCTTGCAGTACTGCTTGTCGGAGCCTCCTGGCTTGTCGGCGGCCGCCAAGGTCCGGCAGGCAGCGCACCCGGCAACCTCCTTGCTGGGGTCCTCAGCCTTGGCCTTCTTGGCGGCGCCGGGGTCGCCGGATCCCTCAACGGAAAGCACAGTCTTACCCTTACGCTTCCTGTTGTGGTGCCGACCCTTCTTCATTGTGGCGCCGGCGTCTTCGTCCGTGGAGTCAGTCTCCGCGCCGGCGTCCTCGCCGGGGTACTTCCTTCCTTCCTTAGCCCAAGCACATCTATCAGCCAGAACATAAAGTTCGGCTACATCCTTGACCTTGTTCATCGCCAGCTCTTCACGCATCTTGCGGTTGTGTATGTTCTGATGGAACACACTAATGACAGTGGCAGGATGAACATCTAGGATGGTGTACTGCACACGGCTGAATCTTTGTATGCACTTACGCAGGGAGTCGCCATCCTTCTGGGGGATGACAACAAGTCACTTGCTTGGCCAGGAGCTTGGTGGCCTCTGGTAAAGGCGCCAACAAACTCGTGGCATAGATCCGACCAAGAAGAGATGGAATCTACTGGCAGGTGTATCAATCACGACATGACGTTGGGCTTAAGCGCCAACGGGAAGTAGTTGGCGAGTACCTTGTCGTCGCGAGCCCTGGCGGCTTGCATCGTGATGGTGTAGATGCTGAGGAACTCTGACGGGTGAGTCTTGCCGTTGTACTTTTCCCCAACATCAGGCTTGAATGTGCGGTGGGAGGGTCACTGGAACTGCCGCAACTCTCTGGTAAAGGCCGAACAACCCACCTCGTAAGGCAGGTCGCTAGAGCCCCCCGGCGCCGGGTGATCCATAGCAGGCCCCGCACGACAATCCGACTGATGGCACGCCTCGTGCCGTCGCTCGATGGTAGTTCGAGCGTCTTCCTGAGCTCGTTCTCGAAGCACACGACGTTGGTCGCAGCGGGTTCGCGGGTCGGATGACGCTGTGGAAACGTTGTCATAGGCGTTGGCCCGGCGAGCCAGTGGTTGCTGTCGCGGCGTGGGGGAGGAGAGTGCACCGTGGTCGCAACATCTCTGGTCCTCCCACCGCCGGTATGCACTGGCTCGACAGAACGCTGGGATGAGGGTCCCGCTGGGAGCGGCTCATCTTTATTGGCGAAGCTGATGAGGCTTGGGATGGTGGCCCTCCACTCGTCGAGCTTCTCTGCAATAGGGGGGAAGTCGAGGAGCAGTTGCATGCGCGCCATCGCTTCTGCTGGCGTGGGCGGTGGCGAAAGCTGCATGGACCGCGACGTGCTCTGACTTCTAACCAATTTAGAAGGAGCTCTGTCACAGTCTCGCGGTCGCATGCCGCTTTCGCTGGCGTCCGGGCGCGCGCGCCAGCCTGGTGCGTACTAAGAGTGGCGCACAGGGCTCTTCCCGCGGCGGTGTCCGGGAGTTCCGGCGTCACGGTGTCGCTCTCCCAGGCCGCGATGCGGGTGCCAACTAGGGCACCGTAGAGGTTTCCGCGCCGCCCGTGGGCAGCATGGCCCCGCCCCGAACCCAGCGTCGTGCGACTCGTCGTCTAACACTCGAACGACGCCGCTTGCCTGGCTCCGATTGCCAGAGTGTCGTGGATGCTCGCGGGCCACGTCTCCGACACCATTCGTGGCCACCCGGTCGCCTGCTCGCGCTGGCTTGGATGGGCCTGCTTCGGACGACCCGATCGCTGTGATCCCCTTTTTCTTGGGGGCCATGGTGATGATGAAGTCGATGCTCTAACTTCCAAACTAGGTTTTCACAGCTTGCGCCCCCTACCTGGTGCGCCAAAGATGTTGGTGGAAATGACACCTATGGGATCACAGGGAATCCCTTCTACGGTTGGCGGGCACGGGGCTATGGAAAGAGCGGTTTTAGAAGATCAACACAGGGGAATTTATCTAGGTTCGGTACGCAAGTGATGCGTAATACCCTACTCCTACTGGTTTGTTTGGAGTTGTGCATAATAGGTGGCATGACGTAGCTTTTCCAGGTCCAGATTTCCAGCTGCCGGAATTCTCCCTCTTTGTGTATACCTTGCATATTATGAGAGAAACAACATTAGAATTACTCCAAAAAGCATTATTATGGATAAAAACATCATAAATAACAGTAAGAAAACATGATGCAAAATGGACATATCAACTCCCCAAGCTTAGACCTCGCTTGTCCTCAAGCAAAAAACCGAAATCGAAAAACATGTCCACATGCTTAGAGAGAGAGGTGTCGATAAAAACAGAATACGGACATAGAAGCATCATGTTCATTATTATAACAACAACAAACTTAAAAATAATACTCATATCATAGACTTCTCATGAACAAGTGAAAATTCATCACACTATTGAAGTACAAAGCAAAAACTCTATTAGAAACCAACAAACTATGTTCTTAGTCAACTTTGCAACTACAATTCATCATCTTTTCAGGAAGGGTCACATATCAGAGCCTTTAGACAAGTCCACATACTCAACCATCATATAGTCTTCTATGATTGCTAACACTCACCGCGTACACATGAGCAAATCGTTTCAACCGGACACATAGAAAGATAGGGGCTTATAGTTTCACCTCCCAACGTATTGACCTCAAGGGTGATGTCAACAATAATAATTCATGCTATCTATATTCAACTGGACATATGTGCCTAGATCTTTCCTCACCACATGATGCTTGCCAAAGGACAAAAATGAAAAGGAATAGGAGGAAAACTTTGACTCTTTGCATAAAAGTAAATAAATAAAAGTAAAAGATAGGCCCTTCGTAGAGGGAAGTAGAGGTTGCCATGCACTTATTTGTTTGTATGCTCAATCCCTTAGTGCAAAAGAATGTCACGTTGCATTGCCCCTTGTGATAGCGACCTTTATTATGCAGTCTATCGCTTTTATTCTTGACCATTGCAAGTTCGTGCAACGCTCAATTTTCTCTTACACTAAATGATCTCAGACTTTTAGAAGCAATTTTTATTGCCTTTTTGTACCGATGACAACTTACTTGAGGGATCTTTCTCAATCCCTAGGTGGACACTTGAAAATAAGATTTGGGTTTAAGGGTTTTTGGATGCACAAGTAGTATCTCTACTTAGTGCGGAATTTTTGGCTAGCAAAGATAGGGCAAGCACCACATGTTAAAGGATCCATGACAATATGACTTCTATGTGAATATAAACAAACATAAACCATTAAGTTGTCTTCCTTGTCCAATGTCAACAATTTTGGCATATAATATTTTGATGAGGGCTCACAATCACAAAAGATTTCTAGGATAGTGTATTTATATGTGAATCTTTTCTTCCCTTATTAATCCTTTCATAAGTTGCATCATTGACTAATGCTATGTTTGTCAATCTCTAATAAAATTTCCTACTTATACTTTTCCTTATCTAGTGTCATCACCTACCATAAGATTAGCATATGATCCTTTTCATTTATTTCCTTTCTTTTATTTATTTCCTTTCTTTTAATTGCAACATGAAAATAAAGAAGGCAAAAACTCAAACTAAACTTTATTATATATCTCACACATGATTACAAGGATAGATCACTAAGCAAACTCTCGAAAATAAAGTATCGAACTCACCTTTTATTCATCTAAAGCAAAAGGTCGAACTAAAATAAGTAAAGGCAAAAGATAGTGGGGATGATACGATACCGGGGCACCTCCCCCAAGCTTGGCGGAAGACAAGGGGAGTGCCCATACCCGATACTCAATTCTCTTTTGGTGATGAAGAAGAAGGTGGTGGTGATGACAATTGTGCCTTCAACTTTTTCATATTATAGTTGAGGAGAGCAACTTCCTCTTTTAATCGTCGACTTCCAGCTCCAGCTTCAAGATCTTTTCACATAAATCCCCATTGCTTTTCTGCCGAAAACGAAAAGGAATAGATCGGTTTTTAGACTGGTTAGCTCTCTTAGGGAGACTTGACTTCTTGAACTCCACGTGCATATCCACAGGTTGAGGTAGAGGGACATCCTCCTCCTCCGAGCTTGAATCATCGATCCTCATCAAGTGAGCATCCTCCTCGTCATCGGTAGTTTGACCATAAGGAGATAGGCCCCCCTAGGTCTTTGGGCCAGCAATGAGATGTGAGACATAGCTCTCTCCGTCAGAGTGTTGGGATGAAAATTTTCAGAACTGCGCAAAAAACAGCAAGAAAGAAGGATAGGGGATTTCTCTGCGACACGGTGGCCAACAGGTTTGGGAAGTATATATAGATTTTTTTATCTTGGGGGACAAGCAAACGGAAGAAAAATGGAGTCCGGAAGGTGTCCCTGGTGGGCACAACCCACCTGGGCGTGTCTGGCATGCCCTGGTGTCTTGTGCCCACGAGGGTACTCTTCCTGGAAGTTTCTTATTTTCCTATTTTTCTAAATATTCCAAAACCGACAAAAAATATTTTTGCGGATTTTCCGGAGTCCGTTTACTTACTGTATCACGTAGCTCCTTATTTTCACGATTCTGGAGTGTTACAGAAGGACTCTTTTATGTGTTCTTCCGGTGTCAAAGTTTGGATAATATTACTTTCAACATTAATGGGCGTACCTGAGATATAATGTTTTATTCATTGGTTGTTAACAACCTTCGGGTTAGTACATTTGGCATTATTTATTTTGATGGCTCCAGACCGATAAACCTCCTCGATAACGTAGGGGCCTTCCCATTTTGAGAGGAGTTTTCCTGCAAAGAATTCTAAACGAGAGTTGTACAAAAGAACATATTCCCTAACTTTAAACTCACGCTTTTGGATTCTTTTGTCATGCCATATTTTAACTTTTTGTTTGAATAATTTTGCTTTTTCATAAGCTTGGGTTTTCCATTAATCTAATGAGCTAATATCAAATAATCTCTTTTCACCAGCAAGTTTGAAATCATAGTTGAGCTCTTTGATGGCCCAATATGCTTTATGTTCTAACTCAAGAGGCAAATGACAAGCTTTTCCATAAACCATTTTATAAGGAGACATACCCATAGGATTTTTATATGCTGTTCTATAAGCCCAAAGTGCATCATCTAATTTCTTAGACCAATTCTTCCTGGACCTATTGACAGTCTTTTGCAAAATTAATTTTATTTCCCTATTGCTAAGTTCAACTTGACCACTAGACTAAGGATGATAAGGTGATGCAATTCTATGGTTAACATCATACTTGGCAATCATTTTACGGAAAGCACCATGAATAAAGTGTGAACCACCATCAATCATTAAATATCTAGGGACTCCAATCCCTGGGAAAATAACTTCCTTAAGCATTTTAATAGAGGTGTTGTGATCAGCACTACTGGTTGGAATAGCTTCTACCCATTTAGTAACATAATGAACAACAACCAAAATATGTGTATACCCATTAAAGGAAGGAAAAGGTCCCATGTAATCAAATCCCCAAACATCAAATGGTTCAACAAGAAGTGAATAATTCATAGGCATTTCTTGACGCTTACCGATATTACCTATTCTTTGACATTCATCACAAGATAAGACGAACTTACGGGCATCCTTGAAGAGAGTAGGCCAATAAAATCCAGATTGCAATAACTTGTGAGCAGTTCTATCTCCAGCATGATGCCCTCCATAAGCTTCAGAGTGACATTTCCGTAGGATTTGTCCCTGTTCATGCTCAGGTACACAACGTCTAATAATACCATCTACTCCTTTATAAAGATGTGGGTCATCCCAAAAGTAATGTCTTAAATCATTGAAGATTTTTTCTTTTGTTGATATGTAAATATAGGTGGTAAATATTTAGAAACAATGTAATTAGCATAGTCAGCATACCAAGGAGTACTATGAGCAACATTTATTGCAGCTAACTGCTCCTCAGGAAAAGTATCATCAATAGGTAGTGGGTCATCAGGCACATTTTCAAGCCTAGACAAGTTATCAGCTACAAGGTTCTCAGCTCCTTTTCTATCAATGATATGTAAATCAAATTCTTGTAACAAGAGAACTCATCGAATAAGTCTAGGTTTAGAATCTTTCTTTTCCATAAGATATTTAATAACAACATGATATGTGTGAACAATTACTTTGTAATCAACAATATAAGGTCTAAATTTATCACAAGCAAACACCACTGCTAAGAATTATTTTTCAGTAGTAGCATAGTTTTGTTGAGCACTGTCTAGAGTTTTACAAGCATAATGAATAACATTCAGTTTCTTATCAACTCTTTGTCCTAGAACAACACCAACATCATAGTCACTAGCATCACGCATAATTTCAAAAGGCAAGTTCCAATCAGGTGGTCGAATAATAGGTGCAGAAATCAAGGCTTTCTTGAGCGTTTCAAAGGCTTCTAAACAATCATCATAAAAAACAAAAGGAATATCCTTTTGCAAAAGATTTGTAAGAGGCCTAGAAATTTTAGAAAAAGTCTTTCATGAATCTCCTATAGAAACCAGCATGACCTAAGAAACTACGAATACCTTTTATATCTTTAGGACATGGCATTTTCTCAATTGCATCAACCTTAGCTTTGTCCACTTCAATACCTCTTCCAGAAATTTTATGACCCAAGACAATGCCTTCATTAACCATAAAGTGGCACTTCTCCCAATTCAAGACAAGATTTGTTTGTTCACATCTCTGCAAAACCCGATCAAGATTGCTTAAACAATCATCAAAAGACTTCCCATAAACAGAGAAGTCATCCATGAAAATCTCAACAATCTTTTCACAAAAGTTAAAGAATATAGCAGTCATACATCTTTGAAAAGTAGCAGCTGCATTACATGAACCGAAAGGCATACATCTATAAGCATAGGTTCCAAAGGGACAAGTAAAAGTGGTCTTTTCTTCATCAGGTTGAGAAACATGTATTTGTGAAAAACCAGAGTATCCATGAAGGAAGCAAAAATGTGTGTGCTTCGACAATCTTTCAAGCATTTGATCAATAAAAGGCAGAGGGTAATGATCTTTTCTAGTTGCTTTGTTTAATTTTCTAAAATCAATTACCATTCTATAGCCTGTAACAATTCTTTGTGGAATAAGTTCATTCTTACCATTAGGAACAATAGTTATACCTCCTTTCTTAGGGACACAATGAACATGACTTACCCATCTACTATCAGCTATAGGATAGATTATACCTGCTTCCAGAAGTTTTAAGATTTCCGTTCTTACCACTTCCTTCATTTTTGGATTTAACCGACGTTGGTGATCAACAACGGGTTTAGCATCAGGTTCCATATTAATTTTGTGCTGACATAGAGCGGGACTAATGCCCTTTAAATCATCAAGAGTATATCCAAAAGCAGCTCGGTGCATCCTTAGAACTTTCAGTAATCTTTCTTCTTCATGTTCTGAAAGGTTAGCACTAATAATAACATGATATATCTTCTTTTCATCAAGGTAAGCATATTTCAAAGTGTTTGGCAATTGTTTTAATTCAAACATAGGATCACCTTTAGGTGGAGGAGGACCTCCTAGAGTTTCAATAGGCAAATTGTGTTTAAGCAGAGGACATTGTTCAAATAAAATCTTATCTATTTCATTTCTTTCATGCATATGTAAATCATTTTCATGGTCTAGCAAATATTGTTCTAGTGGATCAGTAGGTGGCACAACAATAGAAGCAAGACCAATTAATTCATCTTTACTAGGCAATTCTTTTTCATGAAGCTTTCTACTAAACTTAGAAAATTAAATTCATGAGACTCATCACTGAAACTACCACCGACAATTTGGTTCTCATAGTCAATTTTAGCATTAATGGTGTTCAAGAAAGGTCTACCAAAGATAATGGGACAAAAGTCATCTTGTGGGGAACCAAGAACAAGAAAATCAGTAGGGTATTTTATTTTCCCACACAAGACTTCAACATCTCTAACAATGCCAATTGGTGATATAGTGTCTCTATTAGCAAGTTTAATAGTAACATCACTGGTGTGTGTCGGTCCTAAACAAACGGTTTAAAACCCCTTTCCGCGATGGCATTTGGAACCGTCGCCAAGTGAGTGTGTGCGATAGGGTGTCCTCCCCACACGACCCAGAAATCGTCGGGGATAGGCCCTCCTGGGACCCAGGCTGGGGCCGTGTGTGATCGGGCGAGGCATCAAAACCCATTCCTTTCCGTAGGTATGTACATCCCACACGGTGAATCCCAGAAATCATTTCCGTAGGTATGTACATCCCACATGGTGAATCCCAGAAATCATTTCTGTAGGTATGTACATCCCACACGGTGAATCCCAGAAAAAGATTTCCGTTCGTATGTATATCACACATAGTCAATCCAAGGAATACGTTTCCGTTCTTATGTACATCCCACACAGTCAATCCAGGGAAAACATTTCCGTTCGGATGTACATCCCACACGGTTTTATGTATACACTCGTGTGTGAAAGGTGTAACTATCACACACACTCTGCCTTGGTTAACTGTTTGCTTTCATTAACTACATCACACACGATTTGATGTAGAAAACTGTGTGGCATTGGGCTATCCATCGCAAGCGCTTTTACTGCTAGAACCGTTTGCAAAGGTCCATGACCGTCTGTTCTATTTTTATTTTTGCCTGAAATTTATTATTCTAATTGGAAATTTTGAAATACGAAACATGCAATCCAAATTCTCAGCACAATGGTTCAACAATGAATCTATAAATAAAATTGCCAGTACAATATGTTCAGTAATTACAGGATTAGGCAGCAATTAACTACGATGAACTACATTATTTAAAGGCACTAAAGGTGAAGAGACAAGTGTAAATCATTTTGACTTTAGACGATGTTAAAGAAGCGGAATGCCCATAATGTGCCTTCTTGCATGCCATAGGCACGAACCACTTTTGTCCAACCCCTTGTGACAATCGCCCGCCCATCCTTCACTGCCTTCACGAAGACTTCTAGAGCATTATCACGGTATCATGAATTATATACTTCAACCTTAGTTGCCTCCACTCCGGTCATGTAGTTTGCAAGGTAATCATCAGTAAATAGCTTCGGAAACCAATGAAAAGAGAAAAATATCAGATATGGAGGTCTAATAGAGTAACTTGTCGTGGGAAGGAGAAAAGGCAACACATTACTTACCATCCTAAAGTTCACCGTTGTCTTCGACAAAGTGTAAATAAAGAGCTTAATTCCAATCACCCATTTCTTTCGCCTAACAATCTTTCTTAGTTTCCTCACTTGACGCTTGTTCATGAATGTCTCATTTCCCCATATGCAAAAGGGATCGAAGCGTGGATTAGTACCCCTCATATATGTACATACAAGCAACCAGTAAATGTTAGAAGCTAAACTGAGATTGCACAAATGATGTAAAATACAACTACCTATGCTCCTAAGTATAAGTATTTTTTTTGAGATTTCAATATGAACTACATATGGATGCATATAGAATTATAGATATAGTTTAGATTAGAATCTAGATTCACTCATTTTGCTCCTTATGTAGTCTATATTGGAATCTCTAAAAATACTTATATTTAGGAATAGATGGTGTATAAGACATGGGATGCAGCTAACCTCGACGGCAAACAATAGCATCGCCCATTGTAGCCCTGTGTAGGTACATGGAAAGCCAATGTTAACTACAACAGGGTTAACATCCACCAAAAATAGCAAATGGTAATAAAACGACAACATCTATAGTGATATCTTCATTTCGAAAGAGTAGCATGGTAGCAAAGGGACAGATTGGATACAACTGTTAATTGCAACATGCTTAACAACATCCTAATTCATGTTTTGTAAGTTTGTAGCCATTGAAATACAACTCTTTAAAAATGGATACAACTGTTAATTGCAACAAGCTTAATGGCCATTGAAACCGGTACTGATAAAAATACAATTGGCAGAGTTAAACATCATAGGGCAGGTGCTGCCAGAGCAGATAATGGCCTAGTTGTCTATAAAAAGGTAGGGAAAATAACTCAAACATGTTAGGCATGTTTACTACAACATGCTTAATACATCGACAATAGAAAACATAGCCATTAATTGCAACTGGTATTGGTAAGATTGAACTGGTGGGTACATACTTGGTAAGTCCTGAGCGGTAGTTGCTGGGGCACTTCATCTTGGCCAGAGCCCGCCCAAAGTCAGCGGTGGCGGAGGCGAGCTGTTCCTCCGGGTCGAAGCATGGATCAGTGCCACTGACATGTGTACCTACAGGCAACCAGTAAATGGTAGAAGTTAAACTACAATTGCACAAATGATGTGAAATACTATAAGACATGGGATGCAGCTAACCTTGACGGCAAACAACAACATCGGCCGTTATGACCCTGCGTAAGTACATGGACAAGCATGTTAAGTACAGCAGGGTTAGCATCCACCAAAAATAGCAAATGGGGCAGTATCTCTAGTATATCTTCATTGAGCAGAGTAGCATGGTAGCAAATGGACAGATTAAAAAATGGATACAACTATTAATTGCAATAGGCTTAACAACATCCTAAGTCATGTTTTGTAAGTTTGTAGCCATTGAAATGCAACTGTTTAAAAATGGATTCAACTGTTAATTGCAATAGGCTTAATAGACATTGAAACCAGTACTGATAAAAATGCTATTGGCATAGTTAAACATCACAAGGCAGGTACTGCCAGAGCAGAGAATGGCCCAGATGTCTATAAAAAGGTAGGGATAGTAGCAAAAACGTGTTAGGCATGTTTACTGGAACATGCTTAATACATCGACCATACAGAACATAGCAATTAATTGCAACTGGTATTGGTAAGATTGAACTGGTGAGTACATACTTGGTAAGTCCCGAGAGGTAGTTGCTGTTGGAAATATGCCCTAGAGGCAATAATAAAAGTATTATTATATTTCATTGTTCATGATAATTGTCTTTTATTCATGCTATAACTGTATTATCCGGAAATCGTAATACACGTGTGAATACTTAGACCACACTATGTCCCTGGTAAAGCCTCTAGTTGACCAGCTCGTTGTGATCAACAGATAGTCATGGTTTCCTGACTATGGACATTGGATGTCGTTGATAACGGGATCACATCATTAGGAGAATGATGTGATGGACAAGACCCAATCCTAAGCATAGCATAAAAGATCGTGTAGTTCGTTTTGCTAGAGCTTTGCAAGTGTCAAGTATCTCTTCCTTCGACCATGAGATCGTGTAACTCCCGGATACCGTAAGAGTGCCTTGGGTGTATCAAACGTCACAACGTAACTGGGTGACTATAAAGGTGCATTACAGGTATCTCCGAAAGTAGCTGTTGGGTTGACACGGATCGAGACTGGGATTTGTCACTCCGTATGACGGAGAGGTATCTCTGGGCCCACTCGGTAATGCATCATCATAATGAGCTCAATGTGACCAAGGTGTTGGACACGGGATCATGCATTACGGTACGAGTAAAGTGACTTGCCGGTAACGAGACTGAACAAGGTATTGGGATACCGACGATCGAGTCTCGGGCAAGTAACGTACCGATTGACAAAGGGAATTGCATACAGGGTTTGATCGAATCCTCGACATCGTGGTTCATCCGATGACAACATCGAGGAGCATGTGGGAGCCATCATGGGTATCCAGATCCCGCTGATGGTTATTGACTGAGAGCGTCTCGGTCATGTCTGCATGTCTCCCGAACCCGTAGGGTCTACACACTTAAGGTTCGGTGACGCTAGGGTTATGAAGATATGGATATGCAGAAACCCGAATGTTGTTCGGAGTCCCGGATGAGATCCCGGACGTCACGAGGAGTTCCGGAATGGTCCGGAGGTAAAGAATTATATATAGGAAGTGCTATTTCGGGCATCGGGACAAGTTTCGGGGTTATCGGTATTGTACCGGGACCACCGGAAGGGTCCCGGGGGTCCACCGGGTGGGGCCACCTGTCCCGGGGGGCCACATGGGCTGTAGGGGGTGCGCCTTGGCCATCATGGGCCAAGGGCACCAGCCCCTATAGGCCCATGCGCCTAGGGTTTCCCCCTAGGAGGAGTCCTAGTGGTGGAAGGCACCCCTAGGTGCCTTGGGGGGGAGGGAAACCTCCCCTAGGCCGCCGCCCCCCCTAGTAGATCTCATCTACTAGGGCCGGCGCCCTCCCTTGGCACCCCTATATATAGTGGGGGAGAGGAGGGACTTCATACACCAGCCCCTGGCGCCTCCACCTCCCCCCGTTACGTCTCTCCCTCGTAGTCTCGGCGAAGCCCTGCTGCTGTGACGCCCTGCATCCACCACCACGCCGTCGTGCTGCTGGATCTTCATCAACCTCTCCTTCCCCCTTGCTGGATCAAGAAGGAGGATACGTCTCCCGTCCCGTACGTGTGTTGAACGCAGAGGTGCCGTCCGTTCGGCGCTGGTCATCGGTGATTTGGATCACGTCGAGTACGACTACATCATCACCTTGCAAGCTTCCGCACGCGATCTACAAGTGGTATGTAGATGCAAACTCTCTCCCTAGACTCGTTGCTTAGATGAACTCATAGATGGATCTTGGTGAAACCGTAGGAAAAATTTTAATTTTCTGCAACGTTCCCCAACAGTGGCATCATGAGCTAGGTCTATGTGTAGTTCTCTTTGCACGAGTAGAACACAACTTTGTTGTGGGCGTGGATTTTGTCATCTTACTTGCCTCTACTAGTCTTTTCTTGCTCAACGGTATTGTGGGATGAAGCGGCCCGGACCAACCTTACACGTACTCTTACGTGAGACCGGTTCCACCGACTGACATGCACAAGTTGCATAAGGTGGCTGGCGGGTGTCTGTCTCTCCCACCTTAGTTGGAGCGGAATCGATGAACAGGGCCCTTATGAAGGGTAAATAGAAGTTGACAAAATCACGTTGTGGTGATTCGTAGGTAAGAAAACGTTCTTGCTAGAACCCAATTGCAGCCACGTAAAAGATGCAACAACAATTAGAGGACGTCTAACTTGTTTTTGCAGCGATTGATCATGTGATGTGATATGGCCAGAAGTTGTGATGAATGATGAATTGTGATGTATTAGATCATGTTCTTTGTAATAGGATTCACGACTTGCATGTCGATGAGTATGACAACCGGCAGGAGCCATAGGAGTTGTCATTATTTTTTGTATGACCTGCGTGTCATTGAATAACGTCATGTAAACTACTTTACTTTATTGCTAAACGTTAGTCATAGAAGTAGAAGTAGTCGTTGGCGTGACAACTTCATGAAGACACGATGATGGAGATCATGATGATGGAGATCATGGTGTCAAGCCGGTGACAAGATGATCATGGAGCCCCGAAGATGAAGATCAATGGAGCTATATGATATTGGCCATATCATGTCACAACTATATAATTGCATGTGATGTTTATTATGTATTATGCATCTTGTTTACTTAGGACGACGGTAGTAAATAAGATGATCCCTTATAAAATTTCAAGAAGTGTTCTCCCCTAACTGTGCACCGTTGCTACAGTTCGTCGTTTCTAAGCACCACGTGATGATCGGGTGTGATGGATTCTTACATTCACATACAACGGGTGTAAGACAGTTTTACACAGCGAAAACACTTAGGGTTAACTTGACGAGCCTAGCATGTGCAGACATGGCCTCGGAACACGGAGACCGAAAGGTCGAACACGAGTCGTATGGAAGATACGATCAACATGAAAATGTTCACCGACGATGACTAGTCCGTCTCACGTGATGATCGGACATGGGCTAGTCGACTCGGATCGTGTAACACTTAGATGACTAAAGGGATGTCTAATCTAAGTGGGAGTTCATAATTTGATTAGAACTTTATTATCATGAACTTAGTCTAAAACCTTTGCAAATATGTCTTGTAGATCAATGGCCAACGCTAATGTCAACATGAACTTCAACGCGTTCCTAGAGAAAACCAAGCTGAAAGATGATGGCAGCAACTATACGGACTGGGTCCGGAACCTGAGGATCATCCTCACAGCTGCCAGGAAACAATATGTCCTAGAAGGACCGCTAGGTGACGCTCCCGTCCCAGAGAACCAAGACATTATGAATGCTTGGCAGTCTCGCGCTGATGATTACTCCCTCGTTCAGTGCGGCATGCTTTACAGCTTAGAACCGGGGCTCCAAAAGCGTTTTGAGCATCATGGAGCATATGAGATGTTCGAAGAGCTGAAACTAGTTTTTCAAGCTCATGCCCGGGTCGAGAGATATGATGTCTCCGACAAGTTCTACAGTTGTAAGATGGAGGAGAACAGTTCTGTCAGTGAGCACATCCTGAAGATGTCTGGGTTGCACAACCCTATGACCCAGCTGAACATTAACCTCCCAGATGAGGCGGTCATTGACAGAATCCTCCAGTCGCTCCCACCAAGCTACAAGAGCTTTGTGATGAACTACAACATGCAGGGAATGGAAAAGACCATTCCTGAAGTGTTCTCGATGCTGAAGTCAGCAGAGGCTGAAATCAAGAAGAACATCAAGTGTTGATGGTCAATAAGACCACTAAGTTCAAGAAGGGCAAGGGTAAGAAGAACTTCAAGAAGGACGGCAAAGATGTTGCCGCGCCTGGTAAGCCAGTTACCGGGAAGAAGTCAAAGAATGGACCCAAGCCTGAGACTGAGTGCTTTTATTGCAAGGGGAAGGGTCACTGGAAGCGGACATGCCCCAAATACTTAGCGGATAAGAAGGCCGGTAACACCAAAGGTATATTTGATATACATGTGATTGATGTGTACCTTACCAGTACTCGTAGTAACTCCTGGGTATTTGATACCGGTGCCGTTGCTCATATTTGTAACTCACAGCAGGAGCTGCGGAATAAACGGAGACTGGCGAAGGACGAGGTGACGATGCGCGTCGGGAATGGTTCCAGAGTCGATGTGATCGCCGTCGGCACGCTGCCTCTACATTTACCTACGGGATTAGTTTTGAACCTTAATAATTGTTATTTAGTGCCAAGTTTGAGCATGAACATTGTATCAGGATCTCGTTTAATACGAGATGGCTACTCATTTAAGTCTGAGAATAATGGTTGTTCGATTTATATGAGAGATATGTTTTATGGTCATGCTCCGATGGTCAATGGTTTATTCTTAATGAATCTCGAGCGTAATATTACACATGTTCATAGTGTAGATGCCAAAAGATTTAAAGTTGATAACGATAGTCCCACATACTTGTGGCACTGCCGCCTTGGTCACATTGGTGTCAAGCGCATGAAGAAGCTCCATGCCGATGGACTTTTGGAGTCTCTTGATTATGAATCGTTTGACACATGCGAACCATGCCTCTTGGGCAAAATGACCAAGACTCCGTTCTCCGGAACAATGGAGCGAGCAACCAACTTGTTGGAAATCATACATACCGATGTGTGCGGTCCAATGAGCGTTGAGGCTCGCGGAGGATATCGTTATGTTCTCACTCTCACAGATGACTTGAGTAGATATGGGTATGTCTACTTAATGAAACACAAGTCTGAGACCTTTGAAAAGTTCAAGGAATTTCAGAATGAGGTGGAGAATCAACGTGACCGAAAGATAAAATTCTTACGATCAGATCGTGGAGGAGAATACTTAAGTCACGAATTTGGTACACACTTAAAGAAATGTGGAATCGTTTCACAGCTCACGCCGCCTGGAACACCTCAGCGAAACGGTGTGTCTGAACGTCGTAATCGCACTCTATTGGATATGGTGCGGTCTATGATGTCTCTTACCGATTTACCGCTATCATTTTGGGGATACACTCTAGAGACAGCTACATTCACTTTAAATAGGGCACCGTCTAAATCCGTTGAGACGACACCGTATGAATTATGGTTTGGAAAGAAACCTAAGCTGTCGTTTCTAAAAGTTTGGGGATGCGAAGCTTATGTCAAGAAACTTCAACCTGAAAAGCTCGAACCCAAGTCGGAAAAATGCGTATTCATAGGATACCCTAAGGAAACTGTAGGGTATACCTTCTACTTAAGATCCGAAGGCAAGATCTTTGTTGCCAAGAACGGATGCTTTCTGGAAAAAGAGTTTCTCTCGAAAGAAGTAAGTGGGAGGAAAGTAGAACTCGATGAAGTACTACCTCTTGAGCGGGATAGTGACGCAGCACAGGAAACCGTTCCTGTGATGCCCACACCAACTGAAGAGGAAATCCATGATAATGATCAAGGTACTTCGGATCAGGTTACTGCTGAACTTCGTAGGTCCACAAGGACACGTTCCGCACCAGAGTGGTACGGCAACCCTGTCCTGGAAATCATGTTGTTAGACAACAATGAACCTTCGAACTATGAAGAAGCAATGGCGGGCCCGGATTCCAACAAATGGCTTGAAGCCATGAAATCCGAGATAGAATCCATGTATGAAAACAAAGTATGGACTTTGACAGACTTGCCCGATGATCGGCGAGCGATAGAAAACAAATGGATCTTTAAGAAGAAGACGGACGCGGATGGTAATGTTACCATCTATAAAGCTCGACTTGTCGCTAAGGGTTATCGACAGGTTCAAGGGATTGACTACGACGAGACATTCTCTCCTGTAGCGAAGCTAAAGTCCGTCCGAATCATGTTAGCAATTGCCGCATACTATGATTATGAGATATGGCAGATGGACGTCAAAACAACATTCCTTAACGGGCATCTTAAGGTAAAATTGTATATGATGCAGCCGGAAGGTTTTGTCGATCCTCGGAACGCTAACAAAGTATGCAAGCTCCAGCGATCCATTTATGGACTGGTGCAAGCATCTCGGAGTTGGAACATTCGCTTTGATGAGATGATCAAAGCGTTTGGGTTTATGCAGAGTTATGGAGAAGCCTGCGTTTACAAGAAAGTGAGTGGGAGCTCTGTAGCATTTCTCATATTATATGTAGATGACATACTCTTGATGGGAAATAATATAGAATTTCTGGACAGCATTAAGGCCTACTTGAATAAGTGTTTTTCAATAAAGGACCTTGGAGAAGCTGCTTATATATTAGGCATCAAGATCTATAGAGATAGATCGAGACGCCTCATAGGTCTTTCACAAAGCACATACCTTGATAAGATTTTGAAGAGATTCAGAATGGATCAGTCCAAGAAGGGGTTCTTGCCTATGTTACAAGGTATGAGACTGAGCTCAGCTCAGTCACCGACCACGGCAAAAGATAAAGAAGAGATGAGTGTCATCCCCTATGCTTCAGCCATAGGATCTATTATGTATGCCATGCTGTGTACCAGACCCGATGTAAACCTTGCCGTAAGTTTGGTAGCAAGATACCAAAGTAATCCCGGCAAGGAACACTGGACAGCGGTCAAGAATATCCTGAAGTACCTGAAAAGGACAAAGGACATGTTTCTCGTTTATGGAGGAGACGAAGAGCTCGTCGTAAAGGGTTACGTCGACGCTAGCTTCGACTCAGATCTGGATGACTCTAAGTCACAAACCGGATACGTGTATATGTTGAATGGTGGAGCAGTAAGCTGGTGCAGCTGCAAGCAGAGCGTCGTGGCGGGATCTACGTGTGAAGCGGAGTACATGGCAGCCTCGGAGGCAGCACATGAAGCGATTTGGGTGAAGGAGTTCATCACCGACCTAGGAGTCATACCCAATGCGTCGGGGCCGATCAAACTCTTCTGTGACAACACTGGAGCTATTGCCCTCGCAAAGGAGCCCAGGTTTCACAAGAAGACCAGGCACATCAAGCGTCGTTTCAACTCCATCCGTGAAAATGTTCAAGATGGAGACATAGAGATTTGCAAAGTGCACACGGATCTGAATGTCGCAGATCCGCTGACTAAACCTCTCTCGCGTGCAAAACATGATCAACACCAGAACTCTATGGGTGTTCGATTCATCACAATGTAACTAGATTGGTGACTCTAGTGCAAGTGGGAGACTGTTGGAAATATGCCCTAGAGGCAATAATAAAAGTATTATTATATTTCATTGTTCATGATAATTGTCTTTTATTCATGCTATAACTGTATTATCCGGAAATCGTAATACACGTGTGAATACTTAGACCACACTATGTCCCTGGTAAAGCCTCTAGTTGACCAGCTCGTTGTGATCAACAGATAGTCATGGTTTCCTGACTATGGACATTGGATGTCGTTGATAACGGGATCACATCATTAGGAGAATGATGTGATGGACAAGACCCAATCCTAAGCATAGCATAAAAGATCGTGTAGTTCGTTTTGCTAGAGCTTTGCAAGTGTCAAGTATCTCTTCCTTCGACCATGAGATCGTGTAACTCCCGGATACCGTAAGAGTGCCTTGGGTGTATCAAACGTCACAACGTAACTGGGTGACTATAAAGGTGCATTACAGGTATCTCCGAAAGTAGCTGTTGGGTTGACACGGATCGAGACTGGGATTTGTCACTCCGTATGACGGAGAGGTATCTCTGGGCCCACTCGGTAATGCATCATCATAATGAGCTCAATGTGACCAAGGTGTTGGACACGGGATCATGCATTACGGTACGAGTAAAGTGACTTGCCGGTAACGAGACTGAACAAGGTATTGGGATACCGACGATCGAGTCTCGGGCAAGTAACGTACCGATTGACAAAGGGAATTGCATACAGGGTTTGATCGAATCCTCGACATCGTGGTTCATCCGATGACAACATCGAGGAGCATGTGGGAGCCATCATGGGTATCCAGATCCCGCTGATGGTTATTGACTGAGAGCGTCTCGGTCATGTCTGCATGTCTCCCGAACCCGTAGGGTCTACACACTTAAGGTTCGGTGACGCTAGGGTTATGAAGATATGGATATGCAGAAACCCGAATGTTGTTCGGAGTCCCGGATGAGATCCCGGACGTCACGAGGAGTTCCGGAATGGTCCGGAGGTAAAGAATTATATATAGGAAGTGCTATTTCGGGCATCGGGACAAGTTTCGGGGTTATCGGTATTGTACCGGGACCACCGGAAGGGTCCCGGGGGTCCACCGGGTGGGGCCACCTGTCCCGGGGGGCCACATGGGCTGTAGGGGGTGCTCCTTGGCCATCATGGGCCAAGGGCACCAGCCCCTATAGGCCCATGCGCCTAGGGTTTCCCCCTAGGAGGAGTCCTAGTGGTGGAAGGCACCCCTAGGTGCCTTGGGGGGGAGGGAAACCTCCCCTAGGCCGCCGCCCCCCTAGTAGATCTCATCTACTAGGACCGGCGCCCCCCCTTGGCACCCCTATATATAGTGGGGGAGAGGAGGGACTTCATACACCAGCCCCTGGCGCTTCCACCTCCCCCCGTTACGTCTCTCCCTCGTAGTCTCGGCGAAGCCCTTCTGCTGTGACGCCCTGCATCCACCACCACGCCGTCGTGCTGCTGGATCTTCATCAACCTCTCCTTCCCCCTTGCTGGATCAAGAAGGAGGAGACGTCTCCCGTCCCGTACGTGTGTTGAACGTGGAGGTGCCGTCCGTTCGGCGCTGGTCATCGGTGATTTGGATCACGTCGAGTACGACTACATCATCACCTTGCAAGCTTCCGCACGCGATCTACAAGTGGTATGTAGATGCAAACTCTCTCCCTAGACTCGTTGCTTAGATGAACTCATAGATGGATCTTGGTGAAACCGTAGGAAAAATTTTAATTTTCTGCAACGTTCCCCAACAGTTGCTGGGGCACTTCATCTTGGCCAAAGCTCGCCCAAAGTCAGCGACGGCGGAGGCAAGCTGTTCCTCCGAGTTGAAGCGTGGATCAGTGCCACTAACATGTGTACCTACAGGCAACCAGTAAATGGGTAGAAGTTAAACTGCAATTGCACAAATTATGTGAAATACTGTAAGACATGGGATGCAGCTCACCTTGACGGCAACAAAAGCATCAGCCATTATGACCCCGCGTAAGTACATGGGCATGCATGTTAAGTGCAACAGGGTTAGCATCCACTAAAAATAGCAAATGGGCAGCATCTCTAGTGATATCCTGAGTCATGTATTGTAAGTTTGTTGCTAGTATTGGTGAAATTGAGCTGGACACGGTAACATTTGAACATCACACAGTGTGTAGTACTGAAATAAAAAAGGCATGAACATGCTTAATACACCAACCATACAAATCATAGATGTTGCAAGTGGTATTGGTAAGATTTAGCTGGTCAGATCTTACATATTAAGTCCTGGGGGGAGTCGTTGGGGGACTTCATCTGGGCCAGAGCCTGCACCATGTCGACAGCGGCGGCGGAGGCAAGGTGTTCCTCCGGGTCAACACGCACAGCAGCCATCGCGCCATGGACCGCCGTCAGCTCCTGGCGAGGGGGGGGGGGGATTTGGAGGCATGAGGATGTTTCGGAGGCGCCATTTAAGCAATCAGGCCGGGGACGTGAATGAGATCGGTGGGTTACCTGACTGGATCCAAGAAGAACGTAGAAGTGGTTGAAGCTGTGGTTGCGGTAGCGGTGGCGGTTTGAGATGCCGGTAGAGGGAGGCGCGATGGAGGGGGGATACCGAGGGGAAGGGGATGTTGTTGGAGGAATAAATTCTGAAATCACGCGCCTAATGAAAATTTCGGTGCAAAATTTGAAACTTGGGCGGGGGAACACACAATGCAGACGAAGCACGTAAAATACTCGTGTGCGAGATAAAAGAAAGTTGATAGATCCTGTCTCCAAAAAAATGTACACGTGTACTTGATCTTTTTTCGGTCAATGGTACGCCTGGTTTATTAGGAAATATCGCACAGGTAACTGACTTATGGGTCATTAACGCAAAAAACACATACGGGTACGTCATAGAAACCGTGTGTTTTGTGATCTTCTAATGATTAACGCAAAAAAACGCACAAGGGCACACATGCTAATCAACACTCAAAGCCCTCAAAGGACGCTCTTACTGACATTGTATGTTAATACTACAAACTTAAAGTACTACTGGTAATTTTCTCTAATACTACAAACTTAAACTACTTCTCACATGCTGCCATCAAGGCATGCTGGCCAGACGCTGGCGTTCTCCTTCCCGGCCTTATAGGCGGCAGCCCACCGTGCTATCTCCGCCAAGCTCTCCTCACCACGGCGTGCGGCCTCTTTTTTCTTGCGGCGACGGGACTCTCTTTTCTTGACTGCTTTCTGCCTTTTCCACTCTTTCTGTGCGGCTTTGGCCGCCTCTAGATCCACCACCCATTCGCCCATGGCAGCCTCAAACTCCGCCCATGTAACTGTTTGGCTGCTGGCGGCGATGAACTCGGCGCGGCGAGATGCCATCGCTTCCTTACCATGTGCGCGGCCGTGGGCGGCGAGGAACGCGGTGCGGCGGGTGATACATCTCCGTCGTATCTACTTTTCCAAACACTTTTCCCCTTGTTTTGGACTCTAACTTGCATGATTTGAATGGAACTAACCCGGACTGATGCTGTTTTTAGCAGAATTACCATGGTGTTATTTATGTGCAGAAACAAAAGTTCTCGGAATGACCTGAAACTTCACGGAACAACTTTTCGGAAATAATAAAAAATCCTTGCAAAAGAAGAAGGCAAGGGGGGCCACCACCTGTCCACGAGGGTGGGGGGCGCGCATGCCCCCCTAGGGCGCGCCCCCTACCTCGTGGCCCCCCTGGAGCTCCTCCGACCTCAACTCCAACTCTATATATTTGGTTTCGGAGAGAAAAAAATCAGAGAGAAGGATTCATCGCGTTTTACGATATGGAGCCGCCGCCAAGCCCTAAAACCTCTCGAGAGGGCTGATCTGGAGTCCGTTCGGGGCTCCAAAGAGGGGAATCCGTCGCCATCGTCATCATCAACCATCCTCCATCTCCAATTTCATGTTGCTCACCGCCGTGCGTGAGTAATTCCATTGTAGGCTTGCTGGACGGTGATGGGTTGGATGGGATCTATCATATAATTGAGTTAGTTTTGTTAGGGTTTGATCCCTAGTATCCACTATGTTCTGACATTGATGTTGCTATGACTTTGCTATGCTTAATGCTTGTCACTAGGGCCCGAGTGCCATGATTTCAGATCTGAACCTATTATGTTTTCATCAATATATGAGAGTTCTTGATCCTATCTTGCAAGTCTATAGTCACCTATTATGTGTTATGACAATAATCGGGATACTTACCGGTGATGACCGTAGTTTGAGGAGTTCATGTATTCACTATGTGTTAATGCTTTGGTACGGTACTCTATTAAAAGGAGGCCTTAATATCCTTTAGTTCCCATTAGGACCCCGCTGCAATGGGTGGGTAGGACAAAAGATGTCATGCAATCTCTTTTCCATAAGCACGTATGACTATATTCGGAATACATGCCTACATTACATTGATGAACTGGAGCTAGTTCTGTGTCACCCTAGGTTATGATTGTTACATGATGAACCACATCCGGCATAATTCTCCATCACCGATCCATTGCCTACGAGCTTTCCATATATTGTTCTTCGCTTATTTACTTTTCCGTTGCTATTGCTATCATCACTACAAAATACCAAAAACATTACTTTTGCCACCGTTACCACTACTATCATATTACTTTGCTACTAAACACTTTGCTGTAGATACTAAGTTTCTAGGTGTGGTTGAATTGACAACTCAGCTGCTAATACTTGAGAATATTCTTTGGCTCCCCTTGTGTCGAATCAATAAATTTGGGTTGAATACTCTACCCTCGAAAGCTGTTGCGATCACCTATACTTGTGGGTTATTAAGACTATTTTATGGCACCGTTGCCGGGGAGCATAGCTCTATTCTTTGAGTCACTTGGGATTTATATCTGCTTATCATTATGAAGAACTTGAAAGATCCAAGAACTAAGATTTATCCCTCAACTATGAGGGGAGGTAAGGAACTTCCATCTAGCTCTGCACTTGATTCACCTTCTGTTTTGAGTAAGCTTGCGACACCTAAACCTGCTTCTGCTATTCGTTTTGATATGTCGCATGTTATTGATGATGCCACTTCCACTATACATGATACTTATGATGAAACTACTTTGATGCTTGATACTACTGTGCCACTTGGTGAATTTCTTGATGAACAACTTGCTAGGGCTAGAGAGAAGGAAAATATTGAATCTGATAATATTGATGAAAGTGATGATGAAGACTCACCTGTTATTCCTGAGGGTTATGTTTTTGATAAAGAAGCTTCTTTAGCTATTTTAGCTTGCAAAGATAGATACGAGCTCAAGAGGTTATTAGCTAAATGGAAGCAGCAATCTCTTAATGCTAGAATAAAACCTGACCCTGCTTTTTCTACTTCACCTATCTTTGTTACTGATAAGGATTATGAATTCTTTGTTGATCCTGATATAATTACTTTGGTTGAATCTGATCCTTTTCATGGCTATGAATCTGAAACTGTTGTGGCACATCTTACTAAATTAAATGATATAGCCACCCTGTTCACTACTGATGAGAGAACTCGTTACTTTTATATCCTTAAAATATTTCCGTTCTCATTAAAGGGTGATGCTAAGATATGGCTTAATTCTCTTGATCCTGGTTGTGTGCGTAGTCCCCAAGATATGATTTATTACTTCTCTGCTAAATATTTCCCTGCTCATAAGAAATAAGCTGCTTTAAGGGATATATATAATTTTGTGCAAATTGAAGAAGAGAGTCTCCCACAAGCTTGGGGGAGGCTTCTCAAGTTACTCAATGCTTTTCCTAATCATCCTCTTAAGAAAAATGAAATACTTGATATCTTTTATAATGGACTAACCGATGCCTCCAGAGATTACCTGGATAATTGTGCTGGTTCTGTTTTCAGGGAAAGAACATCGGATGAAGCTGAAATTCTATTGAATAATATGTTGACAAATGAAAATAATTGGACACTTCCTGAGCCAGCTCCGGAGCCAATTCCTGAGCCTATCCCTAAACCAACTCCAAAGAAGAGGGCTATTCTATTCCTCAGTCCTAAAGATATGCAAGAGGCAAAGAAATCTTTGAAAGAAAAAGGTATTAAAGCTGAAGATGTTAAGAATTTACCTCCTATTGAAGAAATACATGGTCTTAATTTACCGCTCGTTGAAGAAACATATGATCTTAATCCTTTACCTATTGAAGAAACTCATGGTCTTGATAACCCGACATAGGTAGTAAAGGTAAATTCTCTCTATAGATATGATAAAGCTGAAATCCCATTTACTAAGTTTGCTAGCCCATGCTTAGATGAGTTTGATAAATTTATGGTTAAGCAAGAATATTTTAATGCTTATTTTGGCAGACAATTGAAATACAATTCAAATATGCTTGAACACTTGGGTGATTATATGGGTAATGTCAAAGGTGAACTTAAACTTATTAGTAAACATGCTTCTATGGTTACCACTCAAGTAGAACAAGTACTTAAAGCTCAAAATGATTTTCTCAATGAATTGAATAGTAAGGATAATGATAATGCTGTTAGAGTTATGACTAGAGGTGGTAGAATGACTCAGGAACCTTTGTATCCTGAAGGCCTCCCTAAGAGAATTGAGCAAGATTCTTAGAGAAATAATGTGGATGCACCTAGTCCTTCTAAAAGGAAGAAAAAGAAAAATGATAGGACTTTGCATGCTTCTAGTGAACCTGTTATTGAAACACTTGAGAATCCAAATGATATTCCTATTTCTGATGCTGAAACACAATCTGGTAATGAACCTGAGTCTAGTGATAAGGTTAATGATAATGTTCATGATGATGCTCAACCTACTAATGGTAATGATATAGAAATTGAACCTGCTGTTGATCTTGATAACCGACAATCAAAGAATCAACGTTATGATAAGAAAGACTTTGTTGCTAGGAAACACGGTAAAGAAAGAGAACCATGGGTTCAGAAACCCATGCCTTTTCCTCCCAAACCATCTAAGAAAAAGGATGATGAGGATTTTGAGTGCTTTTGCTGAAATGATTAGACCTATCTTTTTGCGTATGCGATTAACTGATATGCTTAAAATGAATCCTTATGCTAAGTACATGAAAGATATTGTTACAAATAAGAGAAAGATACTATTGTTACAAATAAGAGAAAGATACCGGAAGCCGAAATTTCCACCATGCTTGCTAATTATACTTTTAAGGGTGGAATACCAAAGAAACTTGGAGATCCAGGAGTACCCACTATACCATGCTCCATTAAAAGAAACTATGTTAAAACTGCTTTATGTGATCTTGGAGCCGGTGTTAGTGTTATGCCTCTCTCTTTATATTGTAGACTTGATTTGAATAAGTTGACACCTACTGAAATATCTTTGGAAATGGCTGATAAATCAACCGCTATACCTGTCGGTATTTGTGAGGATGTGCCTGTTGTAGTTGCAAACGTACTATTTTAACGGATTTTGTTATTCTTGATATTCCCGAGGACGATAGTATGTCTATTATTCTTGGAAGACCCTTTTTGAATACTGCAGGGGCTGTTATTGATGGCGCTAAAGGCAATGTCACTTTTCATGTTAATGGTAATGAGCATACGGTACACTTTCCAAGGAAACAACCTCAAGTTCATAGTATCAACTCTATTGGAAAAATTCCATCGATTATATTTGGAGGTTTTGAATTTCCTCTTCCTACTGTCAAGAATAAATATGATATTCTTATTATTGGGGATGTGCATATCCCCGTTGAGGTAACATAGTGTTATTCGAAATTTCTCCGGTTCCATGTTATTTGAAATGAGTTCGTTAACAAGACTTGATCAACCTTGTTAGTGGATCCCTTTTGATGAGCATGAGATGGATGAAACTAGAAGGCACAACCTTCTGTACCCTCCTTTTACTTTCTGTTATTTATATTAAATAAAATAAAAATAGTATTTTTCGGTCTGTTATCTGATTATCCGTGCAATATAAAAATACCCCGAAAATAGAAGTTCTCCAAATGCCCTGAAATTTAAATATGATTTTTTCTGGAATATTTGAGAATATTTGGCACTAAGAACACATCAGGGGGGTCATCCACCTGGCCACGAGGGTGGAGGGTGCGCCCTACCCCCCTGGGCGTGTCCCCTGCCTCGTGGGCCCATGGTGGCCCTCCTCCACTTATCCTTTCACCCACACACTCCTCCCTCCCCCAAACACGAATATCCAGCTCAAACCCGAGTCCAAGCTCATTTTGGTGCCATTTTCGATCTCCTTGCTCAAAGCACCTCTCACAAAAGTGCTTGGGGAGATTATTCCTTGGTATGTGACTCCTCCATTGGTCTAATTAGTTCTTGTTCTAGTGCTTTATTCATTGCAAATTTTTGCTGCTTAGGTGACCCTGTTCTTGAGCTTCCATGTCAAATTTATATGGTCAAAAGTAGTTTGATGCATGATATAGGCCCTAGGCACTTGTAGGAGTAGTTGCTATCAATATTATTGAGTTTGCTTTACTTTTATTTAGAAGTTACTAAAAATTTCAGAAATTTTTCAGAGGAAGAAATATGCTTAGGAAAATGTTCCAAGGTGGTTCTTCAAGGAAGCAAGGATCCAGGCTTGCAATGCGGGATGCTGATGAAGAGCCACCAAGAGACATTCCAGTGCGTCCTTGCCAGTACCTTGTTCCGTTAGAGTCTATTCACGCCTATCGGAACCCTACATCAGCCATAGAGCCAGAGCCGGAACCACAAGTTGATCCTCCACGACAGTCTAATTACCAGTGGGATCCGGAGATGATTGCCAACCATTGGCAATTGGAGTCTTCTTCTTTGCAGTACGACCCCAACTATTATTATGGATATCCGCCAGGCCAGCCGTGGCCATAGACCAACTTAGGCCAAAAGCCTAAGCTTGGGGGTGTATGTATTTCTCACCGACATTACATTTATGTTCACACACTCATTGCCAGATGTCGGTGCTCACACTTTTTCATTGTATCATCCATGCTAGTTTATTTCCCTTTTATGCTTTCTTCTTGTGTGTTTGATAAACCTTAAGAAAAACCAAAATAATTAGTTGTAGCTTTTAATTAGTTTACTGTCCATGCTTGTAGTAGTAATTAAAAAGAAAACCCAAAAAGATTTCCTATTCTTCTTTTACTTGTTGGGAGCTCTCCCGTGTAAATAGTTTTATTTCTTTTCTTTTCTTTGGGGGTCGATAGGAGAAGACCATAATTAAATTGTTGAAGTAGCTCTTATATGCATTATTGTTGATCTGACAAAAGAGTCCATATTGCCTTGTCTTCTCCTGTTTATTGAATGCTTGCAAATTCCAGCTTAGTCCAATGCACGTGCACTATTATTATTATCCACATTGTTCGGTCGTGCAAGTGAAAGGCAATAATGATGATTATATGATGAACTTATTGAGATGAGAAAAGCTGGTACAAACTCGACCTCTCTTGTTTCTATAAATATGATTAGTTCATCGTTCCTGATTCAGCCTATTATGAATAAACATGTTTGCAATGACAACTAGAGATCATAGTTCTTGTGCCATGCTTGATTAGCTAGGAGCTTATAATGGTTTACCTTGCGTGCCAAAATGCTATTAAAATGGTTGTGATGTGGTATGATAGGGTGGTATCCTCCTCTGAATGATTTAAGTGACTTGACTTGGCGCATGTTCACGCATGTAGTTGAAACAAAATCAACATAGCCTTCACGATATTTATGTTCATGGTGGATTATATCCTACTCATGCTTGCATTCGGTGTTGATTAATTTTAATGCATGTTCATGACTATTGTCGCTCTCTAGCTGGTCGCTTCCCAGTCTCTTGCTAGCCTTCACCTGTACTAAGCGGGAATACTGCTTGTGCATCCAACTCCATAAACCCCAAAGTTGTTCCATATGAGTCCACCATACCTACCTATATACGGTATCTACCTGCCGTTCCCATTAAATTAGTATGTGCCAAACTCTAAACCTTCAAATAAATATCCTGTTTTGTATGCTCGAATAGCTCATGTATCAACTAGGGTTGTCCGTATCTTCCATGTTAGGTGGGTTATTCTCAAGAGGAATGGACTCCGCTCCTAACTCTCGAGAAAGTGGCTGGTCACCGGGATGCCCAGTCCCATGATTTATGCAAATCAAATCAAAATAATTGCAAACAAAACTCCCCCTGGGACTCTTGTTAGTTGGAGGCACTCGTTGTTTCGAGCAAGCCATGGATTGATGCTTGTTGGTGGAAGGGGGAGTATAAACTTTACCATTCTGTTTGGGAACCGCCTATATTGTGTGTAGCATGGAAGATATCGCCATCTCTTGGTTGTTATGTTGACAATGAAAGTATACCGCTCAAAATATTATTCACCTCTATTTCAAAACCGAGCTCTGGCACCTCTACAAATCCCTGCTTCCCTCTGCGAAGGGCCTATCTATTTACCTTCATGCTGAGTCATCATCTTATTAAAAAGCACCAGTTGGAGAGCACCGCTGTCATTTGCATTCATTATTGTTAGTTTACATTGAGTATGACTTGACTGGATCTCTTTTACCATGAATTACAATGTCTAGTCAGTCCTTGATCTTTAAAGGTGCTCTGCATTTATGTTTTGCGGTCTCAGAAAGGGCTAGCGAGATGCCATCTTGTTATATCATATTATGATTGTTTTGAGAAAGTGTTGTCATCCGAGATTTATTATTATTGCTCGCTAGTTGATTATGCCATTGATATGAGTAAACTTGAGACCTAAGCGTTATTGTGAATGTGGTTAGTTATAATCTTTGCTGAAAACTTGAATGCTGACTTTACATATTTATAACAACAAGAGCAAATAGAGTTTGTAAAAGTTTTTCTTTATCACTTTCAGTTTATCAACTGAATTGCTTGAGGATAAGCAATGGTTTAAGCTTGGGGGAGTTGATACGTCTCCGTCGTATCTACTTTTCCAAACACTTTTGCCCTTGTTTTGGACTCTAACTTGCATGATTTGAATGGAACTAACCCGGACTGACGCTGTTTTCAGCAGAATTACCATGTTGTTATTTATGTGCAGAAACAAAAGTTCTCGGAATGACCTGAAACTTCATGGAACAACTTTTCAGAAATAATAAAAAATACTTGCAAAAGATGAAGGCCAAGGGGCCCACCACCTGTCCACGAGGGTGGAGGGTGCGCCTGCGCCCCTAGGGCGCCCCCTACCTCGTGGGCCCCCTGGAGCTCCTCCGACCTCAACTCCAACTCTATATATTTGGTTTTGGAGAGAAAAAAAAATCAGAGAGAAGGATTCCTCGTGTTTTACGATACAGAGCTGCCGCCAAGCCCTAAAACCTCTCGGGAGGGCTGATCTGGAGTCCGTTCGGGGCTCTGGAGAGGGGAATCCATCGCCATCGTCATCACCAACCATCCTCCATCACCAATTTCATGATGCTCACCGCCGTGCGTGAGTAATTCCATCGTAGGCTTGCTGGACGGTGATGGGTTGGATGGGATATATCATATAATCGAGTTAGTTTTGTTAGGGTTTGATCCCTAGTATCCACTATGTTTTGAGATTGATGTTGCTATGACTTTGCTATGCTTAATGCTTGTCTCTAGGGCCCGAGTGCCATGATTTCAGATCTGAACCTATTATGTTTTCATCAATATATGAGATTTCTTGATCCTATCTTGCAAGTCTATAGTCACCTATTATGTGTTATGATCCGTTAACCCCGAAGTGACAATAATCGGAATACTTACCGGTGATGACCGTAGTTTGAGGAGTTCATGTATTCACTATGTGTTAATGCTTTGGTCTGGTACTCTATTAAAAGGAGGCCTTAATATCCCTTAGTTTCCATTAGGTACCCGCTGCCACGGGAGGGTACGACAAAAGATGTCATGCAAGTTCTTTTCCATAAGCACATATGACTATATTCGGAATACAAGCCTACATTACATTGATGAACTGGAGCTAGTTCTGTGTCACCCTAGGTTATGATTGTTACATGATGAATCGATTGTTTGAACTTGAATTATGCGCATTAATGCCTAGGAAATGCACATAATCCCCTAAATATGGCAAATGAACCCGGAAAAGTGCCAAATTTGAACACGGTGATTTGCAGGTTGTATGTTCATCGTAGAAGAAAAACTCATGGACAAAGGACAAATGAAATTTGGACCACCCCTTCAATCTTGGTGATTTCCCCCTTGAAACCATGAAACTTCCTCGGTGATAGTTCAATTTATGAAAGGCGCACATCATGACACAAGGAAAACATTCTCCAATTTTTACCAGGGCATGGTGAGGCCATACCATGGCACCAAGCCAGGCGTCATGTTTTCCAACCATATGTTTCATTTTTTGTATAGTTGTTAACCGAGTAAACGACGCGTTTATGGTTGACTATTGCCACACATTTCCTTGAAATATCTGCCCATTCCTTGTAAAAGGCATGAGAATGTGCTAAATAACACGATCATGGTTTTCCAGACCGTTCTTGTGCACCTTTTCATGCACCGATTGTTCGAATTTGAATTATGTCCATTAATGCCTATAAAATGCACATAATCCCCTAAATATTGTAAATGAGCCCGGGAAAATGTCGAATTTGAACACGTTGCATTTGAGGCGGTATGTTGATCGTTGGAAAAAACTGAATGAAAAACTAGGACGGAAATTAGGATTCCCCTTCAATCTTGGGGATTTTCCCTCTCGAAAGCATGGAACTTCCTCGGTGATGGTTCAATTTATGAAGGGCGCGCATGATGACATAAGCCAAACCTTCTCGAATTTTTACCAGGGCATGGTGAGGTCATACCATGGCACCATTCCAGGCGTCATGTTTTTTAAGCATTTATTTCATTTTTTTTCTATAGTTAAAAACCCACCAAAGAAACATTTGTGGTTGACTATTGCCACACATTTCATCGAAATATCTGTCCATTCCTTGTAAAAGGCATGAGAATTTACTAAATGGCACGAGCATGGTTTTCTAGGCCGTTCTTGTGGACCCATTCATGCATCGATTGTTTGCACTTGAATTATGCGCATTAATGCCTAGGAAATGCACATAATCCCCTAAATATGACAAATGAACCCGAAAAAGTGCCAAATTTGAACACGGTGATTTGCAGGTTGTATGCTCATCATAGAAAAAAACTCGTGGACAAAGGACAAAGGAAATTTGGATCCCCCTTCAATCTTGGTGATTTTCCCCTCGAAACCATGAAACTTCCTCGGATGATGGTTCATTTTATGAAAGGCGCGCATCACGACATAAGGAAAACATTCTCCAATTTTTACCAGGGGCATGGTGAGGCCATACCATGGCACCACACCAGGCGTCATGTTTTCCAACCATGTGTTTCATTTTTTGTATAGCACGAGCATGGTTTTCCAGACCGTTCTTGTGCACCTTTTCATGCACCGTTTGTTCGAATATGAATTATGTGCATAATTAATGCCTAGAAAATGCACACAATCCCCTAAATATGGTAAATGAGTTCGAAAAAATGTAAAATTTGAACATGTTTCATTTGAGGCGGTATGTTGATCGTTGGAGAAAAATCTGAAAGACAAACTAGGACGAAAATTTGGATTCCCCTTCAGTCTTGGTGATTTCCCTCTTGAAAGCATTAAACTTCCTCAGTGATTGTTCGATTTATGATGGGCATGCATGACGACCTAAATCAAACCTTCTTAGTTTTTAACCAGGGCACGGTGTGGCCATACCATGGTACCATGCCAACCGTCATGTTTTTCAAGCACATATTTCATTGTTCTATAGTTGATAACCCAGTAAATGACGCGTTTGTGGTTGACTCGATTGAAATCTCTGCCCATTCCTTGTAAAAGGCTTGAGTAATTACTAAATACCACGAGTATGGTTTTTGCAGACCGTTCTTGTGCACCCTTTCATGCACTAATTGTTTGAATTTGAATTACGTGCATTAATGCCTACAAAATGCACATAATCCCCTAAATATTGTAAATGAACCCAAAAATGTGTCAAATTTGAACATGGTGATTAGCAAGGTTTATGTTCGTCATAGAAAAAAACTTGTGGATGAAAGACAAAGAAAATTTGGATTCACATTCAATCTCGGTGATTTACTATCGCACATGGTTCATCTCCGTCGCCACTACGAACCGTGTGTGTTCACTCACACATGCAAAAGGAAAAGAAAACCCTCGCCCACTTCGTCCCCACTCACTCGCCGTGGACTGTCAGGACCCCGATTCCAAGTCACATCGATCTAGCTGGTAACACCTCATATCACTTTGCGGCCTCACGCATGGTATTCCCACGGGTGTCGCCTTACCATGGCCCGGGACCGTTTGCGCCTTTTGACTCACGTATATGATAGTGTCGCTAGCATCCATATGACAGAGAACCCGGGGCGACATGGCTAGTCGTGAACCCAAAGCGGCACTAACCCATAGGGACATGCATACATGAATCAACTTCGAGCATGTCGGTCAGCAGCGTGTGAATCCGGGCTCTAGCACCGGGCTAACAGGACTCCGGTAACCCGGGCTGTAGCAGGCTAGGAAGGACTCCGGATGTCACCGCGTGACATTTCCCTGAAGGGATAGACACAGGAACGAAGTGAAACACATGCCGGCCAGTCAAGTGTCCTGAGCAGTAGTGCTGGGCTAGCAGGACCTCGGTGAACCGGGCTGTAGCGGACTACTATGGCTCATGGAAGCACAAGACTACATTTCCCCATAAGAGAGGCTACCAAGGATAAACCACTAGGTTGTCGGATCCCACACATACCAAGCATTTCAATCATACACACAATATGCTAGATATGTGCAAATACAACATGGCATCACAACATAACTCTACGACTCAAAGTAATTATTCATTAGGCTCCGAGGAGCGAGATATTACAAACATGGGTCTCATGACCCAACAATCATAGCATACCAATAAAAGCACATGCGAAAGCTTAACATGTCTGAGTACAGACATCTATAAATGAAAAAGGCTGAGAAGCCTGACTATCTACCAGATCCTGCTGAGGGCACAAGATCATAGCTGAGGTAGCAAGCTAAACATCGAAGCCCACACGGATCTACTAGCGAGACTGACGTCTCTCTGCAAAACATAAATTAAGCAAACGTGAGTACAATTGTACTCAGCAAGACTTACATCAGAACTAACTACATATGCATCGGTATCAACAAAGGGGTAGTGGAGTTTAACTGCAGCAAGCCAGCTTTGACCCAGTGGCTAACCTGAACTATGACTGCAAGCAACTCTTTGAGGTGGCGCACACGAGTCCACATATTCACCATTCAATACACCACTATGGATCCGCTCCCGTCTCCCTACGAGAAGGCCATCCATAGCACTCACACTTATCTTGCGAGTTTTATAGTATCCACTTTCACTTGTCTATGAACTATGCAAGGGGTCCAAGTTTCCATATCCGAGGAATCCGACTATTCTAATAGATATTGATAACCTTACAAGGGTGTACTTCTTCACACACGCTCCCACCACTTACCGTCATTTACACGACATGTACTCGGCAACCTTCAAGCGGAAGCCCAACGAGGGTGTCGGCCACGGCCTACCTAAACACTTAAGTCTCTAGTCCAGGTTTATCGCCTATCCAGGTTCCATCCGCAGGGAGTCCGGCTGAGGTTTCCACATACGGCCCCGAACGATGTGTACAGGGTTCCGAGACACCAAACGGGCGCCCGGCATGCCCGGCCACGGTGTATCTACCGCAACATAGCCCACCCCTGGGGTCAGCGCTACGCACGGCCGCCAACACATAACCTACAAACACCAGAAACTAGTTGCAACTCCTGGACAGAGTACTAGGGTGATTAAGAAGCCGAGAGGGTCAATTAAGGATCCCAATGAGTGGTAGTAGCTGTTCATGGATCACAGACACAGAACTCAGTTCCTGAGGACGGTTTCAGTGAGACAACCCACCATGTACTCCTACATGGCCTCTCACCGCTACCTTTACCAAAACGTGTTCACACACTTAGCTCACACACAGTAGGACATGTTCACACACCTCCGATTCATTCCCGATGAATCAGACCTGACACAACTCTATGCAATAGCAGGCATGACAAACAAGCATGAATGAGTAGGCACATCAGGGCTCAAACAACTCCTACTCATGCTAGTGGGTTTCATCTATTTACTGTGGCAATGGCATGTCATGCAGAGATAAGGGGTTCAACTACCGCAACAAGTAACAGATGAATTGTTGTTGTCCTAATGCAGTAAAAGAGAGCAGGACCGAGAGAGTGGGATTGTATCGGAATGAACAAGGGGGTTTTGCTTGCCTAGCACTCCTGAAGATATTATAGTTCTTCATCGGTGTCATCGATTTCATCGTCGAAACCACGTCTATCGAGAGGGGACAAATACCGGCAACAGAGAAATAAACACAATCAATGCAATGCACAATATGATGCATGATCATGACATGTCAATATGCTGTGGTTTGAGTTAATGCAACTAGCAACACAATTAAGTGTTGTTGGTTTGAACCCAAGGTTCAAATTCAAACTCCACATATGGTTATTTAAATGCCATTCATTTGATTTGTCCTAAACAGTAGCTATAAGTTGTTCTAACATGCTTGAAAATGGTACAGATGGATTCCTTGAATTTTTCTGATAATTTTTCATATATAAATTATTTCATTTGGAGTTACGGTTTAATTTCTATGATTTTTAGAAGTTTAAACCATTTTCTGGAATTTCTAAACCTTTTCTGATTTATTTTAAATCGAGAAAGGCTTTACTGCGTCAGCACTAGGTCAGGCTGACGTCAGCTGGTCAACATGGCCGGCCCCGGTCAAAACTGACAGTGGGCCCCATGTGTCAGTAACTAAACTAAACTAACTAGATTGAGTTAGCACTAATCTAGGTTAGTTAGCACGGCCGGGCCCACAAGTCATTGACCCAGTGGTCGACTAGGTTAGTGTTAATCCGGTGGTTAGCCGGAGTTACGTCGCCAGCAACGAGCCGAGACGGCGGACGAGCCCGGGATCACTCCTCCGACGACCAAAACAGTGGCGGGGACTACCTACGCGAAGCCTGGGTCCGTGCGCATCCAACGGAGCAAACATGGCGAGCTGGGGTGGCCGTAATCCTCGCCTGTGTCGAGCTCAGCGGCTACCGGACCTCGGGCGTTGGCAGAAACGGCGCTACGGTGCCTTGTTCGCACCGTGGTTGGGCTCGTTCGAGAGCCCAGACCAGCGCGCATCAGGAGGTGGTGCTAGCCGGGCCTGGGGTGGCCGGAGGCGTCAGCGAGGAGCTCGGCCGCGGTGGCTGGAGCCCGGGTGAGGCACGAGCGGTAGCTACGGCGTGCGTGCGGGAGAGCTGAAGTGCTGGTGTGTGCATGCGCGATGCGGCGAGGGCGATGGACACGCCGAGTGGACCAAATGGTCGTCGGGGGCGCGTTAGCGGCGGTCGCAGGCAGCGGCGCGTGCGGGAGAGCTTAGTGTGGTGGCTACGGCGCATAGGGAAGGGAACAGAGAGGGGGAGGACGGGCAGAAGCTCATGGCGATCTTCGTGGAGTGGACGGCGAGATCAGGGAGGGCCTAAGGCACTCGGGGCGTCGAGGGGGATCTCCGGCGATGGCGGTCGGGGACGAGCTCGGTGAGGGCAGAGGGGCGCGTCCGGCTACGTGTGGAGAACCGAGGAGGTCGAGGACGTCGAGGCAGAGCTCGCAGGCATGGCGAGGAGTCGAGGAAGTGGCGGTGGCGTCAACTACGGCGGCGGCGGCTTACGGGCGCGTCGGCCATAGCGGGTGGGGACGAGGGAGAGAGCCAGGGGGAGAATAGGGATGTCGGCGAGGTCGGGGTGGCACCGAGGAGGGGCTTCGAGGCGTGGCCACACTGTCCAAGCGGGGCAGGCGGCCAGGGAGCTGCTAGCGAGCTCGGCGTACGCGGGCGCGCTCCTCTCTACCTGCCTGGCGAGAGGAAGCAGGTGGCTGGCACAGGCCAGCACAGTGCTGGGCCGGCCAGTGGGCTGCCAGGTGGGCTGCGCCAGGTAAGTGGCCAGGTAACTTCTCTCTCTCTGGTTTTCTCTATTTGTTTCTGTTTTCTATTTTCTACAGTAAGTTTTGATTTAGTAAAAATACTAAACCATTTGTTAAAATGCTGAAATTAATTGTGGGCACTTGTGAATTTGTTTCCAACAACCCTCATTTAATTTCACAATTATTTGAGCACTTATATATATATAGCATTTAAATGCCCAAATTCAAATACAATATGATTTAATTCAAAAATCCAGAATGGCCTAGAAATATGTGCATGACTTTTGGCAGGGGTTTTCACCTTAAGCAAAAATCATGAACTTTTCTAAAGGGCATTTGGGATCATTGAAAATATTTTTATCGAACCTAGTTGAATTCATTAGGTGCTAGGGTTTCAACAATCCCCATTTCAAGTTTCTTGAAAATAACAGGATGCATGATGCTCATTGATGCAAGTATCTGCAACCAATGCTAGGGCTGTGACACGGACTCCTCCGCAACTCTGCATCCTAAGCTCGACGGCTGTTGGCGGCGTCCGTAGGTCGCGTTCCAAATAGCACCGGATTTTGCCTCCACCGCTTTCCGCCGCCTATCTGCACCGACATTCTATACTCTGGTCGACTGGGGTTTTCTGCGGGATTGGGCCTAGGATTTTTCTCATGGATAAGGTAATCAACTTAATTAGCTAAATATTGACTCATCTCTTATCGCAGTCCGTCCATCGCTGTTAATCAACCGGTGGAAATCGTCGTGGAATCATTTTTGTTCTAGCTGATTCGTGGGTGTTCATTCATGTGTGCATAGTGCGAGCACAAATCGGGCAACTGTGGTCGTGGCCAGTCGGAAATGAAGTTCTATCTCACCATTCTGGATGACTTTAGGGAGTGCTCGGTATGTTCAATCTCAACCTACCACGGTCGGCATGGCCTAAGTTTGTGAACATATACCGTCTGTTGCTACATCATCTATATATTTGCACCAAATCTTTGTTACATTATCTATTTTTAATTCTATATTTTTGTACTTTGCTGCATCTATATATGGATATGTTCTATCAATTACTCCCATATTTGCATCTTGCTCGGTTATTTCAATATATCTAATTTACGATCTTAATTTTCATTTCAAGCAGTACATCCCTTGCTTTGCAAGAACATGAGTAGAAGGAAATCTTGGGCTTTACTTTGCTGATGACTTCCAGGATGTCATATTGACAACGCAACATGGGTTTACAATGAGGTTAGCGTAAAACTTGATAAAGATGGTCACTCCTATTTTAATGCGGACCTTTGGAGAAAAATGTCTAAGTGTTATGAACTAAAAGCTGGCAAGAAAATTTAGTGCCACTACAAAAAAAGACACATCCGTAACATTTTGGGCCGAACAAGTTTTTTCCTGTCGTACTTATGACACTTCTATGACGATAATTGTGACAAAACCCGGTATCATCATAGATGTGGTTGGCTCCTACTTCTGTGACAAAAAATCATGACAGAAAATGGGCTTTTTGTCCTGGGCGGGCCGGAGACGCAGCTGCATGACATTCTTTGGGCCGTCCATGACAGAAAAAACCATGGTAGAAGCGAGGGCGAGGAAAATATCAGGGTGTTCCCGGTTATGGTGGGTGGTCAGGGCCGAGCGATGCACAGAGGTTTGCGCGTTTCTCTCATACACGCACGCGCGTGGGTGCGAGGTGTTGGGCTCTAACTGAACCCGAGCGAGGCGTTCGCCTACTGAAGCCGAGCGATTGCACTGCAGGTTACGCGTTACTGAACCCGAGTGATCGATCGATGGCTGTTAACTGAACCCGATCGAGCGATTCCTTCGCTACTGCTCCTAACTGAAGCCGATCGATGTTGCCTCTGGATGAACAGTGAGCGTTTGGATGAACAGTTCCCGGTGGGGGTGGATGAACTGGACCCCGTGGTGTTGCCTCTGGATGAACAGGACCCCGATCGATCGAGCCGGTTGGGGCTGGATGAACAGGACCCCGTGGAGGGCTGGATGAATAGTAGACGGTGCAGGGCTAGATGAACAGTAGCCCGTGGAGGGGTGGTTGAACAGGAGCCCGTGGAGAGGGCCGGTTGAACAGTAGCCGGTGGAGTAGCGCGCGGTGGAGGCTGGATGAACAGTCGCAGGTGGAGGCTGGAGGTGGTCGACGGTGGATGAACAGTAGCCCGTGGAGGCTGGAGGGGGTCGACAGTGGAGATGAACAGTATCCCGTGGAGTCCCGTTTTGCGGTACGCCACACCCCTCCCAATGAACATGACCCCCGTTTCGACCATAGCGCTCCAACACAAGTCTGTTTCCTCCGTTTTGCGGTACGCCACACTCCTCCTGATCAATAGGACCCCGTTTCGACCGTAGGAGGTCCGTTTCCTCCGTTTTGCGGTACGCCAGACCCCTCCCGATGAACAGGACCCCGTTTCAAATGTGGCCGGTCAAACACAAGGCCGTTTCCTCTGTTCTGCGGTACGCCATGCCTCGTTTCCGTCGGCTGTTCCATCCAAGCAGGTTGGCTCCGACGCGTTCCGTTGCCTTGTGATGAACACGACGCATTCCGTTTCTTCCCCATGAACACGACGACGCTATTTTTTTTGCGGGCGACGACGACGCTGTTTCTCCGTTCCGACCCAGCCATGTACACGAGCCCTGACCGTATGTATGCGCGAGTAGGCGTTCGAGACCCTGCCTGTATGTACGTATGTGGCCATATTTTCTTTCTTGCACACTGGCCGCTGTACGTACGTGTACATGCTACGTGCGCGCCTCTACTATGACACATGCGCGCCTCTACATTGACCAGTATGTACATACACGTTCGTGACCAGAATGACAATGCTACGTACACTTCGACCAGGTGGGTCCCGACTGTCAGGCACTTCCTTGCGTGCGAAGATGTAGTTGGTGGGTCCCAGCAGTCAGGGGGACAAATCATTTTTGTTGCCCGGACGCACTTCCTTGCGTGCGAGGATGTAGCTGGTAGGTCCCAACAGTCAGGGGGAAACGTTTTTTTTGCGAAAACAGTTGCCCGTCCGGTGGCTCCCCGCTGTCAGGTGGAGGAATCATTATTTTCCACGTAATAAGGAGGCACTTCCTTGCTGCGGCCGTGGACCCAGCTGTCAGCCTCTCCACGTACAGTCCACGTCCGATGGAAGCCGTTCCTTGACCACGTTAACCACGCCGCATCGAGAGCACCAGGGCGGTGGACGACGACGAGGCCCAGGAAGGGGACGACACGGAGCCGGGGAAGACGTGACAGTGGATTCCCACACATAGAGGAGTATGAGGGTTCACTGGTTCGCTGCGGTGTGAGGCTGTCGTCGCCGCAGAATAATGGGGGGTGTGGGTGAGTAGAGGGATGGCCTGGCCAGCGATGGGAGTATTAGGGGGCTGTCAGGCCTCTGCGGCATCACAGCCGGCCACGGGAGGCAGGAGCACGCGGCACAACCGACGCTGCTTTGGGCGGCTAGAGCAAGAAGACCAGAGGTTGAAGAAGCACTACGGCAGTTGGATGGACATCGTACTGTCACTGCAGCTAGAATCATTTATATTGACTAAGTTGACAAAGCCCTTGGTACGCGTCAACTTAGTAGGCCCACAGGTCAGGCTCCGAAACGGTGCGCCCCAGATGTCAGGGGGAGGAATCATTTTTTGGGCTGCTGAAGCAAGAATATCCGAGATTGAAGAAGAAGCACGACATCCGTTGGATGGACATCCAACGGCCACAGCTGCCAGAACCGTGTGTTGTTGACAAAGCCTTTTATACGCGACAACTTAGTTTTTTTAGGGGACACGTCAACTTAGAAGTCCCACAAGTGTGTGGCAGAGAACATATACCCCATTTGCGATTTGTAAGAATGTACAACCCATTTTTTAATTCTAATGGAATTTACTGCAACCCATTTACAGTTTGTTAAAAGTAAAGCCCATTTTCTAGCTAGGACAAGGATTAATAATTTCAACCATTCCTCAAAAAAAATATTAATAATTTCAACCAACCGCTCAAAACAGAATTCAAAAAATTTCCCACATTTTTATGGGATCCGAAATATTTTTATCCAAAATTTCTAGTCAGATTAAATATAATTTCAAAATTAAGTTGTATTACGTTAAAATCCAACGAAATATTGCACGCGCAACAAGTAATGAAATTAAAATTTCCAAATTCCAAAAAATAATATATTTTTAAAACTAATTACGCGTTTGGTGCATTTTTTATAGTTACTACCTAGTTATTATAATGACATCCCATTTATTATTTCTTAAAGTCCATTTTCTTGTTAAGCTTAATGCATACCTCCTAGGAAAGTTTGCAGCCTAGCGGGGTGGAGAATAACAAGTTGACCCGGATATTGTGTACAACTGCCGGCCAGTTGCATTGCTAATGTTGAAAAAAGGCCTGTGTAGTACAGTACAACCTAACATGGCTACTTAGCCCACATTGAGCGACGCCGGAAAGGCCCAAACAAGGCTTCTGTACAACTTTTTGATGTCATTGAGCTCAATTAATAACTTAAGAAAAAAGTTAGATTACAGTGGAACCTAATTAAAAGTTGTCACGAGCAAAGAAATAATTCAACGGGTCCCACTTATGCGTGTGTGCGTGTGTGCGTGTGTGTGTGTGTGAGAGAGAGACCCATCGGTCGATGCTCGTAAATACATCTTTCAGCCATATGCATTGCTGATGCTTAGTAAAAACTTATATAGTTGACACAATCATTTAGAACATCATAGCACACTAAACTTGCATACAAAAATTTCACGCAAGCGGCACAATCAGAATGGAAGCAGTGGATCGCTATGGGTAGGGCTATGTTGAAACCAATGAACTCGTACATAACGGTTCATCGTCTTTATTAATGACGGGGAAATATCTTGAATGCTGTGCAAAGAAAACAGACAAACAACACAATAAGTTCTGCTAGCACATTAAGTTGACATACAAGCCTTTCTAAAAATAGTTCAAGTACAAAATTAGAACATGTCACAATCAAATGTACTAGGACATCAGTGCTTCACACCCATAGCTCAGATTTAACTAGTATCTGACAAGATTCAGTTGTTACCTCAAATTAGAGCACATCCAGGCAGCCAACCCTGCGTCTTTCTCCCAAAGAAGCAGTGGCCTCCGCCGCGCGATGGAGTAGGCCCCGTGCCATCCATCGTTCTGAGCAACACGGGGAAAGTCTGACATTGACTCCTGTAATGGACGTCGTCGACGAACCCTGGCACCAGCGGCGGCGACAAGACTTCGATTGATGGATTGACCACTTCTTCGACATGCACGAACACTCGATACAGGTACATCCCTAACGTGGTCCACGATGGCCTTGGTGGCAACGAATAGTACAACCCCGGTTCCTGCACCGGTATCTCAACACCAATCACCTTTGGTATGGTGGACGGCTTCTTCATCCATGCCATAACTGTCAGAGCCCAGCTGTCTGGAGGAACAAACATACTTACGAGCTCACCTCCAAGGTCGTTGATAAGCTCATTCATGGACTCGTTGTTCCAAGCACGTCAAGGCATGCCGTGGAAGGTAAGCTTTGTTAAAAACTCAAGCTCAGAGGGCACCAAGCTCCATCCTGGGTGCCACCAATCAAAGCTCACCAGCATGCCATCGCAGAACAAACGCCGGGAAGATTCAAACACACGACTGCAGCCGAAAGTTGTTTGGAACCTGACGAAGAAATCAGCCAGTGGCGGACAGACTTCGACAAGCAAGTCACTTATTTGGATGCCGTGCGCAATGACAAGAGCTTTGACAAGGTCGTCCGGCGAGACGGGAGGCCGGTCATCGTTGATGGTTACCATCAGCACTTCACCGGAAAACTGGTCGTCAAGTGCCGCCATGCCACTGTTGAGCGACATCATGCAGCTACCGAAGGCAGGATGGACCTCAGGATCTCTGGCTCGGAGATCCGCATTGACCGGCGACATGATAGTGCGCTTGAGTACAGGGAGTACAGGAGGGGGATTTGGGGGAACTGGAGTAGGAATCGAGATTCCAGAGGTGGGAGAGGGGCGGGAGATTGGCAATGAAAAGGTAGCATGAATTTCGAACACGCGCCAATATGCTCTCGGTGCGCAAGCGCACGAAAACACCGGTGGCACCCACATGTCGACCTAAGAGTCCTTATTCTTTCTTTTTTGGAGAGCCCGACCTTTTTTAGGATCTTTTGAGAGCCCGTCCTGAGAGTCATAATTAACCTGTTTGGCATTGCATTACTACTCGGCCCATATTCAATGACACCTCACTGGCCCAAACAAGTGTACATGTTCGAAAAGTCACTGAGCTCAAATTATATAACTTGAAAAAAGGAGATACACTCTGAACACTGGAGAATGGTGATGCCCTCATTTAGCCCACCAGTAGTTCGAGACAATAAACAGTTTGAAACAACGATATATACAACATTCAAACACTGACTAGTGACTACTGCTGACATAAACAACAAGACATGATAGTTCATAAGAAGTCTTGCTACACCACCAAAACGCACCCATATGCAGCACTCAGACTCTCGTGATCCAGACGAGAATGACATTCCAAACAGAGGCAACTATTACATAGTAAGAGTGACATAGACGAGGATGACCAAATGACAAGGAATATGCATAACAAAAGAAGGAACTACCCATCCAGAACAAGCAGCAAAGACAACAAAGTCATTCAAAGAGATGATCGAACACCATCATAATTTGCAGCCCCGCTTTAGCGACCAATGATCCAGAGACACCAGTACTCCACCCTTTCGATGCAACAGCCCAATTCGCTATCAACCTGAAGGCCTGAACCACATCACTGTCTGTCGTAATTGAGACATTCAAGGATCAAAGTTAATCCGGATGCCTTTTTCATTCTCACCTTCTTTTAGCTGCAGGCTGTATCGTTGACAATCAGGGGAGTTTGCTCCCGAACTCCTAGGGCTCACCGTGTAGACATAGTTTTCCATAGCAAACAGAGCCTCTATGCCATCAAGGTCCTTGCCAACGGTGATCTCCTGGTTAATCGGATAATTGAGTCCGAGAAACAAGGAGTGTGAACCAAGGCTGTTTACCCGCCTCCAACTAAATTTTTTTGAAGGCCCCAACAAGCTGGTATCCTGCTCATAGACGTAACAACCACCATCGGGATACTCACGTATTCCACAGTGCTTGTATACAGTGGGGTTTTTGCAATATAACTTTTCCGACTCATGTGTCCGAATGATCATCAGTCTTTTGCCGTCGTCTGATCGAGCGAGGAACCAATTGTGCTTCCCTGTTTTTGGCAAAGGTGGTGTGATTATAAAGGGCTGTAACTGTAGGGACACTGCATCATATAAAAAAGGACAAGCATTGTTAATGTAAGATCAACATTGTTCAGAGTATGAGTAGGATAATGCAAGAAATAGCATTGATATGTCCTTGTTGGAACTGGGAGGAAAATACAGGGAAATATATGCTGGGTTCGAAAATATAGAAGTGCCATGCATGGTTATACTCATGTTATCTCGCAATCAATTCTTCACAGGAAACTACCATGTCATGCATGTTATGTAATCATGTTCTGTCCTCACAAACAAATTCTTCAAGGTAACTAACAGACCATGCATTGTTATATACTCGTGTTCTGTGGGCAAATTCTTTGTGAGGATATTATTCTAGCCATTGATTGCTGAAGGGCGAATATAGGTATGTACACATGGTAAGCATTACAGGATTTCACTACTTCCAAATATAGAGTTCTCCATATGCACATTTACTTCCCTAATGTATGGTTAGATGAAACCAACAATGTGGTGCATGTTTCTACACCATGAAAATGAGGAAGCTAACATGGCCATTGATACACACTCATATTTAGTAGTAGTATATAGATTACTGTAAAATAAGGAGAATATCCATATATTCCTAACCATTTGATTATTCAGGGGTACAAATTGGCTATAATGACATGGTCACAATCGCATGAATTAACTCATTCCAAATATAGCTGATTTACGGCGTCTCTAATACATTGCCATAATTCTACTCAAATTCTGCTCAAACAGGGATATGCCAATCATCACAAAAAGTTCAAACAGTGTCATGGTGTCATCATTAACATGAGATGGAAACAACTTACACGCGCTGTCCCAACAATACGTGGTGCCATCTGCTTTGTCGACCACGTAGATGATGCCATTGTGTTCAATAGCATCACAGAAGTGTGTATCGGCTTTGACGATGATCCACTACGAGCTGAGTTGTCTCTAGCTAAAGAAGGCACCGGCGTAAAGATAGGCGAGTCCGCGGTCTAACAAGGCAATTAGCTTGAAGTCTGCGTAATTCGCATGTCGTGTGGGCACTTGGCATATTACAATCTTCTGCAAAACAAGGTCCGTCCAACTGACGTGGTAATATAGATGACTTGGACCGCGATGGTAAAACTCTATATAATCCAACGGAGGAAGGATAATCTCATGGGAGGTCTGGAAGTTCACGAGCACCAACTTTTTACCGTCTACCCCTTCTCTGAAGGCAGCCATCCAGTGGGAGTTCATGCCGACACAGTACATACCTGCCAAGAAGTTTTGGGCGATGGTGATCGGATCGAAGTCGAGGGAAATGATGTACGGCGACCCACTACATACCTGCAAAGAAGTTTCGGCTAATGGAGGTCGGATTGAAGTCGAGGGGCATCATGTACGCCTTCATATCATGGTGAGCCAATCTTGCAAGACCAGATAGCAGCAAGCAGGGTGTCTTGAAAAGCTTAGGCCTCGCTTCGGCGATGGCCGTGTGCATGTCCCTCGAGCATGCAGCCAGCCGCTGGGCGCTCAACATATCCATACACGAACAACAGAGGTCGAGGATGTCACTGGGGAGACTGCTCCAATCGCGGCTCATATGGATGCTGCACGGTTCGCATTCGGCCATGGTGGAGTTTGGAAGGTGGGGGTTTTTGGGGGCATGATTTACGGGGGAGAAGGCTGTCGGTGCGAGCGAGGCGACGGTACACGGGGGCACAGTGAGATGGTGACGGAGATGGAGATGGAGATGGAGATGGAGTTGTGCTATGGTAGGGGAGAGGGAGACGAGGCGAGGCATGCTAATGTGCTGTACAACGGCGGTGACAGACTGCACAATGCACATGGTGAGGCTAACTTTGGTAACCCAAACACGCTTCCTGGACTAGTGTCAGGCGTAGGGTGTTGTCACTTCATTATGAGGACTGGATGAATAGTATTTTGACCATCAAGTGTACCGCAGTTGTACTACTACTACTACTACTACTACTACTACTACTACTACTACTACTACTACTACTACTACTACTACTACTACTACTACTACTACTACTACTACTACTACTACTACTACTACTACTACTACTACTACTACTACTACTACTACTACTACTACTACTACTACTACTACTACTACTACTACTACTACTACTACTACTACTACTACTACTACTACTACTACTACT